>NC_056747.1:712780620-713083745 GCF_019279795.1 Protopterus annectens | reverse complement strand
TTGTCTGCATGGAGACAGTCTGCTAGAGAAATTGGTTACAGTTTGTTGGAAAGTGACTGGCTGGGGGAGAAAAAGAAGAGAGAGATTGGCTAGGAGATGATGTTCTCTGAAAGCATTCAGAGGTTTTCCCAGATGGAAGAGCTGTAAAGATCAGACAAAAACAGCATTTAGTAAAAGCACAGGCTGCACCATGCATCTTAGCATGGATAAACATTTTAGGTTAACTCAAGTCTTTGAGTGTGGCTCTCAGTTTGGGACATTTGTTCCTATTAGGAGAGTAAAACTTCAATATCTGAAGATGTATATTGTTTTGTGTTTTAGCATTTAATAGGTTTTAAGGGGTATTGGGTGTTGGTTTGTTTTTTTGTTTTGTTTGTTTATTTGATGGCTTTCAATAAAATAAAAAAGTTTGGAAAGATGTGACATAGGCCAAGATGCATATGACAAAAAACAACTATATAAAAGTTCAACCTGCCAAACAAGGTGTTATACATAAAAGATGGGAATAATAACTTTTTAATACAGTGATATTTTCTGTAATGTCTTTAGTTGTCAGTGGTCTCACAGATACATACAAAAATGAAAGAATAATAAACTATATTAAAACATGTAGAGTGCAAACACCTGTGTTACAGCGAGACGCTTGGAAAGAATCGAACATGTGAATTTGATAAAGAAAGGTTTCCAGGATGGTTATTCAGTGGAATATCTAGGACAAAGGAAAAGAGGAATACTTATATTTAATTGCAGGAGGGACTCCAGTAGTGGTAGAAGAGGATAAAAAGATAATGGCAGATTTGTAGTGCTAAGGGGCTACTGCCAAGGGAGGAGGATTTCACTGGCATGTATTTATATTCCACATAAAACTGCTATAATGGAGCTTAAGAAAATTCTGGGAGAAATAATCAGCTTTCAGCAAAGAATATTGCTTTTAGCTGGGGACTGCAATTTGTTTTGCAAAAATGCACATATGTCTGGGGGGCCCAAAACAGGAAAGATAACAAAGGAGGATAGATTTTTTGAAGAAATTTATGAAAATATTTGGCATGGAAGATGTAAATTCAGTAATAGGAGTTCAGAGTGAATTTACATGTTATTCCCCAAGGTATAAAAACTGGGCTATGCTAGACAGAATTTATATTTCACAGGAACATGTGCATTTAATTGAAGGCAGTGATATGTACCCAATAACCATTTCAGATCATGCTCAAATAATAAATAAAATAAAACACAAGGTAACAAAATAAAAATGAGACACTGGAGCTTTCACACCTGTTGAAAAGAGAGGAATTTAAGGAATGGGTAGTGCAGGTTATTAAGGAGCTATTTGATAGGATAGAAATTATTTCTGAAAATATAGCTAGAGAGTGGGGTAAAATTAAGGTGAAGTTTAAAATGGGTGGAAATAAAAGAAAGAACTATGGTTAAGAAGTAATAAGAATTATTTAGAGGGACTGACAAATGTTAAAGTATTGCAGAATAGGGGTAATCTCACAGAACAAGAAGGGGGATCAACTACAGAATGCTAAGCAGAAAATAAAGGATTGCCTTGATAATATACACAAGTTTAAAAAGATTGCTGTTAAACAATTGTTGTTTGATAATAACACTAGAGCACAAAAACTTTTAGCACAACAACTAAGGCAACAAAGTAGAAACAGCTGTCGCCAAGCTTAGGAAGCCTGTAACAAGAGATCCTCTAGAGGTATTAGAAATATTTTGGTAATTCTTTGAAAGTCTGTATAAAGCAGAAGAATATGGAAATCAAGAAGAGAGACAAATGGGAATGTTTATGGAAGAATTAAATATGCCACGGTTAGAGGTAGATGAGGCTCATTTACTAACTACTTACTTACTAACTGTTAGGATAGGAGGAGATGAGGTAAAATTGTGATGTATAACTAATCTATAGGAAAGTCCCCAGGAATAGATGGCATTCCTGTGGAAGTTTAGTTGCTAGGAGGCAAAAATGATAAAGATCTGGAAGGTTTTATGTAACAGTATTTTAAGAGGAGAAGTACCAACATCCTGGAAGAAAGCAGTGGTTGGTAGCTGTACCTAAAGAGGGTAAAGATCCATCAGATCCAGCTTCATACAGGCCCATTTCAATACTAAACCTTGATTATAAAGTGTTCATGTCTGTGATGGCTAAAAGAATGGTAAAAGTAATGCCAAAATCGATACATATGTATCAGCATGGTTTTTTGAAGGGAAGCAAACATTTGACAACATTAACAAAACATTGATGCTCCAGAGGGAAGCAGAATGCAAGAAAATACCATTAGTGGTGGTGGGTCTTGATGCATAGAAAGCATTTGAGAGAGTAAGCTGGGACTTGAAGAGCAGGGCACTGGAAGCATTTGCATTTCCTGAAAACATTGTAAGGTTGATTTGGAGAATATATGGGGGATCAGAGGTGAAAATTAATGTGGGCTGGGTCCTCTCTGATAATTTCTGCTTGAGGAGTGGAACCAGGCAGGGGTGTCCTGTTTCTACTTTATTTGCATTATATTTAGAACCATTTGGTAAGAAAATAATGGTCTCAGAAATTCAAGGATATAATTGGTATGGTAGTCAAGAATACCTGGCACTATATGCAGTTATTATTTTATACTTGGCAAAACTCGAAAGAGTCATTACAGTGTTGTGAAACACTTTGAGACCATCTCATATCTTTTGGGGGTACAAAGTTAATGAAGCTAAAACAAAGGCAATAGCGGTAAATTATGTACCCACATATGAATTTGTTCAGCAATATCCATATTTATGGGAACATAATAGAATGAAGTATTTAGGAGTATGGATTAAAAATTATTCTGGTGTGGCAGCTTAAGGATATGTGGGAAATGACAAAATAAAAGATAATACAAAAACTTGAGAACATAGAAGCTTTGTTATATGGATAGTAAGATAGAAGCAGTTAAAATGGTTTTAGTCCCATTAGTCATACACAGGTCAGGTATATTTTTTATCAACCAGAGGAGAAGTTGTGGATAGCAGTTAATAAAGAGCCGAAGGACTTTATATGGGAGGGAAAGACGGCAAGAGTCAAGTGAAATAAGATGATTCTTCCAGTAGAGCAGGACAGATTGGATTACCCGCTTTGAAGGGGTATTTCAGAGCTATGCATTTAAGGCTCTTATATGCAGCACAAATCTAAAACTATAATTCAGAGTGGAAAAGTATGATGATGACACAGAGGGGAAGCTCAAGAAATGAGGAGAGACTGGAATTTTGGATGTAGGCCTTTAAGGAGAATAACCATAATCATACTGAGTATTATACCTATAAAGTAGCAGAAAGGATCTTAAGATCTAAGCCAACACGGGACTGGAGAAAGAAGATTCTGCTTATAGGGATGGTTGCAATTAGGGATATAGACAATAGGCAAGACTGGGCTTGAATTTATTAGAGAAAACTGGCAAAGGAACCAAGGCATACCTCTCAACTTGGAAACATAAAAAATCTGGACAAAGCCCATGAAAAATAGGTACAAATCTGTACGCTGATTAACATAAAATTTGCATACAAAATTACATAACCCCGCCCCTCCAATGGAATTATGGGATATTCACTTTCAAACAAAAAATGAAGAATAGAACCAAAATATAGCACCAGAGTTCCCCTGCAGCCATTCCAGTGTCCCATTACCTGGCTATTTCACCCCATTTACCATAAACACTAGTGTTTGCATACTGATTTACTTATACAATGATTATTTGGATTTTATTTTTTACATTTTATAGCACAGTGCACAAACACTAAGCGATATCTGCTAAACAAAGCAATACTGTCTCACAATGAAAGTAGACTTGGCATTAAAACTTCTCTGCCATTGAAACATCATTAAAACCCACACCACATCCAAAGAAAATGCATCTGTCCAGTGGTGGATAAAGATTACCTTTGGGCTGTTTTCAAATAATAGGCCCCTTGCACACAAAATAAGGAACATGCATACATTCTTTGATACACCTTCCTGAATTTATTAAATTATATTCAGTGTATAATACAACACACTTGTTAGACTTAAGTTTGAGCGGATTTTAAATTGCCTGTTTAAACATTTTTCTAGTAGGTATTGAAACAAAATGCATGAACCAATAATAACAAAACTGCCCTATTCAGAACATTTCCATCATAAAAGTCTGCTTCCACACACAATTGCATTTTAAATTTGTTTGAACATTTTTCCAGAAGGCAATAAAACAAAATGCATGAACCAATAAACAAAACTGTCCTATTCAGAACATTTCCATGATAAAAGTCAACTTACACACACTAAATATATATATATATATATATATATATATATATATATATATATATATATATATATAATAATAGAATGACAGTAGTGCAAACCCATAGGCATCTTGCACAGCCTCTCACACTTATTTTCAATTTGTTTTTTTTTTTGGGGGGCAAAAGGCCAAAAAACAGAAACACATTTTAAACATTGCTTGTATAATTTTGGTAAGTTGCTTCAATAAAATGTGTTACCACCATGCATTTCACTGCCAAGTTTGGAATCCAGAACCCTGTGCACTATAGTCAGAGCAACATACCACTAAGCCATATCAGCAGTTTCCTGAAAGACAGGAAGACTGAAACTTAAATGGCTATCATTTAGTGAATTCAGTTCTCACTTCTCACCATAGCTGTTAACCTCTTAGCACAAAAAACCTGGACAAAGCCAATAATGGGGGATACAGAATTCAGTTCTCACTTCTCACCATAGCTGCCAACGTCTTAGCACAAAAAACCTGGACAAAGCCAATAATGGGAGAACACAGCCCCAAAATAGAGACAAATTTCAAATATTGATCTTATAACCTTAGAAAATTGCTAGAATAAAAGGTTTTGTGTTACCATTTATTTTCTGAAGAATTAAGTCTGAAATTCAAAATCCTGAAAACCACAGATTTAATGAGGAACAGAACAATAAAATATGAGGAATAAATTCACAAGTGGTGGTGTCTAGAGACTTTAGGCTCTTTTTACCTGTACTCAAAGTACAGGGTTTGAGCCTGAGTACCTCTAGCCACCTGGTGTATTCAGTTGGGGGCATTTACACACATACGCACACACACACACACACACACACACACATACGCACACACACACACACACACGCACACGCACATGCACACACAAACACACACACACACACATACACACACACATACACACACACACTTAAAAGCAGGATATATAACTCAGTCGCAACTCCATGCGGCAGTCTAACTCCGGACCAAGCTAAACATCTCTCTGCATTAAAAATAAACTCAAGGCTTGAGAACATGTCTGCAATAAGCAACACACCTCCGTAGCCATGCGGCTTAAGGCTAAAGAGAAAGCAACGCTGGATAGATAGCAAATAACTCCCTCTGTGCACACACACTTCGGACGGTTAACAAATAAATAATTCCCTCTGTGCAGTCTGTCTAAACTTTGGACAAAACTCAAGGTTAAACATCTCTGCACTAAAATAAACTCAAGGCTAAACAGAAAGCACCTGCAGCACCAGAAATGTCTGTTTAAACTCCGGACCTCAGAACATCTCTGCAGTAAAGCAAACTCAAGGCTTGAAAACAGAAGGCAACTGTCAGAACATCTCTGCAATAAGCAACACCTTCGTAGCCAGAAAATGGCTTAAGCAACTCCGTGCACCTTAAGGCTAAAGAGAAAGCACCTGCAGGCAGCATTAAACGCCAGACTGTTAACAAGTAAATAACTCACTCTGTGCAAAACAGAAAGCACCTGCAGCATTAAATGCCGGACTGTTAACAAATCAGTAAATCACTCTGTGTGGTGAATAAAGCAATTGCAGCACCAGAAATCACTGTTTAAACTCCGGACTGTTAACAAATAAATAACGCTCTGTGCGGCTTAAGCAACTCTGTCCATGCAGTACCAGAAATTTGTTCACAAATAAATAACTCACTCTCTCTGTAAGTCGCAGAAATGTTCACTTCTCCGTGTAGAGCTCCTTGCAGAAACTCAGAAATAAACTCCATTCTCCATGTAGAGCTCTGCAGCAGCAGTTGTTTCCTTGCAGCCGGAATTGTGTGTACATGAGCCCTTCAGCTCAATTCCAACAGGCTGATGTTGATGACGTCAGCTCAAAAGCACGAAAGAAAAAAAATTAAAAAAAATAGCTGGAAAAATTCGGAAATGAAGGGGTGCCACTTGGGAATCGTGGCACCCAATTATTGGGACCCCAAAACTCTGTAAAAACTGAGTAATTTGGTACTTTTGAGAGGTATGAATCAAAGTATTGGAAGCAAATAACTAGAGAAGGAAAGATGATAGAATGGGAAGACACCAAGAATTTCTTTGGACTGCAAGTCAGAGATTGCCTTTCCTATCAAGGGTTGAGATCAGAGTATTGGCGAATAGAAAGAAATGGGGGATACTAAACAAAAGACCAGCACTGGTAAAGTTTTTATTAGAATCTAGAACAGAAGCTGCCATTAAAAAAGGAATAGTTAGTAGTGCACATAAAATATTGCATGATAACTTTAAGAATCATTCAGAGGAGGTTAGAAGGGATTGAGCAGAGAGATTTGATATGCAATTCACAAGCAAACAATGGGTGCATATATGCAGGAGTCCCAAATATGCAAGAAAATCTAGAAGATGTAGGATTTTTGCTTGGAAATGTTTACATAGATATTTGTATAAACCAAGTAAACTCCAGAGAATTTTTCCTTAGTTAGATAGCAAATGTTGTAGATGTGACAGGGGAAAAAAGAGGTACTTGAGAACATATTTTCTGGGATTATGTTAAGTTGGCGGATTTAAGGATTCCCTGTCGAAGATGCTGTCTGAGCAGATTGGTGT
This sequence comes from Protopterus annectens, assembly GCF_019279795.1. Lineage (NCBI taxonomy): Eukaryota > Metazoa > Chordata > Ceratodontiformes > Protopteridae > Protopterus > Protopterus annectens. The sequence continues at coordinate 713,076,899 of NC_056747.1, read as the reverse complement.
GACGAGGGAGATGATTTTCCTGAGCTATGATACAGAATAGGAATTGCCTAGACATGGTAAAGCCTTGCTGTGTCTAATTATGATGGCTGCCAAAAAAGCAATTACTAGAAAATTAAAATCAAAATGTAGTGAACATAACAGAGATGAAACAACTGGAATTGAGGCCTTTAGAAAGGGTAGGAGCAAACTATATTGGAAAAAATGGGAATGAGGTTTAAAAGAAGGCAGGATTTAAATGAGCTATGTAATGCTTGACTGAAAATGATTGGGTAGATTTTAAGTAATGTATAATGTTTGCAACTGGGAGTGTGTCACTGTGGTTTGTGATGTAAAATGCTTGCAACTAGGATTGTGTTGATGTGGTTTGTTTTCATTTATATAAATGTATGTGTGACGATTGGGGAGAGATGGGCGAAGGCTGCCAGCCTAGTCAAATAGAATTTTATATCTAATTCTGGCATTTGTAAATAAATGTAAAATACAGGCATGTTTTCTTGATAATAAATGTAAAATACAGGCATGTTTCTTGAGTGTAAAAAAAACACTGTAAAATGTGAACTTCAAGATTGTTGCAACATTGCCATCTATGAAATGCCTTTTATTGTTGTATTCTACTGTGCAGGTGTTTGCTTGCTAAATAATGTAAATGGAGTTTCTGTTAGCCTGGGAACTCAGAGCAGGTGTCAAGATGATGTAATATGAATACTGGAAAACCTAAGTGTCAAAAATAATATAATCTGGTGAGGACCCAGAGACATGTTTGTTAGTGATGCTTTATAAACTGTGTCTCAGAGAGATAGAGAGCATTTTGACTTTGAACATCTAACCCAGCACTACTTATGCTCTTTATGTATGTAAATAGGGTTGTAGCACTGTGTTTTCTCTTAAGATTAGCTAAAGATTAGAAAGTTAGATTAAGTATTTTTCTGTGTAATCAGATCTTTCCTACAATATTATTTTAAGTTTCTGTGTGATCTCTGAACTCTTAGATATCTCTGTGGTGTAGTAGTTTTGTCTTTTATTTTAATTATTTATTGTTAAGTATTTTTAAAACCTTCTACCTGTGGCTGCTTTGTATAGAGATGAGCTCTAGAATACATTGCATATTTATAGAGGCTATTGTAATAGGCCACTCTAAAGTAAGCCTTGACTGTTAGTCATACTACGATTGGATAGTAATATTGCACAGTAATAATTGGACACGATTCTCAGCTAGAGCGTCTTCTGTGTGGAGACATGCGTGAATGGGCGTACCTTCGTTGAAGGTTGTGCATCAGGGCTGGTAACTCGGCACGTAAAAATCAGCTACCAATCATTAGCGGACCGGAGTTTCGCTGTGGCGACCCCTAACCGGGAAAAGCCGAAAGACACAAACAGACAATAATTGGACACCCTTTTAAGGGCCTTTTAGGAGCTGATATTATTAACTGTGTGGTGGCAGTAATTGCTACTGTATAGTCTGGGTAAAGGGGCACAGCTGGGGAATCTGTACCAGCCTTTCCCAGGAGAGTCTGTGAAGTTGTATAAATACTTATCTCAAAGTGTGTGTGTGTTGTGTCAGCTACTTGGCAGGGACACAAAGTACTGGTTGGACAGAGAGGATACTGGAGGTTTCAGCTTGCCCATTTAGGCTGAGACCTGGACCCTATAGCTGTGCCAGTGGGAGTCTTATTGGGGACCTGGTGAGCAAGGGAGCAACCAGCCCCAGACTGACTCTGATCTCTGTGTGCACTTAAGGGAAATTGTACTTTACTGTGTGTATTAGTTATCCTTTTCTCTTCTAGGAGGCAACCTCCCTGGTGTTAGTGGTGAAGATTGAGGTTCCTTGATTGCTAGGCCAGGGCACGGTCATCACGGTATGATCGCCTGTGCCGTAAATCATGGTTTAATAAAGATGTTTCTTGTTTAAAAAAAGGTGGGACAGGAACTGATTAATTTATATATTGTTGCTTAAGTTGTATGTTTGTAAAAGTGACCCTATTAATACAGTTTGATTACTTTTATGTAAACGTAAGTGTGCTATGTCACAAGTGATAATTTAGTAAAGGTGTTTGTTTCATGCGTCTTTATTTTAGTAGTAGGGAACTCCTTACCCTTTCCTCCCATCTGTTCAAACATTTCTGCTCCCTCCCTCCAACACATAAACACACACTATGAACCGTCTTGATAGAGAGTAGTATATGAAACTGTTTAGAAAAGTCCAAAAAAAAAACTTCTATGGATTGTGGTAAGAAGTGTTTCACTTTTAAGTTGCTGGATTGAGTTTTTGCCACAACTCTGATTTTGTCATATTTCAAGAATGTTTGGGTTGAAAATGCTAAAGTACAGGGTCACAATAGGAATACCCTTTACTTAGAAGGCAGCAAAGTATTATATTTCCTCAGTGCCCACTAGCCTTCTAACCATTCCCCCTGTCCACTCTCTAGATCTGTCTCCTTGGATGAGAACACTGTGTCCTGTTTGTTCTTCTGGTGCAAGAGTTGAGTGAGCTCTGGTATGCTCATTCTTGTACTATTGGTGGGATTTTTAGCTGCAACTCCCTCATGTGACTGTGACTTATGACATAGCTGTTTGCAGTAGATGTGTGCCTACTAACTACAAACATCAACCCACTAATAATGTTGCACATTGTAGTGCAATGTGGAATTGTTACACTCTATGTAGCTATGGCCATATGTCTACACTCCAATAAGTGTCAGACAAGCCTAGAATGTATCTCTCCCCACAATATAGGTGAGCTGACATCGACCACCCATTCACATCCTCCCCTTCAGGGCTCTTTCAGTGCTCATGCCGCTAAATAGAGCAAGGGTCATCTAAATGTAATCATGGATTTATCCCTCTATGCTATGGTGCCAGATTGCAAATAATTACTGTTAATGAAGTCAGAAAATGAAGGGTTTTTGCAGGTATGTTTCTTGTTTTTGTTCCCATTGGAGATCCCTTGAATTCCAAGTGGGGAATTATTATTTTCATTTGGTAGTCATACCTTTTAAATTGGTGGTGGCAGCCGTCTGTTCTCCTAATACCTAACATCGCCCATAACAACATATAGGCAAAGTGACTCTTCATTTAAGATTATTCTAACTATACAGAGCAGCTACAGTCTATAGAGCTACTTCAGTACAACCATAGTCTTGTAAGTGTCAGCCAAGCGGTGACTCAGACTGCCTCCCTCCCCCAGGATTGAATAGCTGATGTCATTCATTCATAGGTTCATAGGTTGATACTAGGCTATCTGCCCTAGGGCATTTATAAGCCTAGCCAGAGTATGTTTGGCTTACGCCACCCTTTTAGATTAGTTGACTGTGCCTCTGTATAGTAGGTCACAGAAGGTAGCCCTTTTAAGGTTTGTTTACTGTACCTCTGTCAACCAGCGACACAGAAGAGATCCCAGGGGTAAACTTACGATCTCCCATCCATTCGTCAAGATTTTTCTTGAAGAGGGTTAGTGAAGGGCTCTGCCTGACATGGATTGGGATTTTGTTCCAGAGTGAGGGGAGCCTCGGGGATATGAATCTGTCCCTCCAGCATGTCCTATTTATTTCTGTGCTGAGGTTCAGGTCCCTGGAGCATGTAGCTCTATGGGATTTAGATTTCCTGAGGTGAAGAATGTCCATTAATTCTGGGTTGGACATGGCTTTATACGTCAGACACAGATCGCCTCTGAGTAGGTGGTACGCAACTGAGTAGAGCTGGAGTTTCTTTAGCCAAACTGCATAGGGCATCTGTTTGAGCCTCTTGATCCTCTTGGTGAGATACTTTTGCGGTCTTTCCAGTTGCTGAAGGTGTCGGGTAAGGTACATCCCAAACGGGGCATTGTACTCAATTATGAGCCTGATAAGTGATGAGTAGAGGGGCACAATGACCTCTCTTGATCTAGATGTGAACCCTTTCATGATAAGGTGGGCTATATAGAAGGTCTTTCTAACCACTTTGGCAACGTGATTGTCAAAGGAGAGATTGCTATCTACTTGGGTCCCCAAGTCCCTAATTACTTCTTCCGTACTTAATGGATTACCACCTATGTGGTAATTTGTGGGCACTTTGTTTTTTCCAAAGGGGATGACTATGCACTTTTTGCATTTAGCTTTAGGCCATGGCTCTGGCACCAGTTATCCGTCTCTGTGAGACCCTTTTGGAGGATGCTTGTGTCAGTCAGAGTCAATTATAGCACCCAGTTTGCAGTCATCTGCGAACTTGGTCAGCCATAGTCCACCCGTGTTAGCCTGTACCTCGGAGAAATATATACCGAACAACAGAGGTCCCAATACTGAGCCTTTTGGGACACCACTTGTAACTGGTTTAGAGTCTGACATGGCACCTGCTATTCTGATTATGTGAGTTCTATCCCTGAGCCAGTTTGCAACCCATCTTGTGACATAGGGTTGATATTTAAGCTGGTGAGCTTATTTATGATGCCCGAGTGGGCCTTTGCGAGGTCCAGGTAGGCTGTGTGGACTACCTTCCCTTCATCTATGGCTTTGGTAACTGTTCCAAAGAAGTCAACCAGGTTCAAGAGGCAAGATCTGCCCCTTAACGAAGCCGAATTGGGTAGGATCCAGTGTCTGGAGGTTCCCAATGTCTTTGTTTATGATTTCCATGATGATACATTCCATAGCTTTGCAGACCAGGCTAGTCAGGCTTATAGGGTGATAGTCTGGGTCTGTTGTGGCACCACCTTTGTGGAGTGGGACCACTGTTGCTGTACACCATTCCTTGGGAACATATCATGTAGTAAGGCTGAGATTGAACAGTGACTTTATATGTGGGTTTAGTTCTTCTTGGAGCTCATGTAAGACGCAGCCCGGGACGCTGTCTGGTCCCATTGATGCTGTGTTTTTAGCTTTGGAGAGGGCAGCTCTCACCTGTGCATCTCTGATCTCAGGAAGGCTACACTCTGTTGGGATAGACATTTGCTCTTTTGGGGGGAGGGGGGGGAGAAGTTTGCACTGAACCTTTCTGCCAGGATGTTGGCAATGTCTGTGGGTTCAGTGAATTTTTTGTCATTTTGCACTAATTCAGAGCATATCTGGGAGTCACCTCCCAGGTTTCTGGCATAACTAAATAAGGCCTTGTTATTATCTTTAGTGTCTTGTGCAATTTTTCTTTCACAGCTGGCCTTAGAAGATTTTATGAGGGATCGTAGTTTCTTGCTAGTACTGATCAGTGACGCCTTCCCTTTTTGGGATTTTACTCTGTCATGTAGTAGCTCTCTCCTTCTGTTGTATAGCTTATTTATGGCCGGGGTCCACCAGACAGGTCTCCTGCATTTGGAGGAGTGAGTCTTGGTTTTATTTGGGATAGCATGCTCCATGCATTCCTGTAGGTGTCCATAGAATGCTTTTGTAAAGGATTCTGCATTTTGGGCCGTATTGTCCACTGGCCCGGGGGCTTTGAAGGATTCCACCTCAGTTTTGAAAAGTGTGAAGTTTGCTTTTGAGATGTTCTTCACTGTGGTTTCCTTGGCTAGGGGTGGGGACAGAATATGGATGTCCAGTGAGATTTGTTTATGGTCTGATCTTACCAATGAGGGGTATACCTCTGGTGTGGAACATAGAGACCCCATGTTGGTGATGACCAGATCCAGTATGTTTTCCCCTCTTGTGGGAGTGGTGACCAGTTGTTCCATAGCATTTGAGTTTATAAATTCTAGGAACCATTGGGCGAGTGTGTTTGGGCTTGAGTAGTTTTCCCAATCGATGTTTGGGTAGTTGAAGTCACCCAATATAATAGTGTTTGGAGAGACCTTCATATTCACCAGTGTTCTCAGGAAAGCCGAGTGAGGTTCCTGTGTTTGGGAGGGTTGTCTGTAGCAGGCTACAAACTGAAAGGTAGTTTTGCCCACTGTTAGTTGCACATGGATGGTCTCCGAAGCTTCGTGCAGTGCCACTAGCCTGGAGGTGTGGGTATCTTTGATAAATATGGATACTCCCCCTCCTTTTGTGGTTCAGTCCGAGTTTTGGGGCCGGAAAGCATGGTATGAAGTATAGCCTGGTAGTGCTGGGGTGCTCTCGGAGCCTTGAACCAGGTTTCTGTTACTGCACAGATATCGATATTCTCCCTACTGAGGAGAGTCTCGAGTGCGTGCATCTTGAGGTTTAGACTTCTGGCGTTGAGCAGCATTACCCTTAGTTTTTTTTTTCTTTGTGTTGTCTATGGGGGTAGGTTAGTCTTTTGAGCCTTGCCTAAAAAAGGCACTATGGGGGAGGCAAGAGCCTTAGCCAGTATTCGAAAACCCAGGGGTGACAGGTGCAAGCCGTCCCTAGCGAAGCAACGTGGCTTGTCGAGCATGTCATCCCAGGCTGACAGACACTGGATCCCCTTTGAATGACACCAATACTTTAGCCAATTGTTAAAACTGATCATTTTGTCTTTATACTGTGGCATCATTCTTCGTGAGGGTAAGATGCTACTCAAGGTCAGGGTCATACCGGCCTGGGCTACATGATCAAAGAGCTCCTGTACGTCTTTTTTCATGTAGTCCAGGAAGGTACGTCTCAGGTCATTCACACCAGCATGGGCAATGACGGAGTCATACTTGTACTTGCTTTGGAGTGACCAGAGTGCTTGTGTTATGTGGCGGATCCTGGCACCCGCCAGGCAGCTTACAGTGACCTTCTCCTTGTTCAGTCTGGTGAGTGGGATGTCAGTGTGCCTGACAATAGAGACACCTATTACAAGTGTATTAGGTGTGTTGTTTAGCCTTAATAAGGGTTGTGACTGTTTGGCACACTGACTTTGTGAGCTATGTGCTACTTGGATATTGTTTTGTGGTAGGTGTTGCTTGGATGTCTGCTTTGGAGGTCTCTGCTGCTTACATAAACACACAAAAACATACTCGGAGGCTCTAAATAAAAATCTGCCTAAGCAGCAGAGACCTCCAAAGCAGACATCCAAGCAACCGCTACCCCAAAACAAAACACGTGCAACACATAGCTCACAAAGCCAGTGTGCCGAACAGTCACAGCCCTTAAGGCTAAACAACACACCTGATACACTTGTGATAGGTGACTCTATTGTCAGGCACACTGACGTCCCGCTCACCAGGCTGAACAAGGAGAAGGTCACGGTGAGCTGCCTGTCGGGCGCTAGGATCCACCACATAACACAAGCACTCAGGTCACTCCAAGGCAAGTACAAATATGACTCAGTCATTGTCCATGCCGGTGTGAATGACCTGAGACGTACCTCCCTGGACTACATGAACAGAGACATAGAGGAGCTCTTTGAGCATGTAGCCCAGGCCGGTATGACCCTGACCTTGAGTAGCATCTTACCCTCACCAAGAATGATGCCACAATATGAAGACAAGATGATCAATTTCAACAATTGGCTTAAGTATTGGTGTCATTCAAAGGGGATCCAATCCCTGTCAGCCTGGGATGACATGCTCGACAAGCCATGATGCTTCGCTAGGGACGGCTTGCACCTGTCACCCCTGGGCTTTCAGATATTAGCAAAGGCTCTTGCTACCCCCATAGTGCCTTTTTTAGGCAAGGCTCAAAAGACAAACCCACCTCCATAGGTATCACAAGGGATAAGAAACTAAGAGTAATGCTACTCAACGCCAGAAGTCTAAACCACAAGATGCACGCACTCAAAACTCTCCTTAGCATGGAGAACATCGATATCTGTGCAGTAACAGAAACCTGGTTCAAGGCTCCCGAGAGCACCCAAGCACTACCAGGCTATACCTCATACCATGCTTTTCAGCCCCAAAACTTGGACCGAACCACAAAAGGAGGGGGAGTATCAACATTCGTCAAAGATACCCACACCTCCAGGTTGGTGGCACAGCGTGAAGCATCAGAGACTATCCATGTGCAACTAACAGTGGGTAAAACTGCCTTCCAGTTTATAGCCTGCTACAGACCACCCTCCCAAACCCAGGAACCCCACTCGGCCTTCCTGAGAACACTGGAAAATATGAAGGTTTCTCCAAACACCATTATATTGGGCGACTTCAACTACCCAAACATAGACAGGGAGCATTACTCTAGCTCCTACACCCTAGCCCAAAGGTTCCTAGAATTTATAAACTCAAATGCTATGGAACAACTTGTTACTACTCCCACAAGAGGGGAAAACATACTGGACCTGATCATCACCAACATGGGGACTCTATGCTCCAGACCAGAAGTGTATCCCTCACTGGTAAGATCAGACCATAAACTAATCTCACTGGATATTCACATCCCGACTCCACCCCCTGCCCTGAAAACCACAGTGAAAAACTTCTCTAAAGCAAATTTCACACTCCTCAAAACTGAGGTGGAATCCTTCAAAGCCCCCGGGCCTGTGGAAAATATGGCCCAGACCGCAGAATCCTTTATAAACGCATTCTATGAACACCTTCAGGAATGCATGGATCATGCAATCCCAAATAAAACCAAGACCCAATCCTCCAAAGGCAGATGTTTTGTCTGGTGGACCCCAGCCATAAACAAACTATACAATAGAAGGAGGAAGCTACTACATGATAGAGCAAAATCCCAAAAAGGGAAGGCATCTCTGATCAGTATTAGCAAAAAACTACGGGCACTCATAAAATCGTCTAAGGCCAGCTTCGAGAGAAAAATTGCACAGGACACTAAGAATAATCACAAGGCTTTCTTTAGTTATGTTAGGAACCTGGGTGGGAATTCCCAGATATGCTCAGAATTAGTCCAAAATGACAAAAAATACACCGAACCCACAGACATTGCCAACATCCTAGCTGACAGGTTCAGCGCAAACTTCTCCCCCCACTCCCCACCAAAAGGGCAAATATCTATCCCAGCAGAGTGTTGCCCCCCTGACATCTCAGATAAGAGCTGCCCTCTCCAAAGCAAAAAACACAGCATCAATGGGACCAGAGGGTGTCCCGGGTTGCGTCCTATATGAACTCCAAGAAGAGCTAAACCCAAACATAAAACTACTGTTCAATCTCAGCCTTACTACAGGATATGTACCCAAAGAGTGGCGTACAGCAACAGTGGTCCCTCTCCACAAAGGTGGTGCCTCAACGGATCCTGGAAACTATTGCCCCATAAGCCTGACTAGCTTGGTCTGCAAAGCTATGGACAGGATCATCATGGACCTCATAAATAAAGATATTGGGGACCTACAGACACTGGATCCTACCCAGTTCGGCTTTGTTAAGGGCAGATCCTGCCTCTTAAACCTGGTTGATTTTTTTGAAACAGTCACCAAGGCCATTGACGAGGGGAAGGTGGTCCACACAGCCTACCTGGACCTCGCAAAAGCTTTCGATACAATACCCCACTGGCATTATAGATAAGCTCACCAGCTTAAATATAAACCCCTATGTCACTAGATGGGTTGCAAACTGGCTCAAGGACAGAACCCACATGGTTAGAATTGCTGGAGCCATGTCAGACTCCAAACCAGTTACAAGTGGCATCCCACAAGGCTCAGTCCTGGGACCTCTCTTGTTCGGTATATATTTCTCTGAGGTACAGGCCAACACAGAAGGACTGTGGCTGACCAAGTTCGCAGATGACTGCAAACTGGGCGCCATAATCGACTCTCCAGCCGACATAAGCATCCTCCAAAAGGGCCTCATAGAAACAGACAACTGGTGCCAGAGCCATGGCCTCAAGCTAAACGCTAAAAAGTGTATAGTCATCCCCTTTGGCAAAGTGCCCACAAATTACCACATAGGTGGTAATCCATTAAGTACAGAAGAAGTAATTAGGGACCTGGGGACCCAAGTTGATAGCAATCTCTCATTTGACAACCATGTGGCCAAAGTGGTTAGAAAAACATTTTATATAGCCCACCTAATCATGAAGGGATTTACATCTAGATCAGGGGAGGTCATCATGCCTCTTTACTCATCCCTCATCAGGCCCATAATTGAGTACAATGCCCCTTTTGGGATGTACCTTACCAGACACCTGCAGCAACTGGAAAGACCCCAAAAGTACCTCACCAAGAGGATCAAAGGGCTCAAACAGATGCCATATGCTGCCCGGTTAAAGAAACTCCAGCTCTACTCAGTAGCATACCACCTGCTCAGAGGCAATCTGTGCCTGACATATAAAGCCATGTCCAACCTGGAATTAATGGACATGCTGCACCTCAGAAAATCCAAATCCCATCGAGCTACGCGCTCGAGAGACTTGAACCTCAGCACTGAAATAAATAGGACATGCTGGAGGGACAGATTCATAACCCAGAGGCTCCCTTTACTCTGGAATAAAATCCCAGTCCAGGTTAGGCAGAGTCCCTCATTGACTCTCTTCAAGAGGAATCTTGATGGAGTGGATGGGAGATCGTATGTTTACCCCGGGTATCACTTCTGTGTCACTGTTAGACAGAGGCACAGTATACTAACCTCGAAAAAGGGCATAGCAAAATTAATTTAAAATGGTTGGCGAAAGCCAAACACACTCTGGCTAGGCTTATAAATGCCCTAGGGCTGATAGCCTAGTATGAACCTATGAACCTATGCCACTGAGCCAGGCTGTTAAAGTAGTACTAAAGATGAAGCCAAGAAATGAAGCCAAGAAATAAATGTTTATAGGCATGACTTTTGTTTTGCTCCTGCAGCATATTTCTTGCATTCCAGTTGGAGAATCATCATTTTTAGGTAGTAGTTATACCTTTCAATGTGGTGATAATGACTTAAGAGTTCTCCGAATACCTAGCTATATCACTAACAGCTTTATCCAGAGATGACTTTTCAGTCTAGCTGTCAGTGAACAGGCAGACTGAATTTCAGAGTTACAGTTTAGACTCCTAGTGGTTTGCTGTCTTTGGGAAGAAATTTAATTTTGCACTTTCACAAATAATTGTGGTTTTGTTTTAGGGGATGTGCTGTTGCTGGCTGGACTGAACATTATGTAGGAAAAAAATCTTGACTTTTGAAATGATAGAAACATTTTAGTATCCTTGTTATAATGACTTGTATCTTGTAGGAGATTGTTACCACCTTTGAGTCATATTTGAAGACTGGCATTGTTTTTGGTGGTAGGTGATATTGACTAATCTGAACCATATAAGCCATTTCGGACACCTATTCTAATGCATGTGTTGATGACCAGTACTCTGAACTCTAGTTATGAGACTTAAATGAGCATTTAACAGTTCAGGGGACTAGATCCCCTTTTTAAGTTGTGTTGAATGTCAGTGTGAAGGTCTGTTGATGGCTTTGATGGTCAAAACCTTAAAAGAATATTTTTACTGGGGATTCTGATGGGAATTGCCTACAGCAGCATGACTGTTTTCTAATTAACTAGTAAGATGACCCAGGTTCATACCATCTTTATTTCCTAAGATTCTTGACCAGATATTGCATTGCTCTGTCAGTACCATGGAAAGGTAATCTGTGTATGCATTTCCCCTTATTTAGAAGACCTTTCTAAACACAGGATGAGAAAAGGCTCGAGTCTCCTCAATCCTTTACTTTGAAAGATAGTCCTGACTCTTTCTAGTCAAGAACATGACAGACCAGTTTGATTAGCTTCCTTCCATTAAGGAAGTATCTTCCTTTTCCATGGAAAGAAAAGGTATTGTCTCTCTCACTCTTGCCCTTTTTTGTCCATACTTATGAGATAGATGAGGTTTTGTCACCTAATATGGTGTTTTATTAAGTAGCAGAGATTTTACAGGGGATTTGAAATCCCCATTTAATGGTAGAGATTTGTGTTATTGCTGTCTAATCGGCTGATTGCTGCATTATCCTTCTCATTGTTTGTTAAAGGATTTTGTCTTCCTATTTTGGACTTTATGGCATTCTTTCTAAAACAACACTAGCCTTCTTAATATTTTAAGAATATTTGCCTTGGAATGAAGTCCTCCTTGTGGCTGTTACTTCAGCTTGGGAGAGTTTGGAGCTGCAGGCTGTTGTGTACTCAAAACCTTATGTGATGTTTCAGAATGATATGTCTGAACTTAAAATGTGTGCACTTAATCAGGAAGTACTATTTCTGGGCCAGCTCCATGGTACACGGGATAAATCTTTGACTGTGACACAAATAGCTTGGTGTAAAATAGTGATGTGGACTTTCAGACGCTATGACTAGGGAGGGTAGAAGTTAATAGCCACTATTGGTTTGTACATTCTGGTGAAGAAATAGGCAGCCTGACCCAATGTCTTCCAAACATCCAGTGGAGATGTGTGTGTAGCATCGTGCCGCAGCATGGAACAGGAAGTCTGTACCCACCAAGCAGCACATTAGTGCACTGCAAGTGGATTTGCCACATGCTTTTAAGCAGATGTGCCTCTGGGCTGGTGTCCTTTTAGTATATACACAGTAACTGCCATGAAGGGACTGGTGGGTAGATTATAGCAGTAACCTTGACTGGGTACCTGACTAACAAGCTTCCACATACAGCATTCAGCCAAGTGGAATTCATGAGCAAGTTTGAGTAACGGAAGCAATGATGGTTGGTAAAAGCAGTGAAAAAATGCCAAGTACAAAGTGCCTTTTTTTTTTTATCCTCATCCACTGAGTCCAGGGGAATATATTTCACTTCATGCTTCCTGAGAAGTGGCTTTTACTTGCATCTCAGGAACAAAGATGGTTCAGCAAGTTTAGATCATCTTTATCTGTCTTTTACCAAATATACAGGAGGCACCAGTAGGCAAAAGACCATTTAAAATTTGGTTTCTAAGAATGCATGTTAGTTACTTTACTTTGTTTGCAAACTGAGTAGTTTGGCTCATCCAGAGATCCCCTCACTCAAACCAAGAGGCAAAGAATTCTGAATATAGTTACAAGCTGAGTATGTTATTTACAAAGAAAATCATGTTTACATGTAACATTGGCAGTAAGAGTGAAATGGGACATGTAAAACATTGGCACTAAATAATCAGTAGTAATTAAAATGAGGTAACATGTAAAGCAGACTGGTGAGAGTGAGCTGACTGAAAACAAAGCAATCTGTTATGGAGATGAACTTTTGTCTGTGATGGGCAGGGTCTCACAGAACCTTATGCTGTGCTTTTTTCTGCTGCACTCCTGCACTCATTTAATCTCTTAGATCACTGCACTTCAGGTTAAGATACAGTACACAGGCACAGTTATTTGGTGAATGTTTGTTTAGCCAAAAGCTGTTGGCTCAGCTCTTCGCCATTGCATATACAGTGGATATAAAAAGTTTACACACCCCTGTTAAAATGCCAGGTTTTTGTGATATAAAAAATGAGACCACAATAAATCATTTAAAAACTTTTCCCACCTTTAATGTGACGTATAACCTGTACAATTCTATTGAAAAACAAACAAATATGTTAGGTGAAAAAATATAAAACATAAAAAATGTGCAATATGCTGGTTACATGTGTGCACACCCTTAAATGAGTACTTTGTTGTGTGTGCACACCCTTAAATGAGTACTTTGTTGTGAGTGCACACCCTTAAACTAATACTTTGTTGATGCATCTTTTGATTTAATTACAGCATTCAGTCTTCTTGGGTACACACGTGCCATCAATTAAATAGACTCTGATTAACCCCAAATAAAGTTCAGCTGTCCTAGTAGGGTTTTCCTGACATTTACTCAGTTGCCTGCTACAGCAAAAGCCATGGTTCATAGAGAGCATGAAAGATAACTCATTGTTGAAAGATATCAGTCAGGAGAGGGGTACAAAAAAAATTTCACAGCACTGGATATACCATGGAACACAGTGAAGACATTCATCAAAAAGTGGAGAAACTATGGGACAACAGTGACATTGCAAAGAACTGGACATCCCTCCAAAATTGATGAAAAGACAAGACAAAACTGGTCAGGGAGGCTGCCAAGAGACCTACAGCAACACTGAAAGAGCTGCAGGAATTTCTGGCAAGTATTGGTTGTGTATTACATGCGACAACAATTTCCCGTATTCTCCATATGTCTGGACTATGGGGTAGGGTTGCAAGACGGAAGCCTTTTCTTACACAGAAAACATCCAGGCCCAGCTAAAATTTGCAAAACAATGCATCGTCTCCCAAAATCATGTGGGAAAATGTGTTAAGGTTCGATGAGACCAAGGATGAACTTTTTGGCCACAATTCTAAAAGGTACGTTTGGCGCAAAAACAACACTTTGCATTACCAAAGGAATACCATCCCCACAGTGAAGCACGGTGGTGGCAGTATCATGCTTTGGGGTTGCTATTCTTCATTTGGAACTTGGGCTTTAGTCAAGGTGGAGGAAATTATGAACAGTTCCAAATACCAGTCAGTTTTGGCCCAGAACCTTCAGGTATCTGCTAAAAAGCTGAAGATGAAGACGAATTTTACCTTTCAACATGACAATGACCCCAAGCATACATCCAAATCAATAAAAGAATGGTTTCACCAGAAGAAACTTAAAGTTTTGGAATTGCCCAACCAGATCCCAAACCTAAATCCAATAGAAAATCTGTGGGATGACCTGAAGAGGGCTGTGCACAAGAGATGCCCTCGCAATCTGACAGATTTGAAGCACTTTTGCAAGGAAGAGTGGGCAAATATTGCCAAGTCAAGATGTGCCATGCTGATCGACTCCTACCCAAGAAGACTGAATGCTGTAATTAATTTAAAAGGTGCTTCAACAAAGTATTAGTTTAAGGGTGTGCACACACAACAAAGTATTAGTTGAAGGGTATGCACACTTATGTAACCAACGTATTGTGTTTTTTTATTTTTTTTCCCCTAACAGATTTGTTTGTTTTTCAGTTGAATTGTACAGGTTATAGGTCACATTAACGGTGGGAAAAGTTTTGAAATGATTTATTGTGGTCTCATTTTTTTGTTTTGGTCTTTTTTTTTGTTATTTTATAAGCAAATGCTTTGAAGATCCATCATGATTCATTCCATCATGGCTGCTCATGCTGCATTGGCTTTCTTTGGTGAGAGGGTTCTGTATCCACTTTATCTGAAGCAGTATCTTTGTTTGTGGCACTTAGCCTAGTACCAGCCTATGAACCTATGAAAAGTATCAGCCCTAGGGCCTATACAAGCCTAGCCATAACAATTCCCTGGCTATTTCTTCCCACACTATTTACTTCCCTGGACCCCTGTCTAGCAGGGCGACTGACGTGATCCCCGGGGTGAATTTCCTTTCTCCCATCCAATTGTCAAGGTTCCTTTTGAAGAGGCACTCTGCTTGACCTGTATGGGCAATCTATTCCAGAGTCTGGGGAGTCTCTGCGTCGGGAACCTATCCCTCCAGCATGATGTTCTTCGTCTTCCATTGCTGCAGTCCTGACTATTGGGTATAGTCCGCGTCCCAGTCGGCCCGAATACCAGAGTATAAGGCTGACGTCGGTCAGGGCGCATTAGACTGACGTCAGTACGTCAGGGTACTAATGCGCATGACCGACGTCATATCTCAGTCTTTTGCCGCATGGTCCGATGCAGAAGCAGTTTTGCGAGTGCAGGTTGTGAAATATTTCAAACCGGAGTTTCAGACCGAAACAGAGTTGGCTAAGTACAACATTTTGGTTTTTCTTGCCTCAGTATTTTACGGATGTCAGAAAAGTGAATAACTGTATTTCTTGTGGGAAACAGATACCTCATAGGGATTATCATACTTTGTGTATACCTTGTTTAGGGCCTGAGCACGGCGTTGTTGGTTGCCGCTCTTGTGCTAGGTTTAACAAACGCACTATTAAGAGGAGGTTAGACTGTGCCAGGTTAGTGTTTGGGAAGCGTTGCAATTATAAAATGCCGCCGGATGCCCACGCCGCGCGCCTCCAAGAAGCGCAAGGATAAAACAGTGAAGCCTAGGGTTGAGGAACCGCAGTCCCGGACGTCGGTTCTTTGGAAGGCTCAGTGGAGCCGGAGGTTTTGCCAGGAGTTTCCATGGAGTCCCAGGCAGAAACTATACTCTTACAGGATGTGCCTTCTCAGGAGGTAGGCCAGGCTGAGGGGCTTCTCAGGTGACTGTTCTTCCCTCTCTTCCCAAGGTAGTTAGGGCCTCTCCTTCTGTTGCCAAAACTTCTATGAGAGGTAGGCCTACTTCAGCTTCAGTGGGGGCTTCTCCTACCATTTCTGGTTCTGTACCTAAGAAACATATGCTTAAGATGGCAGAAGATTTGATTACTATGATTAGGGGTTCCATGCCCCCGCCTGATAAGAGGCCTAGGGTGGAACCTGAGTTTGAGAGTTTTGAACAGTGTTCTGAGGCTTCAGAATCTTCTGTGGAAGATTTGCAGGAGTATCCTACCTATTCTGATTCTGATGTGGATGATTCCACTCCTACAGCGTCTCCACCTGAGGATTTCTCATTTTCAGAGACTTTGCATTCCATGAGGGAGCACTTTAAATGGGAAGGCCAGGATTACTCTGACTCCAGGAAAAGGCTTAGGGAGTTCTTGTTTTACCCCAGCATAGGCCTTTAGCTATTCCTCCTGTGTTGAATGTGGTGGAAGATGTTTTGCAGAGGCTTCCCTGAACCCTGACTCTTTGCCTCCTGCTCCTGTTAAGCCTGATAGGTATTATAGGGTGCCCAAGCTCATAAATATTTGTTTAAGAGTCCTAGGGCGGACCCAGAAACTATTTCCCAGGGGCCTAAGGGTGTAAAAGCTTCTGTGGTTAAAAATCCTGTCCCCACTCATAAAGAGACCTGGGCTTTGGATAGGTGGGGAAAGAAAGTGTATACTTCTTCCACTCTAGCCATGAGAGCTTTGAATTGTCAGTTTCACATGTTAAAATATCAGAATTACCTTCTTTCACAATTGAAATCTAAGGTGGATGCTTTGGCGGAAGGTATTGAGTGTAAAGAGTTGCTGGATTTGGTTCATGTGTCCGAACAAGTGGGTAAGCATTCTTTGCAATGTGGTTTTGATGCTGTACAGGCCTCCTCGAGGGTGGCTGCTACCAGCTCTGTTCTTCGCAGGCATGCCTGGTTGAAGGATCAGAATTTAGCTGAGCATGTTAAGACAAGGATTTTGGATGCTCCTTTACAGTCTGATGTGTTGTTTGGTTCGCCTGTGGAAGCTGTTTTAAAGAAAATGGAGGACAAAGCTAAGTCTATGCAAACTGTTAAAGATTTTTGCAGGTGCAGCAAGTTTAGTAGAAATTGGCCTGCTAAGGGGTGGACATATCCTGCTTATGATTCTCAGTCTAGGGGTAGGTCTAGACGTGGTAGGGGCAGGGCTCAAAGTTCTTTTAGGCCTAGAACAGGAGTTCACCTGCTCAGACTTCTGGTGAGGGCAGGGGTCAGTCCTTTAAACAGACCCAATGACCTGTTTCAGCTGCCAGCAGATTCACGTCTGGCAGCTCCTTTGGGAAGACTGTCTCTTTTCAAAGAAAATTGGGATTTAATTACTCAAGACAAATGGGTGTTGGATATCATTCACCACGGTTACAGATTTTATTTCCATACAATGCCCCTTTCAAAGGCATGCCAGACGTTCCTCCTCTACAAAGAAAAGAGGCTCACAAGCAAGTTTTACAGTTACTTCACATAGGGGCCATTCAGCCAGTCCCTGTGTCAGAGAGGGGCCTAGGATTTTATTCTCGCCTGTTCCTTGTACCAAAGAAGGGGAACACGTGGAGACCAATTTTGGATTTATCTCTCCTCAACACGTTTTGGACATTCCCAAGTTCAAGATGTTGACGTTACAACAGCTTTTACCTCTACTGGGCAAAGATCACTGGATGGTAACTTTAGATCTCAAGGAAGCTTACCTTCATGTGCCTATAAGGCTAAGTTGCAGAAAGTATCTGCGGTTTCGAGCTGGAAATTCTCATTATCAGTTCTCTGCATTGCCCTTTGGCTTATCTACTGCGCCCAGAGTATTCACAAAGGTTCTGGCTCCAGTGATAGCTTACTTCAGGCTTCAAGGAATTCAAATCTATCCTTACTTGGACGACTGCCTGATTCTGGCTCAAGAAAAGGAAGACCTTCTACAGCATCTGGAATATGTTATAGCAGTGCTAAGATGCCTAGGGTATTCTGTGAACGAAATAAAGTCCAGTCTAGTACCCTCTCAAGACATGTGCTTTCTGGGTGTAAGACTGAATACAGCAGCCCAGATGGCCTTTTTAACCCCGGACAAACAAAAGAGTCTGTCACTTCACTTCCATTAACTATCTCATCAGTCCGTGCTGACTGCAAGGACAGTCCTTCAAGCATTAGGGTTCATGGCATCTTGTATTCTGGTGCTTCCCAATGCCAAACTGCATATGAGGAAGCTACAATGGTATCTCAAAAATGTATGGACACAGCACTGCCAGGATTTGGACACTGTCATTCAAATAATACCTTGCATTCAAAAGGAATTTTTGTGGTGGGCTCAGGAATGTCACCTAAACAAGGGACTCTCTGTGACCCGGCCAGAGGCAAGTCAGATTCTAACGACAGATGCCTCGGACATTGCTTGGGGAGCTCATCTAAATGGAAAGTGGATACAAGACAAGTGGCCTGCCAGACTACAGCATCTACATATCAACCTGAAGGAGATGTTAGCAGTCCAGTTTGCATTAATGGCTTTCAAGGAGTTACTTCTTCCAGGGCAGGTGTTGATTCTAACAGACAACACAACTGTCATGTGGTACATCAACAAGCAAGGGGAACACATTCTTATCCTCTATGCAGGCAAGCAATGATTTTATGGGAGACTGCTAAGCTTGCAACTAACTCTTCAGGCAAGGTTTCTGCCAGGAGCACAGAACTCCTTAGCAGATGTGTTAAGCAGACAAATCATGGATCCCCACGAGTGGAAACTGGATCTTCATGTATTTCAGAAACTGACAGTGTCATGGGGAACTCCAGACATAGATCTGTTCGCTTCTCCACTAAACCACCAGCTGCCAAAGTATTGCACAAAGGGGTTTCATCACACAGCTTGGAAAGTGGATGCTCTGTCTTTCAGTTGGAAAAACCTTCATGTGTATGCCTTTCCACCTCTACCGCTTCTTCCAAAGGTACTATTAAAGGTCAGACAAGACAGGCCAAGGATGATTTTGATAGCTCCAGATTGGCCTCGCAACACTGGTACCCACTTCTACGGAGTCTGGTAAAGAAGCCTCCATGGCCTTTACCTCTGATTCCTCATCTGTTATCTCAGAAGGACGGTCATCTGCTCAATGTCAAGCTTCACTCTCTTCATCTAACAGCCTGGCATATTCTGTGTTGAAACACAGCAGGTCTCAACTTCCTCAACAAGTTTTAAATGTGATTATGGAAGCTAGAAGGCCTAGTACTAGGAGAGTGTACAGAAAAATGGAAGAGATTTTTATTTTGGAGTACAGCAAAGAATTTGGAGATTTCAGAGCCTAATTTGAGTGTGGCTCTTCAATATCTTACTGAATTATTGAACAAAGGTTTGTCCTTCTCTTCCATAAAGATTCATGCTGCAGCAATTTCAGCTCACTATGATTGTGACCCACCTTTGTTTTCGCATCCTTTGTTCAAGCAGTTTCTTAGAGGGGCAAAGAATATAAGACCCCCACGTAGAGCTCCTACTCCTGCTTGGGATCTCAATTTTGTGTTGGAAAAACTTACTCTACAACCTTTTGAGCCTGCAGCTACTGCTGAATTGAAATATTTGTCATGGAAGACTGCTTTTCTGTTGGCTATTACTTCTGCAAGAAGGGTGTCTGAGTTGCAGGCCCTTATGGCAGTAGAGCACTTTATGATTTTCCATAAGGACAGGGTATCATTACGCACTAATCCTTCCTTTATGCCTAAGGTGGTTTCTAGTGTGGCTTTAAACCAAACTATTCATTTGCCTCACGTTTTTGCAGATCCTCAAAATAAAGGGGAAAAGATTTTGCACACTTTAGATGTACACAGGCAATTGCGTTATTATTTGAGCAGGACTAAGAATTTTAGGCAGTCTCAGCAGTTACTTGTTTCTTTTGCTTTGAGTTCACAGGGCAAGCCTGTGTCAAAACAAACTATTTCTAGGTGGATTGGCTTTTGCATTGCATTTTGTTATTCCCATCATGGCAAGGAGATTCCAGCTGGGATCAGGCCTCATTCCACTAGAGCTACTGCCACTTCAACAGCATTTCTAAGGGGGGTGGCAACTAAGGATATTCTGGAAGCAGCTACTTGGAGTTCAGTGCATACTTTCTCTAGGCATTATCACCTTCCTATATACTCTAAGACTAGGGCTGGTTTTGCCACAGCTGTTTTACAAGGCATGTTGTCAGCTCCTACTACTTTATAATTTGCCAGCCTCCCTTACCTCTGCTTTGGGATTCTACCCAATAGTCAGGACTGCAGCAATGGAAGACGAAGAACATAGTACAGTTTTGTACCTACCATAAATGTAGATGTTCGAGGATTCCATTGCTGCAGTCCAATTTACCCTCCCTCCTTCCCCTCTGTGTTTAGGGGTGGTTGTGTAGGTGAGTTTACTTGCTTGTCTTTTATATATATATATATTGTTGTATATATTATACATGTTTTTGGTGCAGGTTGTTTTGGGACTTGTCTTTTTGGGTCTTCTGACATCTGGGGCAAGAAAAGACTGAGGATATGGCGTCGGTCATGCGCATTAGTACCCTGACGTACTGTCGTCAGTCTAATGCGCCCTGACCGACGTCAGCCTTATACTCTGGTATTCGGGCCGACTGGGACGCGGACTATACCCAATAGTCAGGACTGCAGCAATGGAATCCTCGAACATCTACATTTATGGTAGGTACAAAACTGTACTTTTTGTTTATTGTGGTGACAAGGTTTAGATCCCTGGAGCGTGTGGCTCTGAGGGATTGGGATTTCTTTATGTGCAGCATGTCCAACAGCTCTGGGTTTGACATGGCCTTGTCTGTTAAGCAGAGATCGCCTCTGAGCAGATGATATGCGACAGAGTATAGCTAGAGTTTTTTAAGGCGGTCAGCGTAGGGCATCTGCTTTAGGCCTGTGATTCTTTTAGTGAGGTATTTCTGCAGGCTTTCCAGTTGTTGCAGATGTCTTGAGAGGTACATACCAAACGGGGCGTTGTATTCTATAATGGGTCTAATGAGGGATGAGTACAGTGGGACAATGACCTCCTTTTTTCTGGATGAAAAGCCCTTAGTGATGAGGTGTGCCACATAGAAGGATTTCCTGACTGTTGTGGAGATGTGGTTATCGAAGGTGAGACCACTGTCTACCTGTGTCCCTAGGTCTCTTATCACACTTTCGGTGTTTAGTGTACTGCCACCTATATGGTAATTCATGGGTACATGTTTTTTCCCAAAGGGGATAACTATACATTTCTTGGCATTGAGCTTGAGCCCATGGCTCTGGCACCAAGCATCTGTTTCTGTAAGTCCCTTTTGTAGAGTATCCACATCATTTGGGGATTCAGTAATGGCTCCCAGTTTGCAGTCATCTGCAAACTTTGTTAGCCAGAGTCCCTTAGTGTTGGCCTGTACTTCAGAGAAGTAGATGTCAAACAAGAGCGGTCCCAGGACTGAACCCTGAGGTACCCCACTTGTCACTTGTCTGGAGCTGGATTTGGAGTCTGCTACTTTTACAGTGTGGGTTCTGTTTAGTAAGCCAGTTAGCAAACCATTGGGTGACGTAGGGATTAATGCCCAGCTTAGTAAGTTTATCTATGATTTCAGAGTGGGGGGTGGTGTCAAAGGCCTTGGTAAGGTGTAGATAGGCTGTGTGGACCACCTTACCCTTGTCCATGGCTCTGGATACTGATTCAAAGAAGTCAATTGGATTCAGGAGACAAGATCTTCAAACTGGCCTGTATTTCTGAGCTTGGGCGAGTTTGGTTAAAACAGTTAACCAAGGCCAGGGCCGTCTCATAATGTTTGGGTTTACAACTTTGTATTTTACCCCCACAAGATTAAATCAGTGAAGACTAAAAAGATGAAATGTTATAGTACAGTTGTGTCAAGTAATCACTTAGCAGTAGTTGACTGAGCCTTTTTTGTCTCTCTACAGTTTTGAGATTTTCACGTCAACCTTAATTGATGCATCTGTATATGTTGATGAAGGCTGCTATCACCATGACAGCATGTGATTTCTAACAATAATTAGCTTCTTGATTTGTTACATTAGCTTGGTTTACCAACAGAGAGGGATTTACTGCAACATGTTGCTATAGCACTGCAAATATTATCTGCAGCTGGATATTTCAGTGAAGCTTGGTGTCACCACCTTGATAATATTGTGGTAGCTCATTAGAAAGACATGTTTTCTGATTTGCATCTTATAGCTAGGTTGGGTTATTGGCAGAGGCTTACATATTAGAGCGCACTGTTTTAGGGGCCTGTGTTCTTTTTCTTTCATGCTTTAAATTTGTATTGAATACATTTCTTATAGTAAATAGGCTGTATGATGTTAACTGCTACCTAGCTGTGGGGTTTGGGGGGGGGGGGCTGTACGTTTGATTGACAGCACTGCAGTCAGTTTAAAACAGACTCTCTCTTGATCACTGCTTTGCAAGAATCTGAGCTAAAACCATTCTGTAGAGAAGTGCTGTAACCTAAGCAAGATTTATACACTGAGGAAGAAGATTAATATCTTTCTTGTGATGAATATTTCTCAACTGCAATTTACTTTACTAATATACATTTTAAATTATTTAAACAAACAGTATTTACTGTAGTCACGCTGTATGTAGTGTGATTTGTTTATTATTCTCCAGTATCATGACTGTAAAAGAGACTTTGCATCAGTCCACTTACTTTTTCAAAAAGCTACATGAGTAATCTTTAACCTTTTGAAAAGGCTGCTTCAGTAACTTGAAGTGCAGTTGATAATTTACGTTACATTTTTGATAAAATTTAGGAACACAGTGAGAAGAAGCAGCGAGTCCGTTTCCAGCTGGAGATATCAAGTAATCCTGAAGAACAGCGCAGCAGCATTCTTCACCTGCAGGAAGCTGTGAGACAGCATGTAGCACAAATCCGAACATTAGAGAAGCAAATCTATAGCACCATGAAGGTCTGTATGCAGTTGTATTACAAATTTTGTAATTCTTATATCTGGATGCAGTGTAGTTACTCATAATCAAATAGGTTTGTAGAGATCATCAAAAAATACTGATTTCTTTGACTCTTGTCTTTTTGTTAGTATTGTCTCATGAGTTATAGCCTCTTTACAAGATATCCAAATCTGTTCCCACATTTTCAAGAAAAGAATTTTGAGAGGCAGTGCTGTGGCATATAGGGATAAAACCCTGACTATGAACTGGATTCAGTTAACAAGCCTGCACACTCAAAGGACTGTGGCAAGGAGGATGCGAGTTGAGTGGTCTCAGCTGTTCTTGAGGGAAGGAATGTGTTGTGGCCACTGCATTATTGTCCTGTACAAGAGTGGAGAGGTATTGCAGCTAGCAGCTGTTGGCTGTGGACACTGTGCTTGTGGGGTGGGTAGACTTGTTCCAGTACTTGAACATGTAGGAACCTCCAACAAATAGCAAGAGTTGAATGTTGTCTCAACCACTATATAGATGGGATTAGGCAAGGCAAAGAAACATGCCCATATGACAGGCAAGTAAGCTTGTTCTCAGGCCTGTAACTCTTTTCTCTGAGGAGAACAAATGGATTAGCAGGACTGTCTCCCAAGCTGAAAAATGAATGGGGGGGGGGGGGCAAAGGGCTTTCAGTCCATTTGGGTAAAGAAAGGATCTGGCTGTGCCCTTTTACTAGGAAAAGTGAATGGCTGATTGTAGGCTAGAAAGGGGAGCTGTCCATCAGGTTGTGTGGAGTGAGGGATTATGTCTCCTCATGGTAGTTGCAATTGGATGCCAAAGGTTGTTAGCCATGGCCACCGGTGCAGCAGCTTCTCTTTGTCAGTAGTAGTTGGAAGGGGATATTTTCCAATTTCTGTCTCTCCTCTGTACTGTAACATTGTAGTCAGTGCCCCCAGAGTGTTAGCCTTTCTTTCTAGCTGAGTGTTCTCACACAATTGATCATCCCCCAACCTCTATTCCAGCTGTTGGTTTTCAGTGATATGTAAGGCTTGAAAGAGGAAGAAATGTGATGAGACCCTCATTTTAGTTATTAATTTTGGAGTATTAATGCAGTTGAATGTAGAATATTTTAAGTAGGTATATGTTCATTTAAAGCAGGAAGACTGGCTCTAAGGACTTATTTCATCTAGGATCTTTAGAACACTAACAAATCAATAAGACAAAATCAGTCATTTGGTTGGTTGAGGAAAGCAGTACTATTATTGTGTGGAAGCTTTGCTTTCAGCTTCTTCCAGTCTCTTTCCCATTTGCATAAACCTTTAAAAGTTTTGAGGCACACACATTTTCAGGATCCCAGTAAATTATCCTTAAGGATTTTAAGTTGTTTTTTTCTTGGAGTTTTAACAGTTTCTTTTAATTTAGGGACAGTTAGCAAAGTTTTGTTTTCCATTCTCTGACTGCAAAGGAATTGTGATTGATTCATAGGAAGACCATTTTTATTTAAGGTAAGCAGAACAGTAACAGGTATTCATCTTTGGGAACTGACACTAAGGTGTGACTGCTTGTTTTCCCACCTTGACCATTGTGTGCTTTAAATTCATTGGCTCTTGAGTGACCCACCACTACAGTAATTTTGACCTTTGGAAGCTCCTTCCAGTCTCACCTCTTCTACTCATACTGTTGTTTCTTATGTCAAACTGGGAAGACCCCCCCCCTTTAGACTGTTAGTTTGGTACCCTCTTTTCATATCTTCTCATCTACTTTATGCCCGCTGCAGTACTTAATTAACCCCTTTCTTCAACTTGCTTTTAAAATCTGTAACATTTGCAGCAAGAGTATTAATCACTTGGGAACTTGCAAACCACTTCTCAGGAATCAGCTTGGGATTGGTGTTTTTGTTTTGCTCCTGATGAGAGAAGAAAGCAGATGGTCATTGCTTCTTGATTGTTTGTAATTGGGCAGCATGCAGGGAACTTCCCTGAATGGTGTGATTGCTGTTTTTGTGGAAACCTTTTAAGTTTTAATTTTTGACCATTGTGCAGCTCAGCTCTTGTGCTGTGTTGTTGTGCATTCTATCCATAAGGCTATGACAAGCATAGAGACCTGTGCAACATCTGAGACAAGACTGTTGACTGCCAAACAGCCTGTTACCCCACTTGTCAGACACCATTTTGGGACTGATAATACTATTTTAATTCTGATAAAAGAAGGAGCAGATGGACATTGAATTCACTGCTGAGTTTAGCTGCTGTGAGACCAGCACTAGTAGTAGACAGGCAGTAGACAAGATGTGAATCACAATTGTTAATCCATTCTTGGCAAATCACATTTTGTCTTTTTACTAAGTACTGCTAGAGTAGCCACCATCTTACTTAACTTCAGAGTATCACCCTAAGTGCTGCATCCATAAATCTTCAGGGTCTTCTGTAATGTTCTCCATCCTTCCCCCCTAGCACTGTGATCAGCTGTAGTCTTCCACTCTTTGGCAACAAGGCTCAAAGGTGGTTCACACAGCCTATCTAGATCTTGCGAAGACTTTTGATACCATCCCCCACTCTGGAATTATAGATAAACTCACTAAACTAGGTATAAATCCCTATGTCACAAGATGGGTTGCCAACTGGCTCACTGACACAACCCACAATATGAAAGTAGCAGACTCCAAATCCGACTTCAGACAAGTGGAGTACCACAGGGTTCAGTCCTTGGTCCTCTCCTGTTTGGTATCTACTTTTCTGAAGTACAGGCTAACACAGAAGGTCTTTCGCTAACAAAGTTTGCAGATGACTACAAACGAGGAGCCATAATTGAAACTCCTAACAATGTGGACATCCTACAAAAGGGCCTCACTGAGACAGATGCCTGGTGTCAAAGCCATGGCTTCAAGCTCAATGCCAAAAAGTGCATTGTCACCCCCTTTGGTAAAATCTCTGTACCCATGAGCTATCACATAGGTGGTAGTATACTTAACACCGAAAGTGTGATAAGAGACCTTGGGACACAGGTGGACAGTAGTCTGTCCTTTGATAATCATATCGCCACAGTAGTCAGGAAATCCTTCTATGTGGCACACCTCATCACAAAAGGTTTTTCATCCAGGAAAAAAAGGTCATTGTTCCCCCTCTACTCATCACTCATTAGACCCATTATAGAGTACAACACCCCTTTTGGTATGTACCTCACAAGATGTGTACAACAACTGGAAAGACCACAGAAATACCTCACAAAGAGGATTACCAACCTCAAACAAATGCCCTACTCAGACCGTCTCAAAAAACTCCAGCTTTACTCCATTGCATATTGCCAACTCAGAGGCAATCTCAGCCTAACATACAAAGCTATGTCAAACCCAGAGCTCTTAGACATGCTCCACTTAAAAAAATCTCAATTTCTCCAAGCTACACGCTCTAGGGACCTAAACCTTGTCACCACAATAAACAGAACATGCTGAGAAGGAATAGATTCCTGTCCCAGAGACTTCCCATACTCTGGAACAAACTACCTATCTATGTTAAACAAAGCTCCTCATTAGCACTCTTCAAGGAGAATTTTGATGATTGGATGGGAAATAGGAAATTCACCCCCAGGGATCACCTCTGTGGCTCTGTTCGACAGGGGCACAGGAAAATAATTTTCTTGGGTGGTAAAAGCCAGGGTACCTTTTTGGCTAGGCTTGTATAGGCCCTAGGGCCGATAGCCTACTACCTACCTATGAACGTTTTGTCAAAAGTAGTTTCTCCTACCTCATATGTTATACATGGTAATTCTGTTTAGTCATAATGGTCATAAGAGATCTCGATACTTGTGTGGACAACCCTCTCTCTCATTCGGTTATCATTTTTTTCACCATAGTCAGAAAATTGTTCTGTGTGGCCTAGATAGTTTCCAAAGGAATATCTTCAAGATCCTTAGTAGTCATCCTACCACTGTACTTTTCCCTTATCACACTCATTAATTACACTGCCCCCTATCAGAGGTTCATAGGTAGTTAACAGGCATGCAGTCCAGTAGTCTATTGAGGATCCTAGCTGAGTTTTAAAACTGCCCCCAAAACGATTCACTGAAGGGGACACAAAGGCTGAGAGAATCAAACCTTGGATGATAGGAACCACCTTGTTAACATCTCATAGCCATAATCTTCTGAGCTAACTGCTAGATTTTGTTATGTGCAAATCTAAGCATGTCACTCAATTAGAAAAGCACCAGTCATTTTTAACCAAAACAGTTAAAGCCTTTAAATCCTTCAATTATCCCAATAGATTATCACAACATTCCTTGTACTTAGCTTACTGGCTACTCTGAGGTAGCCTATGTTTTGCTTTTTGAGCCATGAAAAGCTCAGTCCTTTTTGACCTATTTCTTTGCAAAAGTAGTAGCTCTACAGTCACCCATACTAGAGACCTTAATAAGACTTGCTGGAGGGATAGGTTTCTAAAGCAACTGGCACAAGAGAGTTAAGGCTGTGAGCTGCAGTTCCTGTGGTATAGGGTTTAATTCCCTCAGTCCTCATTTGCCTGCTGTGTGACCTTGAGCAAGTCACTTAACCAGATCTTGTTCCAGGGTCACTCCTGAAAAGGGACTGTGTGTCTAGTAAGCCTACCTAGTTAACAAAAAGGAAATGTACTTATTTATTATTCCCAGCCTGTAGAATCTTACCATTACTTCAGGACAAGCAAGGTCCTACTTTGTGTAGCTTTAAAATTTGAACATGTCATTTGTCTGTCTTGATAATTGGAATGTTAGATACACTTTTACAACATAGTTATTATGTATGGCCTTGCCTGATTTGGAATGTGAGTACAATTAAAAGCTTGTAAAGGGTGGAAAGAACTTTTAATTCATTACCTCCAGTTGAGCTCAGGAAGATTGCACTATAACTTGCAATGGCGGAGCCACAGTTTTTTGATAGAATCAAATTATGTTCTTACATTTCAAATATATGTTCATATCTCTGGAATCATATTGGTATTGGTTACTGAAGAAGTATAAATGACAAACTCTTCAGCACAAACTATTTTTATAGAAGTTATATTCTTCAGGTATTAGGTTTTAAATTGATTTTATAAGTAACAATAAACGCAGTAACTTTTAAGTGTGTAATACTTTATAAACAGCTTACAATATCTCAGCAATCACTCAAGTTACATACATACTGTCAACTGCATTTTGCTCATCCAGTTGAGAGCTTTCATGGAAGGATAAGCAGATGTTGTTTGTGTTTCACTGTTGCAGTCATTACATTTGGATTATCTGCTTGCAGGTAGCCCTCAGTCGGCCTGATTAACAAAGTCTTGGGTCCTGCATTGGTAGCTGTCCCTTCTTCCATGACGTCAGGTCGTCAGGGGTACAAAACATGCAGCCGACACCATTACATCAATCTTTCTTGCCGTGCAGTGCCCGAAGCAGAAGCAGTTTGCAAGTGCGGGTCAGTCTACTCCTGAAATTTTCATTTTCGAGTTTCAGAACCTAAGTCTTCAACTAAAGCGAAGTACCCCGTTAGGGAAACTTTTTCTTGCTCCTTACCGATGTCAGTAAAAGTTAATAATTGCATTACTTGTGGAAACCAAATACATCATAAAGATTTTAATTCGTACTGTATTCCTTGCCTAGGCCCTGACCACGACGTACCTTGCTGTCGGTTTTGTGCTTTATTTAATCAGCGCACTATCCGTCGTCTGTATATTTTCACCTCTAAATATTTCAGTTCAGAGTTTAATTATCCAGAAATGTCATTGGTTAGCCATCCAACTAGCGGGATTCTGAAAAAATGCAAAGATAAAGACAGAGACAGGCCATCGAGGTTCAAAACAGCCGCTGACGCTTCTCCTAAGCCAGTCGCCAGTTCGCTGGTACTCAGTGAGGTGCTTTCACAGCCCCTGATACCCACTACTTTTGATTCGCAGGCCTCTACTGAGACCCATTCGGAGTCCGGTATGCCGCGAGATGCTTCAACTTTGGAACCCATGGATGTCTGTATCTTGGATGGGTCCGGAGGTGCTGTGCAGGCTCTGGTTTCTGAGGGTGCATTCAGGCCTACGGACTTGCATATTAAATCAACGCCTCCTTCTTTACTTAGGCCTAAATCTCGATCCATGCCAAAAAAAAAAAAAAACGACGATGCCCAGGCTACATGCTCAGGCCTCTATGCCTAAAAAACAAATGATATGAATGGCTGAAGATCTAATAACTCTAATCAGGGGTAGCCCCCCCCCTTCTAAGAGGCCTAGGACTGAAGTTGATTATGAATCTTCTGATCAGGATTCTTTTTTCTGATTCTTCTTTTGATCTGGATTTGCCCTTATCTACTTATGAAGATTCTGATGCAGAGGACTCCATTCCCTCTGCTTCCCCTCCTGAGGATTTTTCTTTTGGGGAACCTTACATATACTCTAAGGGAGCATTTCCACTGGGAAAGCCAGGATTTTTCTGATTCAAAAAAGAGGCTTAGGGATTTCCTTCTCCTACCTCAGCATAGGCCTTTAGCTATTCCTCCTGTACTAGACATTGTTGATGATGCTTTTTCGAAAGCTAGTTTGGCCCCTGATTCCCTACCTCCTGCTCCCAGAAAACCTGACAGATACTACAGTGTCCCTGAGTCCCACAAGTTCCTTTTTAAAAATCCTATTGCAGATCCAGAGACTATTTCACAGGGGCCCAAGGGTATTAAGGCTTCTACTGCTAAAAATCCAACCCGTTCTGATAGAGACTCCAGGGCGCTGGATAGATGGGGTAAGAAGGTTTACACTTCTGCAACCTTGGCCATTAGGGCTTTAAACTGCCAGTTTCATATGTTAAAGTATCAGCAATTATGTTATTGGACTGCTTAAATAGAAAATGTTTATTCCTGACTGTGTGGAAAATAAAGAATTACAGGATTTAATACATTCTGTTGAACAAGTTGGAAAACATACTTTGCAATGTGGTTTTGATTCGTTAGAGGCCTCTTGCAGGGCTGCTGTTACTGGGTTTGTGCTCAGGGGCTTAAGGAGCAATCTTTGCCTGATCATGTTAAAGCTAAATTGTTGGATGCTCCTTTAAATCAGGACCGCCTGTTTGGCAACAAGGCTGAAGAAGTTCTTAAAAAGATGGAAGATAAAGCTAAGTCTATGCAAACTGTTAAAGATTTTTTACAAGTTCAGCCTCCTAGATTTAGTAGGCACTGGCCCTCTAAGAATTGGTCCTTTCCAGCTCCTTCCAGGTCTTCTCAAGCCAAACCCAGACACAGCAAAACCCCCAGGTTTCATTCCCAGGGGACACACAGAACTAAACAGTGGGGGGCCTCCACTTCCAAATCTGGGAGTAATAAGACTCTTCCCCTATGGTAAACTGTCTCAATGACTTCCTTTTAAAATTTCCAAGCACTTATCAACTGACTGCCCCTTTGGGGGGAAAGATTGCTCTTCATGCAAAGAAATTGGAACTCATTACCCAGGACAAGTGGGTTTCAAATATAGTGTCCCAAGGATACAGATTTCTCTTCCACACGTTGCCAACACCAAGCAGGTGGCCGGACCTACCCCCAAATCAGTGGGCAGAGGCCCAAAAACAAGTACTTTCTCTCTGATGCATGGGAGCTATTCAGCTGGTACCAGAAGAGGAAAAGGAACAAGGTTTCTACTCAAGACTTTTCCTGGTACCCATAAAAGACAATTCATGGCGTTCTATCCTGGACCTGTCTACTCTAAACACCTTTTTGGAGATTCCAAAATTCAAGATGCTGACTATGCTAGGCAAAGATGCCTGGTTGGCAACACTAGATTTAAAAGAAGCATACCTGCACATCCCGATCAGGGAATCTTGCAGGAGATACCTATGCTTCAAACCAGGCTACACGCACTATCAGTTCTCTGCACTGCCCTTTGGCTTATCTACTGTGCCCAGGGTATTCACAAAGTGCCTAGCTCCAGTTATTGCATTTTGCAGGCAAAGATATATTCAAATATACCCATACCTGGACGATTGTCTAATTCAGGCAGAAAGCCAGGACATACTTTTGAATCATCTGGCCTTTGTACAAAAGGTTCTAACTTGTCTGGGTTGCACCGTAAATGAAAATAAATCGCACCTGGTACCCTGTCAACAAATTATATTCCTGGGAGCAAGCTTGAATACAACTTCCCATATGGCTTACCTCACACCAGAGAAACAAATCCATTTGACAACCTACTTCAAACAAGTGGCCACAAAAATCCTGCTATCTGCAAGACAAATACTGCAAGTCTTGGGTTCATAGCCTCCTGCATTCTTCTAATTCCATATGCAAGACTGCATATGAGGAAACTACAGTGGTATATAAAAAGCCTATGGTGTCATCATTCTCAGGACCTAGAAACAATGATTCCTATCATACCTTGCCTACGCCTAGAGTTCCTTTGGTGGGCAGAGGCCTGCCACCAAAACAAGGGACTACCTTTCATACCACCCCTTGCCACCCAAATCCTAACAACAGACTCATCAGACTATGCATGGGTGGCTCACCTGGCAGGGAAGTGCATTTAGGGCAAATGGAACCCAAGTCAAATGCACCTCCATATCAATCAAAAAGAAATGTTAGCTGTGCAGAATGCTCTGCCAGCCTTCAAGGACCACATTCTTCCAGGACAACTAATGGTAAAGATGGACAACGCCACTGTTATGTGGTACATAAACTAGCAGGTGGGTACACATTCTTACCCCCTCTGCAGACTAGCCATGGCATTGTGGAACACAGCCTTGAGCTGCCAAGTGCAACTACAAGCTCAATTCCTGCAGAAAATTAAATACACTGGCAGACGGACTAAGCCGAAACCTCATGGACCCATACGAGTGGAAACTGGAACCAAGGACTTTCAACATGTTGACAAGCAAATGGGGGAGCCCAGATATAGACCAGTTTGCCTCTCCCCAGAACTACCAGTTGGACAAATTTTGCACAAGGACTCCCCACAAACAAGCCTGGAAAGTGGATGCTCTGTCCTTCAGCTGGAAAAACCTGTCAGTCTATGCCTTCCCCCCTCTGCCTCTGCTCTCCAAAGTACTACTAAAAATCAAACAGGACTAACCAAGAATGATTTTGATTGTTCCAGACTGGTCGCGCCAGCACTGGTACCCCCTCCTGTTCAGTGTGTCACGGCTATCTCCATGGCACCTGCCTCAGACTCCTTCCCTGCTGTCTCAGCAGGAGAACCAGATTCTGCAACTGCAGCTTCTAACACTGAACCTCGCAGCCTGGCTAATTACTTAATCTCTCAGTTACCATCCCTCAGCAAACCTGTGATGGATATCATTTTAGAGGCAAGGAGGTCTAGTACTAGAAAATCTTATGCTGAAAAATGGAAAAGATTCTGTGCCTGGAACCAATCTCAAGGGATGAGCACAACAGCGCCCAATTTACCTCAGATTTTACAATACTTAACTGAGATGCTTCTCAAGGGCCTGTCTTTTTCCTCCATTAAAATCCACGCCTCAGCCATTTCAGCTCATTATAACACAGAACCTCCCCTCTTCTCTCATCCACTGCTCCAGCAGTTCCTCAGAGGGGCCAAAAATTTGAGACCACCCAGGAGTGCTCCAATCCCAGCCTGGGACCTTAACTTTGTCTTGGAGAAACTCAGTCTACCTCCTTTCGAGCCAGCTGCTACTGCAGACTTAAAATTTCTTTCTTAGAAAACAGTTTTCCTTTTAGCAATCACTTTAGCTAGAAGAGTATCTGAATTACAGGCCCTTATGGCAGTGGAGCCTTTCATCATCTTTCATGCGGACAGGGTGTCCTTCAGAACCAGTCCATCCTTCATGCCCAAGGTGGTATCCAGTGTGGCTCTTAATCAGTCCATTCATTTGCCAACCTTCTTTCCCAATCCACAGAATAAAGGGGAACGGATACTGCATTCTTTAGATGTGCACAGACAACTTAGATTCTACTTGGACAGGACTAAACCTCAAAGGAAATCTGAACAACTGCTGGTGGCATTTGCTGCAGGGGCAGAGGGGAAGGCTATTTCAAAACAAACCATTTCTAAATGGATAAGCCATTGCATTAATTTCTGCTATAAGCACCATGGAAAACCTTTCCCCCAGGGGATCAAACCTCACTCCACCAGGGCTGCATCTACCTCTACAGCCTTTCTTAGAGGCGTCCCTGCCAGGGACATCCTAGACGCTACTACCTGGAGTTCTGTACATACTTTCACCAAGCATTATCATTTGCCAATTTTCTCTAAATCCAGAGATGGCTTTGCCACTGCAGTCTTGCAGGGCCTTATAGCTGGCCCTAATGCTATCTAAATTCCTCCTCCCAACCATAGCTTTGGGAATCTACCCAAATGTCATGACTGCAACAGTGAAACACGAAGAACATAGTACAGTTGTGTACACTTACCATAAATGTAGATGTTTGAGTGTATTCACGGTCAGTCCTGGTTACCTTCCTTCCAGCCCCCTAACTTCTTTTGGCTATACTTCTACTTTCCTTTACTGTGCTTAAACGCCTTTTTGGTGTATTTGCTTTTTTGTTGGAGGTATATCTTTGTACTTTTATATTTAATTGCTTCCCATTTGGGGGCTCCTGGCATCTGGGGCAAGAAAAACTGATGTAATGGCATCGGCTGCATGTTTTATACCCCTGACGTCATGGAAGAAGGGACAGCAACTGACGCAAGACCCAAGACTTTGTTAATCAGGCCGACTGAGGGCTACCTGCAAGCAGATAACCCAAATGTAGTGTCTGCAACAGAGAATATACTTGAACATCTACATTTATGGTAAGTGTACACAACTGTACTTTCTTTCTGTGCTATTTGATTATCAAGATATTTAGAAAAACGTGAAATTTATGACACACAAATATTTTATAAACAAAATTTTCTCTCGTTTACCTACAGTAGTTACCACTATGCAAGCCTTAAGATGAAATCTTTTAATACTTTGTATGTGGTGTAGTGTTGAAATTCATGCAAATATGAATAAGCAATATTTGATGCCTAGAGGCATCAGTAGGATGTAATTGCACAAACACTTGGAGATGTCAGTCGGCTGTAATGAGTTAATTGTTTTCTTAAAGGTGTGTATGGCTAGGCATATTAAGGTTCCTGTGAATACTTGTCTAGTACTGTTCCTATGAAATCCCTGAGGTTTCAAGTGGAGAATGAGCATTAATAGTGTGCAGTGTCTCCAGCTGGTCTGCCCCTAAGTGTCTTGCCCTTACTGTAGCAGTGTTAATATGCAAGGGACTTCACATTTGTCCTTTGCTACACTATGGTATTATGGGCATAGTCAGGAGGCAGATGTTGGAAGACATGAGGATTGCAGTGTTCATACTTCTCTGTACTAGAACTTCTGAAGCAAGAGTGCATGCATTGCATTTTGATGCTATTTTGTTCTGCCTTTGTTCATTCATTTTTGTAACCTAAACTTGTCCTTAGGATCTAGTGTCACTGATGTCGTGAAATACCATTCTGTTTATGAGATTACAGCATCACCTGAGTAGTCTTTGATATGGATGATAGTTTGTTAATGACCAGATATTTGAACAAACCACTGTTTAAGACCACGTGCGTTTGTGAATGACATAACTTATTTTGTTGTGAATCTGGTGGTCATATAAATTGCACTCTTGTACTGTGAAACTGAATGGAAACAGATATGATTCTGAGAATCATCTTGCTACTTTCACAGTAGTGACTTTGGATTAAGGGGATTGAAGTTGAAGATGTGATGGACAAAAGCCCTGTTGTCCTCAACATCATTAACAGTCCAAAGTGTGTTCGACTAACTATTTGTTGTATTCTGTAAAGTAGGTGGCTGTAGTAGCACTTAGCACAGCTCTAGCAGTAATATATGCAATTGAAATAATTCATATAAGCTGATGAAGCAGTTTCACAGGCTGACCTGTTGCATTCCCTTGGTTTCAGCTTGTGGTCTTTCAAAACCTCAAGTCAGGATATGGAAATACAAAACATATTATAGCTGTTTGGGGTTGGTTGGAGGATTCTTTCTTCAAGTCCATTCCCTTGATTTCTTTAATTGTGAAACTGGAGTGGTGGAGTTCAGCAGCCCAGACAATCATTTTCTCCTTCTCTCTTATCCTTATGATTGATGCTTCTGATTTGTTATTGGGGGGGGCTCGTTTAAGATCATGATTAAGTTGAAGTCTCTGATCATTCTGAAATAGTGTTGGTACTTGGTTGTCCACCTGCCTGTCCCAACTTTCAGGATTATCAGAAACAAGAAGAAAATACTTAATTGTCTCCAGCCTTTGTTATCTATGTGGGATCCCAGTTACCCACATGTACAGAATGGGTCCTGAGCCAAATGAGCAGTGGTTAAGGTTTTACTTTGTGTGCAGCTCCTATAATGTAGACACACCCCTTCTCCTTTACTGCATTTACCTAGATTTATATTACTAATATACGTCTCCTTTACTCTGCATCTGCTTTATTTTCATTTTGTGGGATGTTTTTTAAGATGCTATTTGGGCTTGGATGATTGTTGAGCACAAATTTAACTTTGTGATTTAATGTTAACATTTTTTTTTTACAAAGGTGGTATTGCATTAACATATTTTACTCTAATAAAGGTCTCTCTCTGAAAATATTGTAATGTAGGATTGTTGGAGAATACTTAGTAGTTTTTGAAGAAAATAGGAAGCAGTTCAATCCTGTTCAGTATCTCTGGAATACATAGAAAACATGAAAAGGATCCAGTTTGTAGTAGTCTATTTACCATATTTGCTGCAGCCACTTTAGGAAAGCGGCTGCATTGGTAATGTGGCGTCACTGTTCCAGATTGTCTATTACAAAGGGTTTCTGCCAATTAGATTACTTGTGTTTTTTTTTTACTTTGTCAAGAACATGTTTTTTCCTCCATACTTTGTCTGATGATTGACCTTTTTGTGCAGTCAC
Source organism: Protopterus annectens (assembly GCF_019279795.1). Lineage (NCBI taxonomy): Eukaryota > Metazoa > Chordata > Ceratodontiformes > Protopteridae > Protopterus > Protopterus annectens. The sequence continues at coordinate 713,041,223 of NC_056747.1, read as the reverse complement.
TTTTATACAAATGTACTAGCTTTAAATATTAATATTTCTACAGCACTGCCTTCCTGTTTTGGGGGGACTTAATTTATTAAACTCTTATTTCAGAAGATGGCTAAAATAAGAACTTTACTTTTGCTGACGAGAAAATACCTCATTAGCTTTAATATGCAACTGAAAGGACAGCTGCTAACTCCCAAAGCTCTACATTTGGGAAAAAAGAGCTTGAATGCTAGCAGACATTTTAAAGTTGTGTGGAAGCTCCTACACAGATGTAGAAAGTTAATAAAAAAAATCTGCCTGATAAATCTAATAAACAGTTTTTCCTACCTTTTCTGTTGATCAGGGTAATAAGAAACTGACTAAAATAATGCTTTAGTTGCAGTTTGACATGTTTATAAATATTCAGAGGCTTATCAGTTAAGCTAAAGAATGCATATAAGGGTTACTATAGCAATAACCCACGCCTGGGTGTGGGTAATGCTGGATTTACCCACGGTTGGCGTGGTTTAGTCCCGAGGACGAAGCCCGAGGGACCAAACAAAGCCAACCGTGGGTAAATACAGCATTGCCCACACCCAGAAGTGGGTTATTGCTATTATACCATGACATTATTTAAGAAAAGAAACTATTACTTTTCTTAAATAATGGCATAGTATAATGCCTGTTTACTGCCCTTCCGCAGATGTCTGGCATCCGGCAGTTCTGAGTACTGCACCTGCGCAGTACATCAGAGTTGAGCAAAAGCAACGGAGAAAGCAAGATCTCCGTTGCTTTTACTGTTTTAGCTATGTTAAATGGGTTTAACATAGCGAGACATTAAAATAAGCAACGGAGATGTCCGTTGCTCATTTTAAACTGTCTCGCTATGTTAAACCCATTTAACATAGCGAATAAAAAGCAACGGAGATCTTGCTTTCTCCGTTGCTTTTTAAAACCTGTCTCGCTATGTTAAATGGGTTTAGCATATGAGGCAGCTAAAATAAGCAACGGAGATCTCCGTTGCTTATTTTAAAGCTGTCTCGCTATGTTAAACCCATTTAACATAGCGAGACAGTAGAGTTATACTAATGGAAAAAAGTCCGGACGACCGGACCTTTTTCCATTAGTATAACTCGATTTACAATGTGCACGCTGGCCAATCAGCGTGCACGTTTTGGGGGGGTCATGGTATAATAGTCTCTAATTAAACAGTATGAAGGAAATGGGATTGAAAATATTTCTGAGGTAGAAGTGGTCGAAGATGTATTAATACCCCAAAAGATGTTCATCCCAGACATATCTGATGATATAACATTTTCACTGGTAGGAGAATTAAGAGAGCAACATTTATTTTATAAGTTTTCAGGAGCTGTATGTAGAGGTTTGTCTTTTTTTCTCCTGCTAAGCCACACCTTCATGACACTTTAACTGCTTTTGGAAAATTTCTATTTTAAGACCTTGATAATGTCCTTAAGAACTCTATGGGTATTGTGAGGAAATTATCATCCTCCTTTGGACCATTATAAACTCTAGTTCAAGGCCTGGACCCCTGATATTCAAATGAATAAATAAATGATTTAGATAATGTTGTGGATGACAGAAGAATGTTCTTAAGAGTTGTTCGGCCCATGTTTTAAAGATGAAAGTGCTTTTAACAGTTTTGCTAGAGTATCCACAGTTCTAGTAGTATGTCCAGTAAATCCTTAAATTATTTGATTCCATTAAATTATAGTGATGATATTGTTGAATGCTTGCACCCCTAATTTTCAACTGAAGGAGTGATTTATGAGCCTCAGAATTGCAAACACAGAAGTGCAGATAGGGACTATGTACTAAATCAGAGACTGTGGTATCTAGTAGTATTCCCCTTCCAGGAAGGTACAGTGATCCTGGAGTTAGTGTATATTGGTAGCAGGGATTTCGGGGGCACAGCCCCCTATGTTACGATGTTTGTTTATTTGTTGACATTTGATTAACAGGAAAATCCAAATGGGTGGAAGCTAATTTTTCAGAGGAGGCCCGGAGAGAAAAGCTCCAAATTATTACAAGACATTTTAATAATCTTACAACCAGCATTTCATCATCATCCCTTTCCACTTTAAATTATAGTTGTCTGCTTGTGCTATGTATTGGAGCCTTAACTGTATAGCTCTGAAATACCCCTTCAAATCAGGTAATCCTAGTCTGTCCTCTTCTACTGGAAGAATCAGCTCATCCCACTTGACTCTTACCATCTTCCCCCTCCCAAATAAAGTCCTTCAGCTCTTTATTAATTGCTGTCCACAATTTCTCCTCTGGTTGATAAAATATGCCTGACCTGTGTATAAGACTAATGGGGCTAAAAACATTTTAACTGCTTGTATCTTACTATCCATATCCATATAACAGAGCTTCATTTTCTCAGTTTTTGTATTATCCTTTGTTTATTCTCTTCCCACATATCCTTAGATTCCACACCAGAATCATTGTAAATCCATACTCCTAAATACTTCATTCTATCATGTCCCCATAAATAAGGATATTAGTTAACTAATTAGTATGTGGGTACATAATTTACCGCTGTTACCTCTCATAGATTTCATAGGTTAGTACTAAGCTAACTGCCCTTGCAAGCCATTTTAAGCCTAGCCAATTATCCCTTGTGAGACTCAAACCCCATACCTTGTGTTTGTAAGGCAAACACATTAACCGTTAGGCCACCCTCCCAACCCTGTTTTAGTTTCATTAATTTTGTATCCCATAAAGCTATGAAACTGTATCAAAATGTTCCACAACATTGTAATGTCTCTTTCTGGTTTTGTCAAGTCTAAAATAATATCTTCTGCAAATAGAGACAGTTTTTCTTGACTACCATACCAGTTATATCCTTGAATTTCTGAGTCCCTTATGTTCTTTACCAGTGGTTCTTAGTATAATGTAAATAACAAACGGGAAAGAGGACAGGATACCCCTGCCTTGTTTCTCTGCTCAAGCAGAAATGATCAGAGAGGACCCCATCCTCTTCAATGTTCACCTTTGCTCCCTCGTATATCCTCCTCATCAACCTTATGATTTTTTCAGGAAATGCAAATGCTTCCATTGCTCTTCTCATTAAGTCGCAGTGTACTCTGTCAAATGCTTTCTCTGCATCAAGACCCACCAAAAACAATGGTATTTTCTTACATTTTGCTTCCCTCTGGAGCATTGCTGTTGTGTTAATGTTCTCAAATGTTTGCCTCCCCTCCACAAAACCACATTGATCCATGTATGTCAATTTTGGCATTGCTTTTGTTATTCTTTTAGCCATTATAGACATGAACACTTTATAATAATGGTTTAGTATTGAAACTGGATCTGATGGATCTTTAACCGCTTTAGGTATTAAAGCTACCTTTACTTTCTTCCAGGATGTTGGTACTTCTCCCCCTCTTAAAATTCTGTTAAACAAAACCTTCTTTATCAGTTTTTCCCTCCTAGCTCCAAACTTCCATAGGAATACCATCTATTCCTGGGGACTTTCCTGTAGACTGGTTATACCTCACAGTTTTTTATCTCATCTCCTCCTATCCTAACCATTAGTACTTGAGCCTCATCTCTCTCTAACCTTGGCATATTTAATTCTTCCATAAACATTTCCATTTATATCTTTTCTTGATTTCCATATTTCTCTGCTTTGTACAGACTTACATAGAATTTCCAAAATATGCCTAATACCGCTGCAGGATCTCTTGTTACCTTCCTTTGTTATAGGCTCCCTAAGCTTGGCAACAACCCTTTCTACTTTCTGTTGCCTGAGTCATTGTGCTAAAAGTTTGTGTTCTAAAGTGTTATAAAAAAAAACAGTTGCTTAACAGCAATCTTTCTAAACTCATTTATATTATCGAGGTAATCCCTTATTTTTTTCCTTCGCATTTTGCAGTTGATTCTCTTCTTGTTCTGTGAGATTTCCCCCTATTCTGCAATACTTTAACATTTGTCAGTCCTTCTAAATATCTCTTGTTACTTCTTAACTATAGCTCCCTGTTTTTTATTTCCACCCTATTTTTAAACTCCACCTTAATTTTATCCCACTCCCTAGCTATATTTTCAGAAGTAATTTCTATTGTCTCAAATAACTCCTGAATAATCTTCACTACCTATTCCTGAAATTCCTCTCTCTTCAACAGATAGATGGGAAAGTGCCAGTGTCTCATTTTTATTTCATTACCCTGTGTTTTTATTTTAGTTATTATTGTCGCATGATCTGAAATAGTTATTGGGTGCATATCAAGACCTTCACTTAAATGCACATGTTCCTGTGAAATTTAAATTCTGTCTAACCTAGCCCAGTTTTTATATATTGGGGAATAATATATAAATTCACTCCAAACTCCTGTTACTGAATTCACATCATCCATGCCAAATATTTTCATAAATTTTTCAAAAAACTGCCCTCCTTTGTTATACTTTCCCTTCGGAGCCCCCAGACACATCTTTACTGCTGCAAATCAAATTGCTGTCCCCACCTATAAGTAATATGTATTGCTGAAAACTGATTATTTCTCCTAGAATTTTCTTAAGTTCCATTATAGCAGTTATAGGTAGAATATAAATTCATGCCAATGTAATCCTCCTCTCTTGCCAGTAGCCCCATAGCACTACAAATCTGCCATTATTATCTTTTTTTTATCTTCTTCTATCACTATTGGTGCTCCTGTTGAAATGAACATAAGTACTCTTATTTTCCTTTCTCCCAGTTATTCTGTTGAATATCCATTCTGAAAACCTTTCTTTATCAAATTTAGATGTTCAGTTCTTTCCTAGTGCGTCTCCTGTAACATAGCTATTTGCACTCTACATTTGTTAATATAGTTCATTATTCTTTCTTTTTTGTATTTATCTTTGAGACCATTGAAAATTACAGAAAATATCATGTTACTAAAAAGTTATTCCCCCCCTTTTATTTATAACACCTTTTTTTGTTAAATGTCTATTTTCAGCTTTGTGTTACATGCATATACTGTTTGGCAGGTTGAACTTTTATATAGCTGTTTCTTGTTATATCCATTTGAGCCTATGTCATTTCTTTCAAAGCTTTTTGTTTTATTGAATGTCGTCAAACAAAGAAACAAACCAACCCAATACCCCCCATAACACCTGTTAATTTAATGCTAACACATAAAACTATGTACATCTTTAAATATTGAAGTTTTCCCTCCTAATAGGAACAAATGTCCCAAAGTGACACCCACACTCATAGACTTGAGTTTAACCTAAAAGAAAGCTTATCCATGTTAAGACACATGGTGCAACCTGTGCTTCTACTAAGTGCTGACTGGTTTTGTATTATTTTTGTAGCTGTCCCAGCTGGGAAACTCCCTGAAAGCTTTCAGAGAACATTATCTTCTAGCCAGTTTCACTTTTCATTTTTTCCAGCCAATCACTCTCCACCAGACTTTAACCAGTTTCTGTCACATAGTCTCCATGGAGACATGAGAATCAGGCAGCTAATTTCTCATTATCAGATTGTCATGGAGACATGAGAACCCGACAGTCAATTTCTCTTTATCAGATTATTTCCATGGAGACATGAGGGCTGCATGCAGAATTGCTACTAAGCATACATTCATTTGCTAGAAAAAAAGCCTCATAATATTCAGTATTCTTTTTCATTTACTTACTTTCTCTTAAATCTTATTACTAAATCACTCTAAGGTCCTTAATCCAGTCATTCCCCCATACGAGAATGAGAAAAAATCATATTAATTTGTCTTTTGTCATGTTCATTTAATAAGGCTTTTTTTAAACACTGCAGTGCCTACATTTTTTAAAACTAAAGAAGAAAGAGAGAAGGAAGAATGAAAGGAAAAAAAGAACAGCAGCACCTATTTACAATCCTCATTGCACTTAAAATAACTGAGAGAACTTTACTTTTTTATAGCAGGCAAAGAAAGCCATACACCACAAAAATAGTACTATTGTGAAAAAATGTTTTATTTACTTAGTTAACTTTCTCCCCTCTCTTCCCCTCCCCAAAACATTTTTCCAAACATTAATGACATGAAGAAGGGCATATATATTAGAGTCCCCCCTCAAGTCCAACAAATTCTGAAAAAGTCCAGTATTTTCAGATTTTCTTGTTCTGGCATATTTCACAAGCATAATTACTGTATTGTAATCCTACATTACGCTACTGTTTAATATTATTGTTGATCTTCATATCACAAATCCTATCTCCTCTTCATTTCCAATGTACTGTTGATTCTTTTAGTCAACTCTCATGCTCCCTTCCTTCTCTCCATTTCTGTTGAAACAGTGGAAGAGATTTCACAGGTATAGTCCCTCTGTGGTCTTTATTACCAGAAGAATGAGAACCATAATCTCCTTCTGTTTCACAATCCACTTCTTGTTGGACAAACTTTTGTATTTCCTCCCTAGCATATCCCTCCAGGGGGAAGACAGCTGGGTGCAACAGTTAGAACCTCACACCTGCATCTCGACATTCCCTGAATAGTGGCATGAATTTACTTCTCTTCTGCCTGGTGTAAAATAAGCAATCATTCTCCATATACACTCTGTTGTATCCCACTTTTAGTATTTTGTCCTTCTGCCATAGTTTTGTCAGAATCAACTCCTTCTGCTTGTAAGATTGCATCTTTGCTATTAAAGGTCTAGGTTGCTTTTTCATATCCAGTTTTGGAACATACACACAATGTGCCTTTCAACTAACAGCTCCTTCTGTGGAATACCAGTCCAGTTGCTTATTTATGCTTTCAGAAAATTAATGCAGCCTATTCCTTCCAGCTTCAGAAACCACCAAATCAAACACCAAAACAAACTCGATAAAAATGAACCACTTGGCCAGTGAAAATGGGCAAGTGGTTCATTTTTATTCCTTCCAGCTTCTCTGGTATTGATGAAAATCTTAGGTTTTTCCCTATGTGCTCTGTCCTCTAATTCTATTTTTTTTAAACATTTCTTCCTGACCAGCCTTTTCTTCATTTCAGCCTCTGATTTTTGCAGCTCTACCACCGCATCTGAATATCTGTTTAAAGCTTCTTCCATTTATTCCAGCCTGTTGTTATTTATGTTGACATACTCCATCAGTGTTTCATTTATTTTAACTAGGTATGTGTGCATTTGTCTTATACCTTCTTGTAGATTATTTGAACTCATTGCTGGAGGTTGTATTCATTTTGGCTGAACGGCTGCAGAACATTCCCCATTAAGCATTTCTTCCACACTTTATGTAGCTGACTTTTTCCATGTCTTCTGTTTCTTTTTTCCTGGCATCCAGGCAGTATACTTACTAGCCAGTTATTGAAATTTACCCATCAACACAAAAAGTCTACTGGCCTTCTCTGCTGAGTTTCTGTTTTCATCCTGGGAGATCTAGAATTAAGCTGTTACTAAATGTGCAGCCTTCTTGGAAGTCCATGTTTTGAGTGTGTCCTACAATTTGGAAAGCAGGGAAAGGGTCTAGAAAGGAAAAGAGGGGATGTCTAAAGATTTCAGAAGGGGCCCCATGTAGTGTCTGAATGAGATGATTTTTTGTGGTACTTGACCAGCTAGTATAAATGATACAGTTTCTCTTTACAAACCAGATCATTGCATCAGAACTGGAGATTACTCAAGACAGTCCCTATGCCTAAAACTAGATTTGTGGAATGACCAGGCAGTTAGTGTGCTGCTGTTCTCATTTCCAGGCTAAGGGTGATTGCAGAAAAAAATGTTGTTGAACCAGATAGTAGACTTCATGTCTGTGGATTCTTTTGACAGGGACAGCAAACTAGCTTTATGTGGCAGAGATCTTGATAGTACAGCTTGATCCATTTCTGGAACTAAGTCAGTACTGGGAGCCTTCTAGATAAATAGCATGAATGGACATTTAGCAGCTACATTGACATTGCTCCTTGTAGGAGGTAGGTGGGGAAGGTTAAAGGGCATGGAGTAGGTTCCAAAATGGTGAAATAAATATGAATCGAGTTGGCTTGATAAAATATAGAGATCTATAGAAACAGAATGTCCTGTAGAGAACTACCAGGAAGTAAGCACCAGAATGCTGTACTACATCTCCTGTTTAGCATATTTGAATTCCTATATTGGTGCCAGTTCTGATTTTCACTGCAATCTAAATAGACTTTGTCCAGTCCCCTTGAAAGCTTATTTTTTTTATTATACTGTGTCTTTTCTGCTAAGGTGAGTGTATTAATTGCTTAGGAAAAGCATTGGGGCCAAAGTCCATGCTTCATAGACAGCAAGAGGATCTGCAGGGTACACTTACCTGTATTCTCTAGTAGGGAAATGAGTGGGAATGCCTGCATGTACTTCCATCAAGTGGGGTAAAAACATGAGTACACCACATGTAGAGGATGTTCTTCATCTCACATTGCTGCAGTCCTTACACTTGGGTAGTCCGCTGTCCTCGGTCGGCCCGAATATCAAAGTATAAGGCTGACGTCGGTCAAGGCGCATTTGACTGACATCAGGACGTCAGGGTACAAATGCGCATGACCGACGTCATATCCTCAGTCTTTTTTGCCGCATGGTCCGATGCAGAAGCAGTATTGCGAGTGCCGGTTGGCGTTCTGAAATTTTTCGATTTCGGAGTTTCAGACCGAGTCAAAGTTGGCTAAGTACCCTGTTGGGGAATATTTTAGTTTTTTCTTGCCTCAGTGGTTTACCGGATGTCAGAAAAAGTGAATAATTGTATTTCTTGTGGGAAACAGATACCGCATAGAGACTATCATACTTTGTGTATTCCTTGTTTAGGGCCTGAGCACGACGTTGTTGGGTGTCGCTCTTGTGCTAGATTCAATAAGCGCACTATAAAGAGGAGATTAGATTGTGCCAGGTTAGTCTTCGGGAAGCGGTGCAATTATAAAATGCCGTCGGATGCTCCGACGCCCGCTTCTTCGAAGAAGCGCAAGGACAAAGCAGTTAAGCCTAGGCTTGAAGAACCGTCCGTACCGGACGCCGGTTCTTTAGAGGTGTCGGTGGAGCCGGTGGTTCCACCGGAGGTTTCTTTGGGATCCCAGGGAGAGACTTTGTTATTGCAGGATGTGGCCTCTCAGGAGGCAGGTCAGGGTGATGGGGCTTCTCAGGTTACTATACTCCCCTCCCTGCCTAGGGTGGTTAGGCCCTCTCCTTCTGTTTCCAAGGCTTCTCCTAGAGGCAGGCCAGGTTTAGCTTCAGTTGGTGTCACCCCTAGTTCTTCAGGAACTGTGCCCAAGAAGCATATGCTTAAAATGGCAGAAGATTTGATTACTTTGATTAGGGGTTCTTTGCCCCCTCCTGATAAGAGACCTAGGGTGGAGCCTGAGCTAGGGAGTTTTGAGCAGGCTTCGATGTTTCAGAGTCTTCGGCTGAAGACTTGCAGGAGTACTCTCCTTATTCTGATTCTGATGTGGATGATTCTACTCCTTCTGCTTCTCCTCCTGAGGATTTTTCTTTATCAGAAACTCTTCATTCCATGAGGGAGCATTTTAAGTGGGAAGGTCAGGACTTCTCTGATTCCAGGAAAAGGCTTAGGGAATTTTTGTTTTTACCCCAGCATAGGCCTTTGGCTATACCTCCTGTTTTGGATGTAGTGGAAGATGTTTTTACAGAGGCTTCTCTTAATCCTGATTCTTTGCCTCCTGCTCCTGTTAAACCGGATAGGTATTACAGGGTGCCTGAAGCTCATAAGTATCTTTTTAAGAGTCCTAGGGCAGACCCAGAAACTGTTAGCCAGGGGCCTAAAGGTGTTAAGGCTTCTGTTGTCAAGAATCCGGTTCCTGCAGATAAGGAGGCCAGGGGCTTGGATAGATGGGGAAAGAAAGTTTATACTTCTTCCACTCTAGCTATGAGGGCTTTGAATTGCCAGTTTCACATGTTGAAATACCAAAACTATCTCCTTTCACAATTGAAGTCTAAGGTTGATGCTCTGGCGGAAGGTATTGATTGTAAAGAGTTACAAGATTTAGTACATGTTTCTGAACAGGTGGGTAAGCATTCTTTGCAATGTGGTTTTGATGCTGTACAGGCCTCGTCTAGGGTGGCTGCCACTGGGTCAGTTCTTCGCAGGCACGCCTGGCTGAGGGATCAAAATTTATCTGACCATGTTAAAACAAGGATTTTAGATGCTCCTTTACAATCTGATGTGTTGTTTGGTTCTCCTGTTGAGGCAGTTTTAAAGAAAATGGAAGACAAGGCTAAGTCTATGCAGACTGTTAAAGATTTTTTGCAGGTTCAGCCTCCAAAGTTTAGTAGAAATTGGCCTACTAAAGGGTGGACGTATCCTTCTTATGATTCCCAGTCTAGGGGTAGATCTAGACGTGGTAGGGGCAGAGCTCAGGGCTCTTTCAGGCCTAGAACAGGAGTTCTCCTGCACAGTCTTCGGTGAGGACAGGGGTCAGTCCTTTCGTAAACAGACCCAATGACCTACCTTTTCAGCTGCCAGAGCCTTCTCGTCTGGCAGCACCTTTGGGAGGAAGGTTGGCACTTTTCAAAGAAAATTGGAGTTTAATTACCCAAGACAGATGGGTATTGGATATCATACACCACGGTTACAGGTTTTATTTCCATACCTTGCCTCCTTTCAAAGGCATGCCAGACGTTCCTCCTCAACAAAGAATAGAGGCTCACAAGCAAATTTCTCTGTTACTCCAAATAGGGGCCATACAGCCGGTCCCTATGCCAGAAGTGGGCCTAGGATTTTATTCTCGCCTGTTCCTAGTACCAAAGAAGGGGAACACGTGGAGACCAATTTTGGATTTATCTATCCTCAACACATATCTGGACATTCCCAAGTTCAAAATGTTGACGTTACAGCAGCTTTTACCTCTGCTGGGCAAAGATCATTGGATGGTAACTTTGGATCTCAAGGAGGCTTACCTTCATGTTCCTATCAGACTAAGTTGCAGGAAGTATCTGCGTTTTCGGGCTGGGACTTCTCACTATCAGTTCTCTGCATTGCCCTTTGGCTTATCTACTGCGCCCAGAGTGTTCACGAAAGTTCTGGCTCCAGTGATAGCTTTCTTCAGGCTAAAAGGAATACAGATCTATCCTTATTTGGACGATTGCCTGATTCTGGCTCAAGGAAGGGACCATCTTCTTCATCATTTGGAATATGTGATAGCAGTGCTAAGATGCCTGGGATATTCTGTGAACGAAATAAAGTCCAGTCTAGTACCCTCTCAGGACATGTGCTTTCTGGGTGTAAGACTGAATACAGCATCCCAGATGGCCTTTTTGACCCCGGACAAACAAAAGAATCTTTCCCTTTACTTCCATCAACTATCTCATCAGTCCGGGCTGACTGCAAGGACAGTCCTTCAAGCCTTAGGGTTCATGGCATCTTGTATTCTGGTGCTTCCCAATGCCAAACTGCATATGAGGAAGCTGCAATGGTATCTCAAAAATGTATGGACACAGCACTGCCAGGATCTGGACACTGTCATTCAAATGATACCTTGCATTCAAAAGGAATTTTTGTGGTGGGCTCAGGAATGTCACCTAAACAAGGGACTCTCTGTGACCCGGCCAGAGGCGAGTCAGATTTTAACGACAGATGCCTCAGACAAAGCTTGGGAGCTCATCTAAATGGAAAGTGGATACAAGACAAGTGGCCTGCCAGACTACAACATCTACATATCAACTTGAAGGAGATGTTAGCAGTCCAGTTTGCATCAATAGCTTTCAAGGATTTACTTCTTCCAGGGCAGGTGTTGATTATAACAGACAACACAACTGTCATGTGGTACATCAACAAGCAAGGGGGAACACACTCTTATCCTCTATGCAGGCAAGCAATGATTTTGTGGGAGACTGCTCTCAGTTTACAGCTCAATCTTCAGGCAAGGTTTCTGCCGGGAGCACAGAACTCCTTAGCAGATGTGTTGAGCAGACGAATTATGGATCCCCACGAGTGGAAATTGGATCCTCATGTATTTCAGATATTGACAGTGTCATGGGGAACTCCAGACATAGATCTGTTCGCTTCTCCACTAAACCATCAGCTGCCAAAGTTTTGCACCTAAAAGGTTTCATCCCACAGCTTGGAAAGTGGATGCTCTTTCTTTCAATTGGAGCAATCTTCATGTGTATGCCTTTCCACCTCTGCCTCTCCTCCCAAAGGTACTTCTAAAGGTCAGACAGGACAAGCCAAGGATGATTTTAATAGCTCCAGATTGGCCTCGACAGCACTGGTACCCATTACTGAGAAGTCTGGTACGGAAGCCTCCATGGCCTTTGCCTTCGATTCCACACCTGTTGTCCCAGGAGGACAGTCATTTGCTCAATGTCAAACTTCACTCTCTTCACCTAACAGCCTGGCATATTCTGTTTTGAACCATAGAGGGTCTCAACTTCCACAACAAGTTTTGAATGTGATTTTGGAAGCTAGAAGGCCTAGTACAAGGAAAGTGTACGCAGATAAATGGAAGAGATTTTTATTTTGGAGTGCAGCAAAGGATTTTGATGTTTCTGAGCCTAATTTAAGTGTGGCTCTTCAATATCTTACTGAGTTACTGGACAAAGGTTTGTCCTTCTCTTCTATTAAGGTTCATGCTGCAGCAATTTCAGCTCACTATGACTGTGACCCACCATTGTTTTCTCATCCTTTGTTCAAGCAATTTCTTAGAGGGGCAAAGAATATAAGACCCCCACGTAGAGCTCCTGCTCCTGCTTGGGTTCTCAATTTTGTGTTGGAGAAACTCACTCTACAACCTTTTGAGCCTGCAGCTACTACTGAGTTGAAATATTTATCATGGAAGACTGCCTTTTTGTTGGCCATTACCTCTGCAAGAAGGGTTTCTGAATTACAGGCCCTTATGGCGGTTGAGCCTTTCTTAATTTTCCATAAGGATAGGGTATCTTTACGTACTAATCCTTCCTTTATGCCTAAAGTGGTTTCTAGTGTGGCTTTAAACCAAACTATTCATTTGCCTACTTTTTATGCAAATCCCCAAAATAAAGGGGAAAAGATTTTGCACACTTTAGATGTACACAGGCAGTTGCGATATTATTTGGACAGAACTAAAGGGTTCAGGCAGTCTCAACAGTTATTTGTTTCTTTTGCTTTGAGTTCTCAGGGCAAGCCTGTGTCAAAACAAACTATTTCTAAGTGGATTAGGTTTTGCATTGCTTTCTGTTATTCCCATCATGGCAAGGAGATTCCAGCTGGGATTAGGCCTCATTCCACTAGGGCTACTGCCACTTCGACAGCTTTTTTGTGGGGGGTGGCAACCAAGGATATTTTGGAGGCAGCTACTTGGAGTTCAGTGCATACTTTCTCTAGGCATTATCACCTACCACTTTACTCTAAATCCAGGGCTGGTTTTGCCACTGCTGTTTTGCAGGGCATTTTGGCAGCTCCCGCTTCCTTATAGTTTGGCCATCCTCCCTTACCTCTGCTTTGGGATTCTACCCAAGTGTAAGGACTGCAGCAATGTGAGATGAAGAACATAGTACAGTTTTGTACCTACCATAAATGTAGATGTTCGAAGATCCACATTGCTGCAGTCCAATTTACCCTCCCTCCTTCCCCTCTGTTGTTAGAGGTGGTTGTGTGGGTTGGGTTGTAAATATTGTGTATATTGTATATATTGTACATATAATTAGTGCAAGGGTGGTTGGTTGTTTGTTTGCTGTCTTTTGGTTTTGGCCTTTATTTTTAGGGTCTTCTGACATCTGGGGCAAGAAAAGACTGAGGATATGACGTCTGTCATGCGCATTTGTACCCTGACGTCCTGATGTCAGTCAAATGCGCCTTGACCGACGTCAGCCTTATACTTTGATATTCGGGCCGACCGAGGACAGCGGACTACCCAAGTGTAAGGACTGCAGCAATGTGGATCTTCGAACATCTACATTTATGGTAGGTACAAAACTGTACTTTTGTCAGCATCTACTTTTCTATTGAAGGTCTCCCAGAGATAAGTCTACTATTTTTGGCATGCATTTCCATTGTACTTTATACCATCACCCTTTGGATGAGAGACCTGGTTAACATCATCTCAGTTGCACTTCAGATGACCCTATATTAGTCAAAATTACTTCTCAGATCCCAGGACATTTGTGCTGTTTGGAGGAAATACAGTTGTACTTGTGCACTGACTTCTTTTTAATATAGTTGAGTCCGGTTTTTCATTTGGATTGGATGACTAAATTAGCTTGTATGCTAATGACACAAATATTAGGGAGATGTTCATAGGTATGGCTTTCATAATGCATGAACAGGTGACATCTTGGCTGTAGTTAAAAAATGATCCAAGTCCTGACCACATGGAGCCAACCTGCATTTGAATAGCTGCCGAGGTGCCAGTAGAAGCTGGGAGTGAGTAGCCATTTTTGCATCACTGCTGTTAGGGAGAAGGAGTTGACTTCCCTTGGGTGGCACCCAGTTGAAGCACTAGGTGTTCATTCTACTAAGCTCAGTCCTAAAGTGCCTGAACTGCAATGTGCAACTTGCATAGTAAGTCAAAGGGAATTCAGCCTTTGGAGACACACTTCCTCTTGAAGGGCAGCTCTAGCGGAGCTCAGAAGAGCTGCTGCCTGGGGGGGGGTTGCTCCACCAGGGTAAAGGGTAGGCCACCCCAGTACACCAGTAGACTGGCCTGCTGGTGTACTGGGGTGGCCTACCCCAGCACACCAACAGGCCAGCCTACTGGTGCACTGGGGGAATGCCACCCCATTACACCAGTAGGCTGGCCTGCTCCCTACCACTCAACTCTCTGTCATTGGACAAATGGGTCAATTGATTGCAGATAGAGGTGCCATTCAGCTTGGTCTTGCAAGGTTGTGGCGGGGTTAAAATAAAAAAGAGGACAAATATATAAACTTCAGTAGAGAGAATTTAGGAGAAGACGTGTTGATGTGATGGGTAACCCTGGCAAGGACAGTGAAGGATAAAGATGTGGAGTTCATAGGCCCACCTGGATGGGTCAGGCAGTGCAATGTTAAAAAGTTATTGAAAAAGGCCAACAGGATGTTTAGATGTTTGTCCTGGATAGTTGATTTCAGAGATGCCATTACTGTTCATGTATTGTTCAGTCCATTGGTAAGGCTGCATTTGGTGTTCTTTGTACAGTTCTACCAGTTATCCATAAGAGTAAAGATTAATGTGGTCAAAAGCTTTTGTGCAGAGTAGTAACAATGACTGAGAGTGGAGCTTTTGAGGTATGAGGAGATGATTAAAGCTTTAGGTGTGTATTCACTGAATGAAGAAATGATATGATTTGGACAACTTGCATTGCTGGAAGGAGGAAATAAAATAATGTCATTGAAGGACAAATGGGGTAAATAAATAAAAAAGTGACTTATTTGACATCCAAATGTGGGATTTCTGTGCTTTACAAAGCAGGAGGGGCATGGGTGGCAGCAGGAAGGTGGGCAGTTCAGCAATTAAAGTACAGTTAAAAGAGGCACTTGCTTTAACAGAAAAACTAACAGAGACCTTAGTACAAGTTAAGGTGATAGAACAGTAGTGTAACAGCTCTTTTTGACCAAACATTGTTTATGCAGTTGAAAAAGATTTTCAGAAATGGGTCTGTGGTATTGGAACACTGTCTCCTTCACCTGAGAAACCCTTTCTTTGGTCTTGTTTTTTGACCATAGGAATACAATTTTTGGTGTTTCATGAAAACACAAAGGCACTGAAATCTGTTTTGTTAAAACCCCTACCGCCTACCAGTCATCAGCCCCCTTCTGACCAATGAACCAATTCTTTTCCCATTGCAGAGGAGAGAGTTGGGTAGGAGAAACCATCATTTAAATAGCCTTCACTGGTGTTTTACCTTTTCTTGCTTGAGCCTTGTCAATTTGCATGCACTTGACAAAGTGCTTGGTGGTGGGGTAGAGGGGGTGTTGTGCAGTGGGCTGACCACAGAAGCCATTCCTTCCTTCCTTCCATAAGGGGCATTCCCTGCAAACACTTGAATCATTTTTGAGCAGCATAAACTGTGAATTCCATGGTCTTCACCTGGAAAATTGCACTTGGGTACATGGAAACAGTGCTAGCAAGCTTCTCCACCCCTCAATGAGGCAAGCAGGCCATGACCCTTCACTCCTTACCCTCCCTGCCTTGCTTCTACAGTGCTGGGACTACTGATCTAACCCTGGTCAAATTGTTTGTAATAAGGTCTCTGTCCCTCTGTGCCAGAGAGCCAGGCCGCAAATGCAGTGAAATCTTCAGCATCTAGTAATTAACCTGTCACATACTGTCAGTCTGAAAATAATTATTTGCAGCTGCTGACAAAAAGGTAATGTTGCCATCCCCAAGGTAATCCTGGAAGACTGAAAAATGTGCAGTAATAGTTGACAGAAAATTCCTAAAATTCTTAATTTCTTCTTGATGAAAAGGTTTTGTGGATGTTTTGGAGGATTGTGCTTTAACTTTTTTTCCTGCTTTCCTCTGAAGTTTTTTGTAGAAAAAAAAAGTTGACTGTTACTATTTGCATCTAGTATATCTTCCAAAATTTCAGCCATCTGCTCTAGAGGGAACCCTGGTAGTTATTTCTATGGGAGTGGTAATTCATGGTCTTGATTGTCAGGTATGCTGAATTATGTTCTTTTTGGCCCATATCTTTCAAGGCTCTTTCCATCCCACCAGAAAGGAAGCCAAGATTTTTTTCACTGAGTCTACCTGACCCCCCTCCCCAGCATACTTTAGTTTGCTCTCTGACTCCTGTTCATGGGTTTATACTAGGCTAACAACCACCAAGGTCTTAAGCCTGGCTGTGCATCCCAACCTAGTTTTGTCCCAGAGTTCCTTGGATGCCTATATGATGGGGTATGTCAGTAAGGAGGTAGGTATGGGTTATATGGGAGGATGTTTGTTTGAGATTAATTTACTTACTGTTGATCTCTGTCCATTAGAGACATGGGGGCCAAACCTGAGGTAAATTTGCAGTATCCTATTAAGTTATTAAGGTTTCATTTGAGTATGTTTAGGGATGAACTCATCTTCAGATAGTTGGGAGCTTATTCCATAGTACATAGTTTCTTTGAGACACTTGTAAGAATCTTCAACAAATTCTGTTAATGTCACAGCACAGTTCAGGTCTTTGAATTTAGTGTTTCTGGTGCTGTTTGTTTTGCAGATGTGCAAGAGATCCATCACAACTGGATCTGAGGATGCTTTATATGCCAGGCATAGATTGCCTCTCAGTAACCTGTAGGAGAAGGAGCACAAAGATAGGGCCTTAAGGCGATCTGTGTAGTACAGGTTATTCATGCCCTGAATTCTGCTGGTGAGGAACCTTTGAGGGTTTTCTGACTGTTGCAAGTGCCTGGTTAGGTACATGCCAAAGGGGGCATTGTACTCAATGAGGGGTCTGGTAATGGCTAAGTACAGTGGTACTGGAGCTTCCTTGGATCTGGCTGCCATACCCTTACTTATGGGTGACATAGAATGATTTTGTTACTGTTTTGGCCTTATGTTGGTCAAAGGCCAGATGACTGACTACATATGTTCCCAGATCCCTAACTATTACGTCAACTTTTAGGGGTGTTTCATCTCTGGCGAATTAGCTTGGGTAGATAATTTCCCAAAGGACAGTGTAATGCATTTCTTCTTGTTGAGTTTTAATCCTTGGCTTTGAGACCAGTCATTTGTTTGTGTTAGACTTTCTTGTAGGATGTTGGTTTCATGAGGGGAAATCTGATAATTCTCAGTTTACAGTCGTCATCAAACTTGGTAAGTCAGAAAACTTTGATGTTAGGCTTCTGAGAAGTAGATGCCAAACAGGAATGGACCTAGCATGGATCACTGGGGTATTCTGCTGGTGACCGGTCTCCTGGTAGAGGTGATCTCACCGATCCTAACTTCTTGGGTCCTTGCTGTGAGCCAGTCAGCAATCCAGCAATTTATGTAGGGCTGTATGCTTACTTCTGAGAGTTTGTCAACAATACCAGAGTTGGGTATTGTACCAAATGCCTTGGCCAGGTCAAGGTAGGCAGTATGCACCTTTCCCCCTCATCTATAGCCTTGGTGACTCTAAAAGAAAAACAAAACTGGGAGGGGTCCTGTGTCTGTAAGTCACTAAAATCTTTGTTGTTCATTTCCATGATAATTTTTCCATGGCTTTTCATATTAGACTGGTCATACAGATGGATCTGTAGTTCCCGGGGGCAGTTGAGATTCCACCCTTATGAAGAGGGATGACTGCTGCTGCCCTCCATTCACCTGGCATGTAACCTGTTTTGAGGCTGTAGTTGAGTGCCTCAATTACTCCTGCTAGTTCATGTTTTAGACTATTAAGGAGGTAGCCAATGATATTGAAGGGGCCCACTGAAGAAGTGTATTTTGGCTTGGTTCATAGATAAGTACTAGGTTAGTGGGACCTTTTATGTCTAGCCAATTTCCATTAAAATTGAGAATCAAACCCTATACCTTGTGTCTTTGAAGCAAACACCTTAACCATTATGATAACCCCCAACCCTATAGATGAATACTAGGCTAACTGACTTGAAGAGCCATTTTAAGTTTAGCCAATAGCATGGGGTCAGAATCAAACTCTGTACCTTGTGTCTATGAGGTGAATATCATAACTATCAAGGATTCCACAAGTGGAGTTTGTTTTTGGTGTTAGATGTGGACTTACTTCTGGTAGGGACAGCAGCCTCAGTGTGGCCATTCACATGTTTGTACAGAGCTCCTGTAAATAATGCATAGGTAGCTTTGTTCTCTGGGAATTTTGACAAACTGTTGCCTAATCGGCTGTAGTTTGCTTTAGAATAGTTCTTAACTGTCAGGGGTTTAGTTGGGTTTTCTGGGTTGATTTTTATTTCAAGGGAGACAGCTTTGTGGTCCGACCTCACCAATGAGGACATGACACGGGTTGGGGGGTGGGGGTTCATGCAACAAGGTCCCATGTTGTTGAATACTAGGTCCAATATGTTTGATCCTCTAGTTGTAGTGTGCACTCTGTGGCCCTGAATATTTATTTTGATAAAATCCAGGAAGCATTGTGCCTGTGAGTTAGAGGCCATGTACTTTTCCCAGTCTATAGAGGGATAGTTGAAGTTTTCCATGAATAGGGCATTTGGTTGGATGAGGAGTGCCTCTGTTAGGTCTAGGTAACAGGTTTGATCTACATGGCTGTTAGAGGGTTACTTGTAATTGACCAAGACATGGTAAGGAACCTTGTCTCTGGAGACTTGAACATAGGTTCATAGGTTTATACTAGGCTATCTGCCCTAAGGCATTTATAAGCCTAGCCCAAATTTTTGTGGCTTACGCCACCCCTTATATGAAAAAATACTGTGCCCATTAGTTTGTTGTGCCTCTGTCCAGCAGTGACACAGAGATGATTCCCGGGGTAAACCTACGATCTCCCATCCACAGGTCTAGATTTCTCTTGAACAGAGTCAGCGAGGTGCTCTGCCTCACATGGACCGGGATTTTATTCCACAGCATAGTCTCTGAGTGATAAATCTATCCCTCCAGCATGTCCTATTTATATCCGTGCTAAGGTTTAAGTCGCTTGCTCTAGTGGTTTTGGTGGATTTGGATTTTTTGAGGTGGAGCATGTCCATTAATTCCGGGTTGGACATGGCCTTGTATGTCAGGCACATGTCACCTCTGAGCAGACGGTATGCGACTGAATAGAGCTGGAGTTTCTTCAATCTGGCAGCATATGACAGATTTTGGAGTCCCTTTATCCTTTTGGTGAGGAACTTTTGGGGTCTCTCCAATTGCTGCAGATGTCGGGTGAGATACATCCCGAATGGGGCATTGTACTCGATCATTGGTCTGATAAGTGAAGAGTACAGGGAACAATGACCTCAGTAGATCTGGATGTGAATCCCTTCATGATCAGGTGGGCAATGTAGAAGGTCTTTCTAACCACTTTAGCAACGTGAGTGTCAAAAGAAAGGCCACTGTCAACCTGGGTCCCCAGGTCCCTGATAACCTCTTCTGTGCTTAGTGGATTGCCACCTATATGGTAGCTTGGGGTTACCTTGTTTTTCCCGAAGGGTATGACTATACATTTTTTGGCGTTTAACTTCAGGCCATGGCTCTGGCACCAGCTATCTGTTTCCGTGAGTCCCTTCTGAAGGATATCCGTGTCCGATGCACTTTCCACTATGGCGCCCAGTTTGCAGTCGTCTGCAAACTTTGTCAGCCAAAGCCCTCCCATGTTGGCCTGTACTTCTGAGAAGTAGATGCCAAACAATACGGGCCAAGGACCGAGCCCTGTGGGACACCACTTGTGACCGCTTGGAGTCTGACATAGCGCCAGCAACTCTAACCCTGTGGGTTCTGTCCTTAAGCCAGTTTGCAACCCATCTTGTGACATATGGGTTTACATTTAAGCTGGTAAGTTTTTCTACAATACCTGAGTGGGGTATTGTGTCGAAAGCCTTTGCAAGGTCAAGGTAGGCTGTATGGACTGCCTTTCCTCATCAATGGCCTTGGTGACTGTTTCAAGAAGTCGACCAAGTTCAAAAGGCATGATCTTCCCTTGACAAAGCCAAACTGGGTCGGGTCCAATGTCTGCAAGTCCCTATATCTTTGTTTATGAGCTCCATTATGATCCTCTCCATAGCTTTGCAGACTAGACTTGTTAAGCTTATGGGCGTAATTACCAGGGTCCGTGAGGCCACCTTTGTGGAGTGGGACCACAGTTGCCGCACGCCACTCCTTGGGCACGTATCCTGTGGTAAGGCTGAGATTAAACAGCTGCCTTATGTGCGGGTTTAATTCCTCATTTAGCTCGTGTAGCACACAGCCGGGGACACCATCCGGTCCCATTGATGCTGTGTTTTTAGCTTTAGAGAGAGCAGCTTTCACCTGCGCATTTGAGATGTCCGGGAGGCTACACTCGGCTGGGATAGTTATCTCTCCTTTAGGGGAGAGGGGTGAAGTTTGCACTGAACCTGTCTGCCAGTATGTTGGCAATGTCTGTGGGTTCAGTGATTTTTGTATCATTTTGGACTAATTCTGAGCATATCTGGGAGTTTCCACCCAGGTTCCTAACATAGCAAGAAAAGACCTTATGAATCTCGTGTGAATCCATGGCAAGTTGTCTCTCAAAATTGGCCTTAGTTGATTTTATGAGTGCTCGTATATTTTTACGAATGATGATCAGGGTGACTTCCCTTTTATGGATTTTGTTCTATCATGTAATAGCTTTCTCCTCTTATTGTAAAGTTTGTTAATGGCTGGGGTCCACCAGACTGGACGTTTGCCCTTTGTGGAAAGAGTCTTGGTTTTATTTGGGATTGCCTGATCCATGCAGTCCTGGAGGTGTTCATAGAAGGCATTTGTAAGGGCTTCCGCAGCTTGGGTTGTGGTTTCCACTGGCTCAGGGACCTTGAAGGATACCACACCAGTCTTGAGTAGTGTGAAGTTTGCTTTAGAGAAGTTCTTCACTATGGTCTTTTTTGTTTGGGGTGGGGGCGGGATGTGGATTTCCAGTGAGATTAGTTTATGATCAGATCTCACCAATGAGGGATATACTAACGGTGTGGAGCATTTTGTCCCCATGTTTGTGACAATGAGATCTAGTATATTTTCTCCTCTCGTGGGAACAGTGACTAGCTGTTCCATGGCATTTGAATTTATGAACTCCAGGAACCGTTGGGCTAGAAAGTTAGGGCTCCAGGGCATTGTCCTTTTTAATCATCCTGGAGTTGTATTTGTGATAATGTAAATCAAGAAACTTCCACCTTTAGCCCCTGTCTGTGCTGCTTATAGTCTTAATGTTTGTACAGCACTGTAGCGTCGCACTGCTGGAGTACTTTCTATGACTTTAAGTCTCAGCAACAGCACAGATGTTACACTGTCCACAGGAGCTTGTAGGATATGTCGTTTCTTGCTTAGGCTCCTAGCATTGAGAATTAACACCATTGCTTTGAGTTTTTTTTTTTTTTTTATATTATTGCTGTGTTTGTAGTTTTGTCATTTTGACATTGCCTAAGAGTCTCTAAGGGGGGGGGGGGGGTTGGATGACGTTTTAAACAATATCTGCAAGCCCAGAGGAGATGGTTGCAGACCATTCTTGGCAAAGTGCATGGTCTGTTAACCATGTCCTCCCATGGATAGATATTAGATTCCCCTAGAGTGACACCAGAAACTAAGCTAATTATGAATAATCAATTATTTTCTGTTCATACTGTGGCATAATCCTTGGTGAAGGTAGAATACTGCTCATTGCAAGGCATATACATGTCTGAGACACACACTCAGAGAGATCCATAATGTCTGTTTCCATATATTTGTGTGAGATACATCTCAGATCATTTGCACCCACATGGACTATGTTGTTGTTGTTGTGTCTTTCGGCTTTTCCCCAGTTAGGGGTCGCCACAGCGGAACTCCGGTCCGCTAATGATTGGTAGTTGATTTTTACGTGCTGAGTTACCAGCCCTGATTGGTACCTGTAGAGCAGTGACTTGAGTGTGTGCATGATATTGCATATTCTAGCTCCAGATAGGCAAATAACCATTATCTTCTTGTCCACCCTGGTGAGCGGGGCATCTGTGTGTCATACAATAGAATTCCCTGTTATGAGAGTACTAGATAAAGTGCTTCCTTGGCTTATGGACTTTGTTCATGGGGGATCATTTGGTGTAGGCTTATGTGTGGCATTAATTATTGCTTTCGGTGTATGCTTTAGTGATTGCAGAGGATAGATATTGCCCTTTGATGGCTTAGGATATCTTTGAGGTTTGGAAAGGTTTATTTTAAGTGCCTCAGCATAAGAAGGTCTTTGTGTGTGGCGATCGTTATGTGTGAAGGATGTAGACCGCATGTTCTTGATAACCTTGTTTATAACTGAGATTTTTGCCTCCATGGAAGTTATCCATGTTCATCTCTTGCATACTGTTTAGTTCATTTAAGGATTAAAAGGTTGTTTAAGTACATAAGACAACTGATACAACCCACCCATGTCTACCAAGCTGACCACAAAGACATTAGGAGATTACAAATCCACCTTGTCAGGACCTGTATTAGGATGGGCTATTGTGGTGTATTGACTTGGTTTTATAGTTGTCATCCGAGTGGTGTCGAGCGTTAAGGCTAGATGTTAGATAGTGCTATGATCTGATATTAGTACTGTTTGACGCTCTAATTAATTGCCCTAATCTTTTTGTATTACTGGTTAAAGTCCTAAGTACTAGCTTTATAGGTTTAGGAAGGAGTTAAAAAAGATGTTGGAGGGGGACAATGGGAAGAGAAAATAGAATATAAAGAGCTATGGTGGCAAATAACACGTCAAGCCACATCTCTTCCAGGTTTAAATGAGAATATCTCCCTCGTACCCCTTTTGAAATTAAGGGCAGCTAAATTACAAGATCACAAAACAAGATGTTTATCTTTCGGCTTTTCCCGGTTAGGGGTCGCCACAGCGGAACTCTAGTCCACTAATGATTGGCAGTAGATTTTCACGAACGCCGAGGTGCCAGCTCGACGCCCAACCTTCAACGAAGGCATGCCCTTACGCATGTCTTTCGAACGCCACCCAAGCCACCCATCCCGCAGGGAGGACATGCAGACTACACACAGAAGGCACTCCCCGCACTCCAGCTGAGAATTGAACGGGAGAACCTCTTGCTGTGAGGCAACAACGCTAGCGCTGCACCACCATGGAAGTCATTTACAAAACAAAAACAAGATACCAGATGATGTTTGCACTTTCTGCTTTTTTTCTTTTACATTAAGATGTAATTTTGACTTTGACCAATAGAGTGTGCTAATGAATCGTTTTACATTTATTTTAACTGTAATGATTTTATTTAAGACATTTATACATTGTATAGGTCCTATACATTTATTTATTTATTTATTTATTTATTTATTTTATTAAGTTTGTAAAATGTGTTCTATTGACTTTTTTATATTTATGGATAGTTTATACAGTGGTCTTAATGCTTTTTAATGTTTTTATGGTTCACATGGTTTTAACATGAATATTCATGAGTAATTATGATGTTTTTAACTGGATGTTTTTTATTGGCCAAGTTACTTCTTAGAGGATTATAAAAGCCATTATTTTGTTTTCTGACCCACATCTGATTAAGTGATTTAAACGAAAATGATGTTTTTTTTAATGTATGCGTTCATGTGTTTGTGCCTATATTAAAGTGGATTTTACAAGAACTCTGACTTATTCCTGGTCTTGTGGTACCTAGGTTTGACTTATTGGTACCTTTGTGGCTGTTTTTCGAACTGTATAGGTTTGCTACGGTATAACGTACTGCTAACCATCATTGCACGGTGAACAGCTCTGCATAAACGTACCTAACTTGTAGCAGACAGAAAAAAGTTGAAATTTAACTTTCATACCCTCTGGCCAATAAACTACTACACTTTGAGCTCACTGGAGTGCGTCCCTACTCAGTGAGACTAGGCAAACATCTTCTGCCACAAGTTGGAAGATCCTGCAACTTCCTAATTTACAAGCTCAGCAAAAGTAGCTCTCAAGTGCAGATTAACACTAAACAGCTAAGTCTATAAAAGCCCTCTGGCTGTTGAAACAATTGCAGTTTGAGTTTCTGTGTGTTTCCCAACTCAGACAGACCAGTCTTCCTTACTACTGCCACTAGAATAGCAATCCCTGTCTTCTTTTTGTAAAACCATACTTTGGTTAGCCAAAAGTGAAAAAATCCCAACTAGCTACAACAAATGATTGTTACATTAACTCCCTTGTGTATTTCCCAACTCAGACAGACCAGGGTACTTTTCTTCAGCCACTAGAATTACATATCCAGTCTTCTTAATGTAAAAATGTACTTTGATTTGCCAAAAGTGAAAAGGTATCAGAAACAAATCAAGTAACTAGTTACATTTAACTCAGTTAAGCTTACCTGTGAGTATCACAACTCAGACAGACGAGACTACCTTTCCACTGCCAATAGAGTTGCAGTCCAGTCTTCTTAATGTAAAAACATACTTTAGTAGGCCACAAGTGAAAAGTTACTAGAAACAAATCTAATAACTAGCTACAAGTAATTACAAGGTGATTCAAAGTCAGACAAGTTAGCATTGAGGAACACATACAGGAGAAGGCAATTTCAAGGTAGGACCTTCCTAGTTTCTTCGGTCAGTAGCCAGTAAGATGAACAGAGGCGATAAGAGTGGGGAGGAGCTTCTTATGACCAGGTGTACAGATGTTGAGACCAGGAGGAGCTTCCAAGGCCAGATATACAACTGGGACAGGCAGCTCAAAAGCCTCCAAGTTTAAAAGCACAACAGGAAAAGTATGGGTGAGAAACAAATTCAGAAAAGATCTAGTAAAAATGCAGTAAGATGAGAGCCCGCTCAAAACATCTAGGCCTAGCACAGACACCACTTGAAAAGTACTACGTAACTACAAAAGTGCCTTAAATTAAGACTTTTAACTTCATATAAAGAATAAACATCACACAAAACTGATTTAAATGATAAGATAAGTGTGATATTTTAAATATAGTTTAAATATATTCCCTGGATGAAAAGTAGCCCAAATGCTTTTAAAAGCTCCCAAGCTTCCAGCATTCCCAAGATTGTGCAGAGGGCTTTTCATGGTTATGCCTTTTTGGAATACAGTTAAGTGCCTTGATATATTGGAAGTATTCGTATTTTAAAAGTAGTATCAAGAAATGTAGTCCCATGACCCATCAATGCTTTGCCAGTACCCACTCTCAGGCTGTTCTTCATTTCTCAAGGAGGCCTAGGCCATTTTAATCCTAGGGTAACTTTGAGAGTCCCAATCCTGTCATCCATATTCTGTTTGAGGAATGATAATGTATTGTACTGCTTAAGCTGAATGGGCAGTTTATTCCAGAGATGAGGATATGCTACGTAATGAGTCTGTCTTGCCATCATTTGCTATCTGCTGGTGAAGAGTAAAGTCCTTGATTGTGGTGTTTGCTACGCTATTAGACTTTCAGAGAGAGAGAGAGAGGGGTGATCAAGGACAATAGGGTCTCTAATGGCATGGTAAGCAAGACACAAATCACTTCTCAGGAGTTTATAAGATACTAAGTAAAGGGGTGGAGCTTCTGTCCTGTCTTGATGCCTCAGGGTCTTTAAGCCTGAATTCTTCTTAGGATATAGATAGTTCATATATCCCAAAGGGGGCATTGTAATCTGTATTTGGTATAATCAGTGCATAATATAAGGGAACAATGTTGTCTTCAGATCTGGATGATTAGCCCCTTGGCTACTGTACTAGTCAGAAGGATTTTCTGAATACATTTGTCACATGATGACCGAAGGAGAGGGACTTATCAACCTAGGCATCCATGTCTTTAATTGCATTTTAATTTAGTAGTGTAGTATTACATATTCTTTTTGTTGAGGGTAGGGGTTGTTGCCAGATTATAAGCTTCAGCTGAGAAAGAAGAAGTGAAGTAGACTATATCTTTGGATATCACTCTTGTGTATTCATCAGCGATAGCTATTTTCCCTTCCCTAGTCCTAAACGAGGCTGATGGTTGCTGAAAAAGAAATGTTCTCATGGTGGGGGAGGGGCTGATGTGATGAAAATGCGGAAGTTTTGTTTTTTTCAAATACCCTAAAATATAGATCTATGCTTCCTCAGCAGTAGAGGCATCCTCCTAGTGAGGCCTACATAATGACCTAATGCAACATGCATACTTTGAAGGGTTAGTATGTTTTTTGGTATGGAATGTAAGACATTTTTCAGCTATATACATTTTGGTTGAGATGCAAAATGTTTAAACAGCAGTAAAGACATGCAGATGCTGAGACTTGTTCTAACCTAGCAGTTTATGCATCAATAGGTGGTGCCCAGAAATGCATCTCCACTGTAATCCATCGCAAAAGTCACTTTGATATAAGTGACTAAGGACTGTGTGCTTATCATTGCCCTGACGAAGATCTGTCCCTTTTAACATTACAGATCATCCTGCAATATGGCCTGCAGTTCGCTGTAAAGTTCTCCATGACCCTTTCAGAGAATTATGTTGGACATTAAGTTCTGTGTAAAAATTCCAGCTCTGAGATCCAGAAGACTAGACATCATTGACCTGTCATGGGTTCTAGGTGTACCAGAATCTGTTTCTTTTGAGTAGTCTGCAAAAGAACAGGAAAAAAAAAACAATTTGCTGACAAAATTGGAAACTCTGTAGAAGAAAAAGATGCTCTTCCATGAACTTAGCTAAAATACTGTGAGGTGGAGGTAGCAAATCAGTGCAGGCTGTTTAGATGGATGGAGTGTACTCCATGCCATTTTCCCACCTGCAAGAGACAGAAAAATGTCCAAGTACCCGTCCAGTGGTCCTTAGAATGAAAAAGCGAGTTTCTAGAAAGCAAGAAATCCTGAATATAACATCTGTGTTCTAATGCTTTTCAGTTGTTTTGACTAGAGCGGGAGAGATTGCTAAGAGTACCTGTAAACAGCTGTTGGAGTGTGGAGTACAACAAAATACTGAGAGAGAGCCCAGTGCCAAATTGTTTGCCTTGTGAAAGTTAGTTTAAGTTCGTACTCCACCCTTCAACCTACAAACCGAGATGTGATAACAGATGTACGGCTTATTAAGTAGGCATATTTAAACCCGTTCTATTGAAATACACTGTACCACAGTCTCAGAATTTAGATTCTAGGGACTTGCAATCCTGTTAAATAGGATACTTTATTTTGTGTTGGGAAAACATTGCAGCAGTAGTAAACAACGGGTTAATTTTAATTTTCACATCCCTTTACTAGTAGCCCCCCCACACACACACACACACACACACACACACACACACACACACACACACACACACACACACACACACACACACACACAATTTAGTCTGCTTGCTACAGAGGAAAACAAGACTATACCCAGTTCTTGCTCTCTGCTGCATAGCAAATGTAGAGTGGATGGTAGCTGCTTTCTCTTTCATATATGGGGAAGGTTCCTGTAAACCTTTTTACTTGATTTTGCACCTTTAGGCTAAATTCAGGGAAGAAAGACAAGTCATCCTCGTTTTCCCTTGATGACAAGAGACACTTGCTGTTTCAGGTACTTAGATATCTAGCCATTCAGGAGACCATCCTGTTCAAGACATTAAGATCCTTTGTGGTTAAGATTAGAACCACACATGTCTAGGTACCTGTTTGCAGTAGCAGATTTTTGACGCTTAAACTTTGCACTCTCAAAAGTGTGTGAGGCTGCTAATAAGTATTACCCTTTGCAGATGTAGTCTACTAAGTAATTTTTTTTTTCTGTAAGGAGAACTACTGCTGTCTTCCACTGTACTTTAACTTTTATGGCTTTTGTGCTTTCGTGACGGCACATGTATTCGCCGGCTGTGAGATTTTTCTGTTGTCATGGGCCATATTTCTACCATGTCACCATGCCAGTCTTGTGGATGGCAGAAATGTGGTTCTGTACAGACTTGCTCATCAGTTCTTGAAAGGAAGAGTATTCAGTTTCTGCCTGTTTTGAAGAACCCCTCTCTACCTTGGTACTTGAACTTTGTGATTGACAGGCTTGTCCATTCACCCTTTGAGCTGACTGGTTCATTGGAGTTGAAATTAGTCTCTTAGAAGACAATGCTCGTAGAGGTCATTCTCACTGCTGAACATTTCTCAGAGCTGCAAGCCATTCATTGCAGGAAGTTGTATTTGTTCTTTCCTAAATACTGACTTCTCTTAGGACTAATCTACATTTCCTTTCTAAACTTCCTGGCTGTCCAATAAGCAGTCCATTCATCCCCCTGTTTTATTCCAAAAGGCGAAATCATGGAAAGAGAAATGGTCCTTCATACACTAATGGGATGTACATCATCACCTCAAGCTTTAGTGGAAAGAGATGCATAAGTGTAGCTTAAGGAATTAAATATTCATTGTTTTCTCCCAAGTAAAAAGGGATTAGCAGTAGCCAAGCAAACGCTGTCCATTTTGATAGCTAAATGCATTGTTTATTGTCATTGGTTGGACATTCAGCCATTAGCTCTTAGCTAAGTTTTACTCAAAGAAGAGTTACTGCATTCTTTGTGGATTAATACAAGTTTATTATAGACATTGATTTGTCAGTGCATACCTTCACCAAACACTTTCATTTGCATCTCCACTTCACAAGGTGAACTTCATGTGGATCATCTGTGTTGTAGGATTTTACTTTCTTTCACTGTCTGCCAGAGTTTTTTTTGTACTAGTTGGGCTGCCAACTGCAGAAGGCTTCTTGATAAAAAATATAGCAGAAAATGACTGCTTACCATGTCAGCTAATCTTTGAAAGAACTGTCTGCAGTGTATACTTTTTACACTTTCTCCATTCCTTCAAATGGATACTTTCTCTACCCACCTCAGTTGCTGTCTGTTCTGTAAATAATGCATTTTTATATTGTACATTTAGTATTGTTGCCTTTCAAATGTTTTTTTCACTGCTGTTCCATAGAAACACATTAAGAAGTATGGGAGCAATCACATCCTCTTGCCTAAGCATTATGATGCCATAAAATGCAGCAAGGGGCCATGAGAGCCCCAAGGAAAAGGATTGCAGAACTTTAAGTAATTATGCCTTAAGAACACTGTCAGAAAGGATATCCCAGCTGTTACTTAATGCTAAGGCCCCCTCAAAGATCTCTAGCTAGGGCTCTCCAATTAAAGATCAACTGCTTTGGTGAATATTCATGTATTTATGTATGCCTTTGCATATCCATCATTTTTTTAATGTTATTGACTAAGTGTTTTTGAGGGTACTTCTCATTCAAGGTCTTAGTTTCAGCAGTTTGCCATTTGCTAGATGGCTGCTTTAAGATGGTCAGTAGAGGTGGATCAAGCAATAACTTCGGATGAGGTGTCCATTTATAGTCTTCTAAAGTCATAACCATCTAAGATATGTTAGTATCTCCCCTTCTTTTGAGCCTAGATGTTTTTAAACTAACTATTCTGTTTTGAAATACCTTGTTCTTTTCTGACCATTTACTTCAGGTGAATCTCCGATCTTCATGTGTTAATTTACTAGAGAGGCTTCTGCTGTTTTGTTAGATAAAATCTCTGGCAACAATTCCCAGGTTTCTTCTAATGTTGTGGCATCCAGGTTATTCATTGTAGGGATCCAGTTGTCCAGTATTGATCATAACATGTTGGAACTAGACTGCAAGTGGATATCTGGTATGTCCCTAGTAGGACATACTGGATAATGCGAAGTGGGACCCACATTATTTTCACTTCTGTTTTGCTGCATGAGCCAACAGAAATAACCGCAGGTGATCAGCTTCTACCTCATTATTTAAAAAAAGCTATTCTTCACTGGATGTTACAGAATTTTTTCTTCAGGAGCCTGCAGGCTCCATCGAAGAAATGACTGTTATCTTTTTCAAGAGAAAGCCCAGAGTGACTAAACTTCTGAGACTGCAGCCAGTAAGCTTGACATCTGTAACATTCAAAGTGCCTGTCTCCGCCCTGCTGTATTTGATACAGGCATTTTACCAAAGAGCATGTGGTGGCATGGCAGAGGTTTCATGTCCTCCCACCCCAGTGGTCAAACCTCCTTTATCCAGGACAGCTTCCTCCCCACTACAAGAAAGAGAGTACCATCTCCCAAACTGCCATCACAGTAAGTTGCTGGCAGGAAGGAAGCCATGGCCTATTTGACCCAGATTTACTCACTCCTCTGTTTTGACATTGATGATGAATTCCTGTCTTCAGGCTTACTTCCAGGAGATTTGTCCTTCAGAGAAGCCATATTGTTCTTCGTGTTTCACTGTTGCAGTCATCACTTGTGGGTTATCCCTGCTGCATAGCCTTCAGCCGGCCTGGTTACCAGAGTAAAGGATTTTCCTCCTGCATTGGCTGCAAGTCACCTAAGACTTGGCTATAAAGAGAGACAGCTGACACCATTACATCAGTATTTTTTGCAGTGGAACCTGAACCAGAAGTAGTTTGCGAGAGCGTTGGTCTGCCGTTACCAGAGTGAGGGAGAAAACTACCAAAGCTAAGTGCCCCGTTGGGGATTCTTTTCTTGCACTTAACCGATGTCTGAGAAAGTAAATAATTGTCTCAGCTATGGAAAACAAATACCACACAAGACTTTCAAAAGCTGTGTTTAACTTATTTATGCCCAGACCACGACATGCATGGATGTTGGTTTTGTGCCTTATTTAATGCTAGGACCATCCATAGAAGAGCTGATTTTGTAGCTAGGCATTTCACTGAGAGTAGTTACCAATGCAAAATGGCATCCTGTTTCTCAGACACTGCCAGACTGCTACTTTTGGATATAAGAGAAATGCAAATGCTTAGGCAAGAATCTGTTGGCTTATCTGCCCATGATCTCACTGGATGCCGCCAAGTGATGATTGCTGGTTTCAACTAACATTAATGAGCAAGAACATCATATACAGGATAGATGCAGGAAGTATGTTTTACACTTCTGCTGTCTTGGGTATTGTAGCTGTTAGTATCACATCTGCATGGTATATCACTAAGGCAACATTATGAAACAAATTCAGGATATATGTGAGGAGATGAACAATACAGCTCTAAATCTTGCATTTCAACACTTCTGTAGGCTGCCTTAAAAGTTAGTAAGCATGCCATGAAATATAGCTACAGCTCCCTAGAAATTTCTTCTAGGGGTACCTCCATAGATTCACTTACCTAACCTCATGCTTTGCTAAGGATTCAGCCCTCGATTGAAGATGTTAAAGAGCATCTTTTAAAGGTATCTCAGAAAATAATTAATTTTTGACCTTCCTGATGTAAAGTTTTCAGAAAACTGGAGATAAAGGGTAAACATGTTCAAACAGTGAATTTCCAAAATAAAGTAGAAATTTTCTTACAGCCTTCCATCCCACCCAGGGCCCCATATTAGAATAGATGTGCGCTTTGGCAGTAGTAGAAAAAGTTCCATCAGAGCAAGGAGAAATATTTTATTCCAGTCTGTTCATGATCCCTAGAAAAGATGGTCTAAGGTGGCCCACGACCTTTCCTTACTAAACAAATTTCTGGCAATAGAGAAATTCATGGTTATTTCTCTACAGACTATTTTTCCCCTTCCACTTCCAGATGTCCTGATGATCTCAGTGTAAACAGTCTTGTAGTTGTACAGACAATCTGTGATGGGGACAGATTGCTTCCAGTTCACTGTCTTGCACTAGCTGTCCACAGCTCCATGATGCATACAAAAGGTTTTGCGCCAGTTTTTGCCCACCTGATATTAAGGTGCAGAGTACCTGGATGACTGCTTAATCCAAGCAGAATCTCCAGAAGAGTTGACCAAGACGATTAAACTGCATTGCATTGCCTGTCCAAACTAAGGATTTTAATTATTTATTAGAAGTCCAGCGGCATCTCCTCTCATTGTTTTGTAGTGCCATCCTAGGAATCCAAGACTTGTAAGCTGTCTTCTTTGCTGGAAATCATGCAGGTGAAGCACAACGGTGAAGTGGTTAAGATCTCTGCTCCATAGCACCAGGGTCAGGGGTTTAGCTGTAATCTCCAGTTAGTCTGTCTTAGCACCTGTGTCTGCTTCTTGGAACTCAATTTTCCTGTCACATCCCAAAAAAAAACCAAAAACATGCAAATCTAAACTAAACTCCCCGTGTTTACTGTACTTAAATTAGTATTGTGGCCTGGGTCATGGCTGAATAGACTTCATGATGACTAGTTCAGTTATGGTAACAAAAAAAAAAAGAACCATCCTGAAGCCTATGGGGTACACGCCAACCTTCACCCTTTTGGTCGTGATCAGGCTGCGCATAAGGAAAATACAGAGGTACCTGAAAAACCTCTGGCACCAGCACTTCCATTCCTTGGAACATTCGTTTTACGCAACACCTCCTATTTGTTAACAAGTGAAGTCATCTTCCTGAGATACTTTTCAGCCTTGACCCAGGCCATAGAGTGTAGTGTAAATATAACATAAATGGAAAATTTAGTGTAGACAGTCAATCAGTAAGTTTTTGTGAGAGGAGAGGAAACATGAGTATGAGGTGAAAACCTAGGTAGTACACATGGGAAGAACCTGTAAAACTACAAATGGAAAGTGACTGGAGGGTTAGCATATAACCCTAAAGCCTGTAGCAATGAGACAGATCTTACTAATAAGGCTACCTTGCTGCAAGGAGGTCTTGACAGTGTTATGTCTACCTGTGTCAAAAGAATTCAAATGATGGTCAACTTAGCTGAGATCCAGCCCAGCTATAACATTTGTAGAGCCCAAGAAGCAGATGTTTTTGTCCATGGACTCTTCTCACTTAGTTTGTGGAGTACATACATTCTTTATGAAGATCCTTGGTAGCTGGACCAGCAGGAACAAGGCTAGGCACAGCACCATAAATTGATGCCAGACATTTTCTGTACTACTAAGAATGATTTTGTGACCTGTGCCTTCATTGGGTTTACTCATCTCAGTGCAGGGTAGTCATGATTGTCTGGGATCTGGTGTCACTCGGAGCCTCTGTTTCTGTACCTTTTGCATGCCATGAGTGCAGAAACCCCTTTTGAATTATCTGAGTAGAACTAAATTCCCTCTCTTTATCCAAGAGTTTTTATTGCTTTCAAGAGCTTTTAATAAGCACACCTTTTTTGGGGTATCTGAGAGAGAGAGAGAGAGGTGTTCATCGTCCCACAGAACCATCAGATAGTAAAGTTCTATGCTAATTGCCTCTGCAGGAAAGCCCAGAACTGGATGCTTTTTCTTGTCCTTCGAGTAAACTTTCTGTACATTTTCCCCACCTTCCTTTCATACCGCAGGTGCTGAGGTAGGCAGAGCACAAGGCCAATTTGGTTCTGGTGTCAGTTCCTCTAAGCATGGCAGCATTGGTTCTCCCTGTTCAAGAAACCGAACAGAGATTTTCCCTGGCTATTCAACATCTCATTCAGCTTTCTGCCTCAACAGTGAGGGTCCGTAGTGCATATGTATACATTGTAGCCTGGCAGATGAAACCCTAGACATTCAGATGACTGGACATGATTGATCAGCAGCTCAACTTCAGCTCTCCCATTATGAAAAAAGAAACTAAAAGAAGGGCTAGCAATTCTGCCAGTTTTAATAAAATTCAGTTGCTGACTAGTAAGTACACTACCTGGATGCCAGCAAAGAAGAAATTTATCTTGAAAGAGAATCAGCTGGAAAAGGTGAAGAGAAAACTATGATGTTTTGTCCATGTAAGGTGCATAGAAGGGATGTAAGGAAAAGTAAATTGAGCATCAACACTAAATATTATTTCCTTAATAATAATAATTTTTGTTAAAGCCATCACTAGATAAAAAGGTTGTAAAAAACTTGAAAATGCACTTGAGAGCACATAGAAAGCCACAGCTTCTTGAGAAAGCTGGAGTGTCAGACAAAATGTGAGAAAAGGAAGAAAAAGTAATGTGCATGATGTGGGGAGCCAGTGATGGGTGAAACAGAGTGGAGCACTTGATATATGTGTGTGTGTCTGGGGGGGGGGGGTGAAACAACAGGCAGTGGGAGGCACCATGGAGTCCATTGCCTTTGGCAGCATTTCACCTAAGGGCAGCTCTGTACACAGGGTTTTTATGCTTCATTTTTGCAGCTAAATACTAGTCACTGCGAGTATCCCTTTGTGAGATGAGGGCCAACATTGTAAGCATATTGTAACTACAGATGTGACGTTGTAATATCTCGCATTTTTCTTACTAGGTTGGGTTCGGATCTGTTTCTCGGATCCGTCTCAGCCTTTATTTCCAAGTTCAAGGCTTTCTGCCAACTCATGGCTAACTCCCTATCCCAGCATGCAGTAGAACACTCTTCAGATCTCTTTTGCCACTAAACAAGATCGGGTGTTTGTCTGTTAGCTTTGGCTAAGTACTATTTTTTTCTATACCTATTTTTGCTATTTCAAGGCTTGGTTATTTCCTCTAACATTTACCTTTAATAGTGTGAATAAGTGGCTAATTATTTTTTTCCGCTATTGTGTTGTGTTGTTGCATTGGCCGTCATCTTTCATTAGGGCTTGTTGTTCCTCTCCTGGCTTTTATTGAGCACCAGATTGATAATCGCTTTTTCTTATAATTCCTTGATACTGTTTCTACCATAGTTTTTTGGTTACAGTTCGTTTAAGTTAACTGCAACCCAACCTGTTTAACTTGGAGAGTTTTTTGTCTTGTTACTGCTGTTTGTTCTGGTCAAAGCCTGTTTAAGGTAGAGGGCTTTTGTCATTTCCCCTTCCCTTGTGTGTTCCTTTTTCCTTTATAGTTTCAACTGTTTACGTTAGAGGGTGTAGCTTAGCTATATAGCTAAAAAAAAAAAAAGTTTTCAATTCTGTTTTTCTCTTATGGCTTTTCCATTGTGTAGTTATACCTCAAAATGTCTGGAAAGGAATCAAAGCCAATGGGATTTAAAAAAGTGGTAAATGTGGAAAGAAAATGCTCCTAAGTGATAAACACACACTTTGTGTTTATTGCTTTGGGGCCATCCATCTCCAGGAGGCATGCTCTATTTGTCATGTTTTCAATTACAGACCGCTCCTGGAGAGGAAAAACAAACTAATCCTGAAGGGACTTTTAAACCCCCCCTTCTCAGAGGCACTGGAAGAAGGTGGTTCATCCAAATCTGACAAGTCCCCCTCCTCCAAGTCTGACAAATCTGGGAAGAGGTCTTCCTCTTCCATGCTATTGGAACCGACACAAAAAAAAATTCAGAAATTATCCTCCTCAGATCCGAAGAGTACCAGATCCGACAAAACTTATTCAGCTCTGACACCTTCTGTTTCGGTGCTGGCTGAGTTCTAATTAAGGAGCCGGTCTCCAATCTTGGAACCTGTCTCCCCCCCCCCACTCTTAAATCTCCAGTATTACAAAGATTAAAATCCCCCACCTCCTCGACTTGGTCTTCTAGGAGTCTATCAGACGATGATGTGGATCGGGTGGTGCAGAAGCTCATAAGGACACAGGCCCTGGGCAGATTACTGTTGGATCCGACCCTGAGGGCTTCAGATCCTACGACATTATCCTCTTCTGCTCCGATTCCTCCTCCTATCTAACCCTTATCTTGGGAGTCTGAAGATCCGGAGCTGGTCATAGTGGAACCATCGGATTCAGTTCCTATTGCAGGCTCTACAGATACGACCATGGCTCGGACATCCTCAGCTCCATCGGAGCTGGAGGAGTCTAGGAGCTGACCCTCTCCAGTTGGGTCCAGGGGGAGGGTGAGTCGGATCAGACATTTGTCGGATCCTGCTTTGCTTCTTGAGGCCTCGGCTTGGCTGAGTTTGGCTCCCACCTTAGCTTCAGATCCATCATCCTTGGTTCCGGGAGGTCCCTTGGCTTCTTCGGATCCAGGGATTTCCTCAGATCATGGACAGGGGACTGTCGAGGTAATGAGGAGGGTGCTGTCTCCACAGACAGGTCCACAGTCATCTCCAGATATTCCTTCCTCTAAAGCATCGGTATCTGCCTCTATACCCCTGCATTCACAGAGATCCTAGGCCTCAGTATGCCCCACAGGACACATCTCACTCTTCGGAAACCTCTCCAGAGTACCCTTCTGAGGAGGACCTTCGGAAGAGACTGTGTAAGAGGAAGCACTTAGACTCCCCAGATGAGTCCATCATTTCTGATATGGACTTCAATGAAGCTGAAGGGCCCCCACAGTCGCCTCCTGATGATGTCTCCTTTGGAGACATCCTGGAAATGCTAAAGCAGAGAGGTGACTGGAAGTCCACCAACCCTTCTGCAGAGGAGTTCATATACCTGGAGGCTTTGGATCTGTCCCTCCACCTCTTGGGTATCTCCACCTTTCTATGAACTAATGGACCTAGTTTCTTGAAAAGCATGGGACTCTCCAGCTTCAGTGGAACCTGTTCCTAGGAGGCCAAACAAATTTATTGCATCCCCCTCTGACAAGGCTTTTCTAACCAAAGGAGTCCCAGTAGATGCTATGGTTGTGGCAGCAGCAACCAAGAAGGAACTCTCAGAGACATATTTTTCTGTCCATCCTCCGAACAATGAGTCTTGGACTATGGACAGGTATGCAAAGCGCATTTTTTCTTCAGCGACTTTTTCTCTCAGATCGCTGAACTACCTCACTCATTTTACGAGACTGCAAAAGCATCTCTCTGAAAGAGCTAGGAGTTACAGACAAGGTATCCTGTCAGCTCACTACCTTAAATTCAATAGTTAACACATCCATGAGACTCGTATCTTCTGCAGATGATGGAGCAATTAGAGCAGTGGGTTCTGGAATTTCCCTAAGGAGGCATTCTGGGATGTGCTTATGTGACTTCATCGAACCCTTTAAGTCTGACTTTGAAAACGCCCCATTTGATGGCTTGTCCATACCTCTCAGCTGTCCCGAATTACTCGGTTTTTACTGAGTTTTGGGGTCCAAAAAAAGGGGTGCCATGATTCCAGAGTGGCACCCCTTCATTTCCAATTTATTCGCACTTTGTTTTTAATTTTTTAAATTTTCGCGCTTCATGAGCTGACGTCATCACGTGCGCGATGACATCAGCTCCACCAGCCTGTCAGACTTGCTCGCGCTCGTACGTAGCATGTATTTCCGGCTCTGGTTCATATGCATTTGCAAGCAGCAAAGTTACCAGAGCCGGAAAGGATTTACTGAATCTATTTATTTTAGAAGACGCTCACTCAATGGACTGGATCTATTTATTTTAGAAAAAACGGACGCTCGCTGGAGTTTCAGAAGAAGATGCTCGCTGTTTTCCTAGATGGATTTAGAGGTAAGGGGGATGATGTGTGTGTGTGTGTGTGTGTGTGTGTGTGTGTGTGTGTGTAAAACTGGATACCATCATTGCAAAGTACCTCACCTGATGTTTCCATTCTGATATTGGCATAAGCTCTATCTCTGAGTCTTTTCCTAATAGTAATCCCTACAATGAATTTGTCATGTAATTTCATCAGCTCAAGCCAAAAGTTTTTCATTTTCCTACAGGCAAAGCTGCCAAATAACTGCAGATGGCTGTCTACCTTACAGCCACATTTTAAGGATCTAATTTATAGTACACTAAAACTTCAAAGCCTGAAACAATGAAAGAACAGATGAAGTCAAGCTAAGTTTCCTATATATTGTCTCTCCTTTTTTTAAGTATGCTTGCCTAAAGCCATAAATTGACCTGTTAATCAAACGTAAATTTATGAAATCAGCAAATAAATATTTGGAAAGGCCATATACTTCAATGTTTCCTTAGTATACGATGCTAATTAAAATGTAGGATGGTTCGATCAAAAGCTGCTTGGTTAAGCTAATCAAATGTGTTTTATTCTTCCCACATTGTTACAGTGCCTGGAAGCATTAAAACTTGTCTGTGATAGGGGATAAAAAGCAGCCAGTTACACAAGTGAGATAAGCATGTATCTTTGCATGTCAGTATTTCTTTCTACTGTTAACTATTTTTCAGTAATAAACTGTTTTTTCCACAGCAGGCAGACACACACTGATGGTAGTGAGGATTTAAATGCAGTGAGTTACAAGTGTAAGGCTGGTACCTTTGACTTTACTAGTAGCAACATCTCCTAATGACACAGAAATGAGGATTCAGTCTGAAAAAATGGAAAGCTAATGAGCAATCTCAGTTTAATGAACGTGGACATTGGAGGTCTTTGCTATGCACCAGCTTTCTACAGTGCAAAATATTTGTTAGAATCTAGTTTTCTGTACTGCTCTGTTAGTAACCTACTTGGTTTTGACCACTGGGATATATTTCTCAACCTACTGTGGAACTGAAAGATTTGTTGGCTTGTTTTGGCTAGGTAATATTTGCTCTTCTAACTCAAACTTAACTTGAACTTGTACTCCATAAAACAAGCTGACTTTTTAGACAAGGTATATATACATGTTGAAGTAGTGAATATAGTAACAGAGATAAAAACAACTGGAATTTGGATCTTTAGTAAAGGGAAGGAGCAAACTACATAGAAAAAAATGGAAATTGTGGGAACAGTATATGCAGAGCAGGAACGAGGTTTAAGAGGCAGGATTTGAATGAGCTGTATAATGCTTAACTGACAATGACTGGAAGGTTTGTAAATGATTTATAATGTTTACAACTGCAGTTGTTTCAATAGTATCTGTGATGTAAACTGTGTCCAACTAAAAGTGATATAATTTTATGTGTTTTTCATTTCTATAAATGTAAGATTGCCTTTGTCATATGTGAAAATGTTATAAAGATGTTGGGGGGGGGTATATATACATGTTTGAATATATCTCTTCATTATTATCATGGCTAACACTGCCTTTGCCTATGGCTTACACTACTGTCATTCTATGTATAGTGTGGCTGTGGAAGTAGACTTTTATGATAAAATGTTAAAACAATAAATTTAAAATGTGCTCTGTTTAACAAGTGTGTTGTTTTATACAAGGAATATAATTTAATGAAGTCAGGAAGGTGTATCAAAGAAAAGAACACATGTATGTTTCTAGTTTTGTGTGCAAGGGGCCAGTGATTTGAAAACAGCCCAAAGATAATCTTTTTCCACCACTGACCAGATGCATTTTCTTTGGATGTGTTGTGG
This sequence comes from Protopterus annectens, assembly GCF_019279795.1. Classification (NCBI taxonomy): domain Eukaryota; kingdom Metazoa; phylum Chordata; order Ceratodontiformes; family Protopteridae; genus Protopterus; species Protopterus annectens. The sequence continues at coordinate 713,001,919 of NC_056747.1, read as the reverse complement.
GTTTCAGTGAATGTGAGTTTCAAGGGCAGAATAGTTTTAATGCCAAGTCTATTTTCATTGTGAGACAGTATTGCTTTGTTTACCAGATGTCTTAGTGTTTGTGCATTGTTGTGCTGTAAAATGTAAAAGTAAAATCCAAATAATCATTGTACAAGTAAAGCAGTATGAACACTAGTGTTTATGGTAAATGGGGCAAAATAGCCAGCTAATGGGACATTGGATGGCTGCAGGGGGACTCTGGTGCCATATTTTGGTTCTGTTTTTCAGTTTGTTTGAAAGTTGGTATCCCACAATCCCATCAGAGTGGATGGAGTTACGTAATTATGTATGCAAATTAGATGTTAATCAGCATACAGATTTGGACCTATTTTTCATGGGCCTTGTCCAGATTTTTGATGTTTCCAGGTTGAGAGGTATGGGCTTGTCCTTGTTTGGGCCAAAGGTGAAGGACACACTCACCAGGTGTGAACAAAAGGGAAAGACTCTGTCTGCCATAGGAATCCATTTTTCCATGCCTACTAGACCTTATCCCAAAGGTCAGAGAGGTAGTGGTAAAATGTGCTTCTGGAAATCTCAGAGTTCTTTTCAGGACACCTGTAGTAAAACTTCTCCCAGAGACAGAGGTGGAAGTAATAATGGCAGGCGCCATCCTCGGGGCAGAGGGGGTTTGCAGAATCAGGGCGACAGAGAATCTTTGGTCGGCCCTTTCAGTGGTCCTAAATAGAGGCCGACTGTTCAGCTGCGGAGGCAGTCGGGGGTCGCCATTCTTTGTACTCAAAAGACTGACAACAACTGACAAAAGACAAGTGGGTATGAAGTATCATATCCAGAGGTTACACCATCCCCTTTTCCCTTCCCATCCTGAAGTTAAAAAAGGTTCCGGACATCCCACCTAGTCAAAAGGAAAAGGCAACTCTAGAAATTCAAAAGTTGCTAGACAAAAGAGTCATCCAAGAAGTCCCCGCAAACCAATTAGGATCCAGAATTTACTCAAGATTCTTTTTAGTTCCAAAGAAAATAGGGGACTGAAGACCCACTCTGGTTCTCAGCATTCTAAACAAGTCATTAAAGAACAAGTTCCAGATGGTGACACTGCAGTCGATACTCCCATTCCTGGGAAAAGACAACTGGATGTGCTCTGTAGATCTTCAGGATACATGCTACCACATAAAAATGGACAGGAGATGCAGGAGACACTTGCTGTTTCAGCTGGGAGCCAGTCGCTACCAATTTTGAGCTCTGCCCTTTGGCCTCACTACAGCCCCCAGAGTGTTTACCAAATGTGTATCAGTAGTAGCGCCTCACTTGAGATGTCTAGGATTCCGAGTGTTTCCATATTTAGACAACTGGCTCCTAACCACCATAACCAGGCATCTTCTGATAAAAACAAGGGACATGACCTTGCAACCCTGCTCCCACATAGGGAATACAGTAAATTACAAGAAATCTGCCCTTAGTGCCCTCTCAGCATCTGGCATTCATAGGGACAGAATTGTACTCAACCAAAATGACAGCAAGACTTCCACTAGAAAGGATCCAAGTACTAAGACATCAGGTGATGTACCTCTTGACGAGGAAGAAAACCGAAGTAAAGATGGTTCTAAAAGCTCTGGGAGCAATGGCAGCAGCAACAGTCTTGATCCCACTAGCACAACTGCACACGTGGCTGCTGTCTACTCAGTGGTCAGCGCAAGAGCTTCCAGTATCTCATAAAATAATTGTCACAGAAACCTTGCAAGAAGGATCTTAATCGGTGGCTTTACTCCACTCAACTGACTCTAGGTCGACCATTTGTACTTCCCAACCAGTTGCCACAGTGACCACGGACGCATCTCAGATAGGGGGGAGGGGGCATTATCTGGGAAAGACAGTCCAAGGCATCTGGCAGGATTACAAGGTCCACTTGCACATCAATGTCCTAGAGATGAGAGCAGTGCTTTTAGCATTGCAAGCATTCCAGGACTCTCTTCCTCTGGGAACTATTGCAATCCAGACAGACATGATATCAGTTGTATGGTACATAAACAAGGAGGAACCAGAACTTACTCCCTTTGTCGAGAGGCCCTGAGAGTATAGCAGTGGGCAACCTCCTCCCAAAATTTTCTGGTAGCAACGCACATCCCAGGGAAGTCCAACGTAATAGCGGACAGACTCAGCAGAGCGATTCTGATGTCTCACGAGTAGTCCCTAAATCAAGAAGTAGTGGAAAAGATATTCCAAAAATAGGGCCAACCTTGCTGCAATCTCTTTGTGACATCCATGAATGCCAAATGCAGCAGCTACTTTGCCCTTATCCCCCCTCCAGGGGAGTCACCAAGGGATGCACTTGTCCACGATTGGCTCCCGGGCCTCCTCTATGCCCCCCCCCTTCCCACCAATTCCAGAAATCCTCCAGAAACCAAATAGTTTGGGAAGGGACTTGATAATCTTTTTTTTTCCATACTGACCTCGTCAAGTTTGGTTCTCCTTTCTATGGCCTCATCTTCGAGAGGAGCCTTGGATTCTGGACCCAGTTCTATACCTTCTGACTCATGCATCAGGGGTGCTCCATCCATCTCTTTAAACCCTCAAATTGACAGCTTGGCTGCTTCAGTTCTAAGGATAGCCAGGTTTCCAAACCTCTCTTCTGAAGTTAAACACATTCTAATTTATTCTCATAAAGCTTCAACAAGGAAAATATATAAAAGCAAATGAAAAAGATTTTCCTGATGGGCTACTATCGATAATATCAACCCTTTTGTTGCTCCAGTCAGTTTCATTCTGGATTTCCTAGCAAAACTGTTTAATGAGGGAGCTGCTACAACTACAATTAGGGTTCAGCTAGCAGCGATCTCCAGTTTTCATTTCGGAGACTCAGGATCAAACATAATGTCTCATAAACTATGCAAAGCTTTTTTTTAAGGATACTCTGTTGTTGAGACCACCTATCAGAGAACCTCCAACACCATGAGACTTAAATTTTACTCCTTTCCCACATAGTTTTTCCTCCTTTCGAACCAGCATCATCTTGCAAATTGAAATTCTTGACTTGGAAAACCATTTTCTTGATAGCAATCACCTATGCTAGGAGGGTGTCAGAGTTGCAAGCTTTGTCCACAAAGTCCTCATACTTGCTTTTCCATAGCGAACAAACCCCACCTTTTTGCCCAAGGTAACTTCAGAGACAAATTTGAACCAATCTATAGAATTACCAGTTTTCTTCCCAAATTATGCAAACAAGGAAGAATACATGTTACATCAACTGGAGGCACATAGACAGTTACGTTTTTACTTGCACAGAACTGCATAATTCTGAAAATCTGATCAGTTGTTTCTTTTTCAGATTCAAAGAAAGGATCTCCTGCCTCAAAGGTTACACTTTCTAAATGGCTTTCAGACTGTATAACTTTTATCCATAAGTCTCAAAATAACTTCCAGGAGGAGTGAAAGCCTATTCTACAAGAGTAATTGCAGCCTGCAGGTACAATAAGAGTTCAACTAGCAGCAATCTCTAATTTTCATTTAGGGGACTCATACTCCGACATAATGTCCCATAGACTATGCACAGCTTTTCTAAAGGGTATCTTGTTAAGACCACCTGTTACAGACCCTCCATCACCATGGGACTTAAATTGTGTCCTGTCTCGTATAATTTTACCTCCCTTTGAACCAGCATCTTTTGCAAATTAAAATTTTTGATCTGGAAACCCATTTTCCTGATAGCAATCACTTCTGCTAGAAGGGTGTCAGAGTTGCAAGCCTTATCAGTAAAGCCTCCTTACTTACTTTTCCACAGAGATAGAGCGTCCTTGTGAAAAAACCCTTCCTTTTTACACAAAGTAGTTACAGAGTCAAATTTGAATCAAACGATTGAATTACCAGTCTTCTTCCCAAATTTTGAAAACAAGGCAGCCTACATGTTGCATCAACTAGATGTGCATAGACAGCTACATTTCTTCTTGCACAGAACTGCAGAATTTAGAAAATCTGAACAACTATTTTTCAGATTCAAAGAAAGGTTTCCCTGTCTCTAAAGTTACACTTTCTAAATGGCTTTCAGACTGTATAACCTTTGTCTACAGGTTTCATAATAAACACCTTCCAGAAAGAGTCAAAGTCCATTCTACAAGAGCCATTGCAACTTCCTCAGCTTTTCTAGCTAAATTACTAATTGACACAATTTGTGCTCCAATAACATGGGCAAAACCAGATACTTTTATCATTCATTACAAAGTTGATTTGGCCTCCAGGAACATGTCCTCTTTTGGTTCCATGATTCTGAGGAATATTCTCCCTTGAGCCACCCGAGACTCATTGTGCTAGGGACGCTGTCCCAACCTAGTAAGAATGAAGGCAAGATAGGACAACATCACGTAAAGTGTACTCATCATAACATTCCATGTGTGTTTTCCATCTTCACCTTCATTCTTACATCCTACCTTCCTTCCCCCTTCCCTTCTTTACTCCTAGGAGACAGAATCTTTACAATTGGGATTACCATTGTCCTCTGTCCTTCTTCATCAGCCTCTGTTTACTGCATTGAAAATTCTTATAGCCTTATAATTAGGGCAAATAAGATCTGGAGAGTGTTCTAGTGCATGCTGGGAAAGGGATTTAGCCACAAGTTGGCAGAGCGCCTCGAGCTTGGAAATAAAGGCCAGAAGGATCCGAGGATCGCATCCAAACCCAACCTAGAAAGCATGAAAGCGAAGATGGACAACACACATGGAACGTTATGGTGAGTGCTTAACTTCTTTTTCAGTCTCTGTGTACTACTAAAACTCTGCATTGTGAACTAAAATGTTGCTTTAGGCTAGTGGCAGTCACAAAATTGTACTTAGACTTGAAGTGTTCATGGAGCTTCCAATGTGACACTTGCTGGGGCCCCCAAATGCTAACACCAGCCCTGGCCTCCTCTTTTCTAAAGATCTCATTTCCAATTCTTTCATCTTTTAGTATTCAGTACTTCAGATACAGCTGGTTTAGATTTTGATTTCCATTTTCTAGCAATTGCATTTTTTGTCAACCAACAGAATTAAATTTAATAAGGCCTTACTGTGTCTAAGCAAATTCAGATCCTATGTCCCAGCTAAAAAGAAAAAATTCTTTGTTATAGCCATTTGCCCCTCTAATATTTCTGACAAGAGTATTCTGTAGGGAATTTTTAAATCTGCTACATTATTACACTCCCAAAAACATGTTCCCAGTTACCTTTTTCATCCTCCAGCATTTGCTATCTACCTGTGAAAAAATTCTTTGAAGTCTGGTCTGAGGTATAAAAATACCGATGCAAACACTCCAAAGCAAAAATCCCAAACTTTCTGGGCCTTGTTGCATACTGGGAGCCATACATGTGCTCTCCTATTACTCACTTGTAAATTGCTTTTTCAGTCTTGTCTTCCCAATCTTTTCTAACCTCCTGTGGTTGATCCTTATAGTTATCGTACACATTTTTTTGTGTCTACTAATTAGCCATTTTCTCACAGCAGCTTCTGTTCTGGATTCAACTAAAAACTCTCATACTTTGGACTCCTCTAGCCCTTTTCCTTTGCTTATAATCCGATATCAGTCAAAGTTAAGGAAGACTAGCCCTAACCTACAGACAAGACTTCTTCTTGGCCTTATCAAACTCTATTACCTTTCCCTCTCTAGTTATTTGCTCCCAATATCTTGGTTCATTTGCCAATTTTCTCCAGTAAATTCTAGACCCCTTTTGCTTATTTTCTGTACCCGAAATTACAGTCATCCCTATTGTCAAAATTTCCTTTCTCCATTCCCATATTTGCTTAGTTATTGGAATACTTCTTGCTGCTATATGAATGTAACATTTGTTATGGTTGTTATTCTCCTTAAGGATATACATCCAAGGGTTCCAAGATAGCTGCACACTGAGTAACAGCTTGTTTCTAGCTTTCCCAGTGTGAAAACAGAAACTCAGCAGATAAGGCAAGTAGACTTGTGTTTGTGGGTGAATTTCAGTAATTGGTTAGTAAGAATACTGCCTGGATGCCAGGAATAAAGAAACACAGAAGACCTGAAAAAAAATCAGCTACAAAAAGTGAGGAAGAAACAGACTAGGGAGAATTCTGCAGCTGTTCAGCAAAATGTAATGCAACCTTCAGACATGACTTCCAGTAACCTACAGGATGATTTAAGACAACTGCATACAGACCTGGTTAAAATAAACACAACACTGATAAGAGTATATCAACACAAACAACAAAAGGCTGGAACAAATGGAAGAAGCTTTAAGCAGATATTCAGACGAGATGATAAAGCTGCAAAAATCAGAGGTTGATATGAAGAAAGGGCTGGGTGAATATGAGATTGCTCAGGAAGAGATGTTTCAAAAAATAATAGAATTAAAGGGCAGAGCGCACAGAGAAAACGTGAGATTTTCAGCTATACCACAGAAGCTGGAAGAGACAGACTTCACTAAATGTATGAAAGCAAAAATAAGCAACTTGAACAGGCACATTGTGTGTATGCTCAAAATCTAGCTATAAGAAAGCAACATAGAGCTTTAATAATAAGTATGCAATCCTACCAGCAGAAAGAGTTGATTTTGTCAAAACTGTGGCAGAAGGACAAAATACTAAACGTAGGAGACAGCAAAATGTTTATGGAGAATGATTACTTATTGTACACCAGTTAAAAGGGAAGTAAATTCATCCCTCTATTTAGAGAATGTCAAGATGCAGGTGTGAGATTCAAACTGCTGTATCCAGCTGTCTTCAAGGTACTCTTCCCTTTTTTGATGAAGTGCATGCTAAGGAGGAAATACAGACATTTGTCCAACAAAAACTGAGCTGTGAAACAGAAAGAGATGCAACTTTTTGTTCCTCTGATAATAAAGACCACAGAGAGACTGCACCTGTGAAACCTTTTCCAGTATTTCAAAGGAAGATGTTGGAGAGAAGGAAGGGAGCACAAGAGTTGACTGGAAGAATCAAGAGTACATTGGAAATGAAGCAGAAACAGGACTTGGGTGATGGAGAACAGTAATAAAATCAGTAACTTAATGTGGGATTACAGTGCAATAATTGTGTTTGTGAAATGTGACAGCACAAGAACATATGGAAGTATTGCACTTCAAAATTTGTGTGTAGAGTGGTGGACTCAAGTATATGCCCTACTGCATGTCATTAATGTTCGGAAAAATGCTTTAGGGCAGGGAAGAGAAGGGAGAACGCTAACTGTAAGTAAAGATAACACTTTCTTTTCTTAATAGTACTGTATCTATGTTGCATGGTTTTCTTTCCATGCTATTTTTTGGGTGTAATGGGGATTATAAGCAGGTGTTTTATTTTTCTCCCCTCTACTCTTTTTCTTCTTGTGTGGTTTTGAGAAACATAGGCAATGTAATGATAAAAAAAGGGAAAAGAGGAGCCTGGTTAAGGGGGCATGACAGAGTTCAAATTTATGTGCTTTTTTCATTCCTGCATGGAGAAATGAATGATTAAGGACCTTTGTTTTAAGACAGAGTGCAAGTAAATAAAAAAAAAGAGTATTATAAGTTTTTTTTTTCTAGCACTTGCAAATATGTATACTAAGTAGCATTTCTGAAGCTGGTCTTCTTGCCTCCATGGAGAGAATCTGTTAAAGAGAAACTGGAGGCAGTCTGGTGGAAGGAGATTGGCTGATGGAAAAGAAGAAAAAAGAACAGTGAAACTGACTAGGACGTAATGTTCCCTGAAAACCATCAGGGGTTTTCCCAGGTACGACAGCTTTAAAGATAAAACAAAACCAGTTAGACTTGAAGTAAAGTTCTCTCAGTTTTTTTTAAATGCAATAGAGATACTAATATAAACAGGTGCTTTTGTTTTTTTCTTGTTCACTCTTCTCTCTTTTTCTTTGTTCAGTTTTGAGAAATTTAGGCACTGCAATTTAAAAAAATGAGGAGGGGAGGGGAGGAGATGGGGAGATCGGAAGGGTCTGGTTAAGAGAGTATGACACAAGAAAAATCAATGTGTTTTTTCAAATGCTTGCATAGGGAAATGACCGGGTAAACATCCTAGGAGTTATCCAGTAACAAGTTTACTACAAAGCATGTAAATGAAAAAGAACATTGAATGTTGTAAGGCTTTTTTCTTGATAAACAGGGTACTCTTAGCAGTTTTGTGTCTGGTTTGCATGTCACTAGAAGACCATTTGATAAAGCAAAATGGCTTGGTGAAAGTATTTACTGAAAGCATTCAAATGTTTTCTTAACTGGGAGAGTTATAAAGATATACAAAATTAAATAGCACAAGCTATACCATGCGTCCTAGCATGGCTAACCTTTTTCCTTGGTTAACTCTAGCCTGTGTAGCTATCAATTTAGAACTTATGTTCTTATTAGGAAGCAAAAACTTCAATATTTGAAGATGTACATAGTTCTGTGCATTATTTTAAGTTCATAGTATTTTGGAGTGGTTTTGGAGGGTGTTCTGTTTGAGAGCTTTCAAAAAAACACAAAGTTATGTAAGATGTGACATAGGCACAAATGGATATGACATGAAAAGCTGTATAAAAGACCAACCTGCTGAACAGAATATACATGTAACATAAAAGCTGGAACTAGATATTTAACAAAAGAGCAGTTGTATGTAAAAGGTAGTAATAGTAACTATGTAAGAAAATGATGCTTTCTGCATTGTCTTTCAGTCGGAATGTTCTTACAGATAAACATAAAGAAAGATGAGTGAACTACATTAAAAAATGTAGGTGCAAATAGCTGTGCTACAAGAGACGCACCTGGAAAGAAATGAACATTTGAATTTGATAAAGATTTTTCAGGATGGTTATATCTGGGGCAAAGGAAAAGAGGACTAGTAATATTAATTGCAAGAGGAGCTCCAGTAGTGATAGAAGAGGAAGAAAAGGTAATGGAAGGTACATAGTACTAAGGGGCTACTGGCTAGGGAGGAGGATTACACTAAAACTGCTGTAATGGAGCTTACAAAAATTCTGTGAGAAATAATAAGCTTTCCTCAAGGAATATTACTTATAGGTGGAGACTGGAATTTGGTTTGCAACAGTGAAGATGTGTCTGGGGGGCCTAGAAGGGAATATATAACAAGGGAGGATAGATTTTTGAAGAAATTTATGAAAAATGTTGGGCATGGAACATGTGAATTCAGTGCTAGGAGTTCAGAGTGAATTTACATATTACTCACCGAGATACAAAAACTGGGATAGGCTAGATAGATTTCATATCTTGCAGGAACATGTACATTGAATCGAAGGTTTTCAAATGCACCCAAAACTATTTCAGATCATACACCAATAATAACTAAAATAAAAACGCAAGGTAATGAAATAAAAATGAGAGACTGGCACTTTCCCACCTATCGGTTGAAGGGAGGAATTTAAGGAATGGGTTGTGAAATTAATTCAGGCGCTACTAGAGAAGATAGAATTATCTTTTGAAAACATAGCTAAGGAGTGGGATGAAATCCCACAAAACACAAATGTCCCACAAAACACAACTACATGTGAGAGATGCAACTATATAGCCAAACTGGAGGATGAGCTCTCTCAACTCAGGACTGGCAAGACCAGACAGGAGGAGAAGGAAACCACGCACACCACAAACCCAGTTTCACATAGAACTATCACAACTGCAAAACAAACACATAAACACACAAAGACATACTCGGAGGCACTGATCAAAAATCTACCAAAATTACAGAGGCCTCCAAAGCAGACACCCAAGCAACTGCCACCTCAAGACATAAGACATGCAACACATAGTTCTCAAAGTCAGTGTGCTAAACAGTCACAGCCCTTAAGGCCAAACACAATGCCAGACACACTTGTTATTGGTGACTCCATAGTCAGACACACTGACGTCCCACTCACCAGACTGAAGAAGGAAAAGATCACAGTAAGCTGCCTGTCGGGCGCTAGAATCCGCCACATAACACAAGCACTCAGGTCATACAGAGACAAAATGATCAGCTTTAATAATTGGCTTAATTACTGGTGTCATTCTATGGGGATCCAATGTCTGTCTGCCTGGGATGACATGCTTGACAAGCCACGCTGCTTCGCAAGGGACGGCTTGCACCTGTCACCCCTGGGCTTCCGGATATTGGCAAAGGCTCTTACCACCTCCATAGTGCCTTTTTTAGGCAAGGCTCAAATGATAAACCTACCGCCCTAGAAAACAAAATGGAAAAAAACTAAGGGTAATACTGCTCAATGCCAGAAGTCTAAACCTCAAGATGCACGCCCTCGAAGCCCTCCTCAGTATGGAGAACATCGATGTCTGTGCCGTGACTGAAACCTGGTTCAAGGCTCCTGAGAGCACCCCAGCACTATCAGGTTATACCTCATATCATGCGTTCCGGCCCCAAAATCCTGACCGAACCACAAAAGGAGGGGGAGTATCCATATTCATAAAGGATACCCAGACCTCCAGGTTAGTGGCAACGCACGAAGCATCGGAGACCATCCAGGTGCAATTAACCATAGGTAAAACTGCCCTACAGTTTGTAGCATGCTACAGACCACCCTCTCAAACTCAGGAAACACACACAGCCTTCCTGAAGACACTGGAGAGTATGAATGTCTCTCCAAACACCATCATATTGGGTGACTTCAACTACCCAAACATAGACTGGGAACATTACTCAAGCCCCAACACCCTAGCCCAAAGGTTCCTGGAGTTCATAAACTCAAATGCTATGGAACAACTAGTCACCATTCCCACAAGAGGAGAAAATATACTAGACCTGGTCATCACAAACATGGGGACAAAATGCTCCACACCGGAAGTATATCCCTCATTGGTGAGATCAGACCATAAATTAATCTCACTGGAGATCCACATCCCGCCCCCAACCCCAGCAAAAAAGACCACAATGAAGAACTTCTCAAAAGCAAACTTCACACTTCTTAAGACTGGAGTGGTATCCTTCAAGGCCCCCGAGCCAGTGGAAACCACAACCCACGCTGCTGAAACCCTTCTAAATGCCTTCTACGAGCACCTCCAGGAATGTATGGATCAAGCAATCCCTAATAAAAGCAAGACCCTTTCCACCAAAGGCAGGCACCCGGTCTGGTGGACCCCAGCCATAAACAAACTCTACAACAAGAGGAGAAAGCTACTACATGACAGAGCAAAATCCCTAAAAGGAAAGGCATCTCTGATCAATACTAGCAAAAAACTACGATCACTCATAAAATCATACAAGGCCAACTTTGAGAGAAAAATCGCTAAAGACACAAAAGACAATCATAAGGCCTTCTTTAGCTATGTTAGAAACCTGGGTGGAAACTCCCAGATATGCTCAGAATTAGTCCAAAATGATACAAAAATCACTGAACCCACAGACATTGCCAACATACCGGCAGACAGGTTCAGTGCAAATTTCTCCCCTCCCTCCCCCCCAAAAGGAGAAATATCTATCCCACCAGAGTCTAGCCTCCCAAACATCTCAGATGCCTAGGTGAGAGCTGCTCTCTCTAAAGCAAAAAACACAGCATTAATGGGACTGGACGGTGTCCCCGGCTGTGTGCTACACGAACTCAATGAGGAACTAAACCCACACATAAGGCTGCTGTTTAATGTTAGCCTTACTACAGGATACGTACCCAAAGAATGGCGTACGGCAACTGTGGTCCCACTCCACAAAGGCGGTGCTTCTACGGACCCTGGAAATTACCACCCCATAAGCTTGATGAGCCTTGTCTGCAAAGCTATGGAGAGGATCATAATGGAACTCATAAATAAAGACATTGGGGACCTACAGACACTGGATCCTACCCAATTTGGCTTTGTCGGGGGCAGATCCTGCCTCTTGAACTTAGTCGACTTTTTCGAAACAGTCACTAAGGCCATTGATGAGGGTAAGGCAGTTCACACAGCCTACCTTGACCTAGCAAAAGCGTTTGACACAATACCCCACTCGGGCATCATAGAAAAGCTCACCAGCTTAGATGTAAACCCATATGTCACAAGATGGGTTGCAAACTGGCTCAAGGACAGAACCCACAGGGTTAGAGTTGCTGGTGCCATGTCAGACTCTAAGCCGGTCACGAGCGGTGTCCCACAGGGCTCAGTCCTGGGCCCCCTCTTGTTTGGCATTTATTTTTCTGAAGTGCAGGCAAACATAGGGGGATTGTGGCTGACAAAATTTGCAGATGACTGCAAACTGGGCACCATAATTGACACTCCATCAGACACAGACATCCTCCAGAGAGGTCTCATAGAAATGGATAACTGGTGCCAGAGCCATGGCCTAAGCTAAATTCCAAAAAATGTATAGTCATACCCTTTGGGAAAAACAAGGTAACCCCTAATTACCACATAGGTGGTAATCCATTAAACACGGAAGAAGTTATCAGGGACCTGGGGACCCAAGTTGACAGCAACCTCTCTTTTGACACTCACATTGCCAAAGTGGTTAGGAAGACCTTCTACATTGCCCACCTGATCATGAAGGGATTCACATCCAGATCAGGAGAGGTCATTGTACCCCTGTACTCTTCACTTATCAGACCAATGATTGAGTACAACGCCCCATTTGGAAAGTACCTTACCCGACACCTGCAGCAGTTGGAAAGACCCCAAAAGTTCCTCACCAAAAGGATAAAGGGGCTCAAACATATGTCATACGCTGCCCGACTGAAGAAACTCCAGCTCTATTCAGTCGCATACCGTCTGCTCAGAGGTGATCTGTGCCTGACATACAAGGCCATGTCCAACCCGGAATTAATGGACATGCTCCACCTCAAAAAAATCCAAATCCACCAGAGCCACGAGAGCAAGAGACTTAAACCTCAACACGGATATAAATAGGACGTGCTGGAGGGACAGATTCATCACCCAGAGACTCCCTACACTATGGAACAGAATCCCAGTCCATGTGAGGCAGAGCCCCTCACTGACTCTGTTCAAGAGAAATCTTGATGAGTGGATGGGAGATTGTAGGTTTACCCCGGGAATCATCTCTGTGTCACTGCTGGACAGAGGCACAGCAAACTAATGGGTATAGTATTCTCATCCTAAGGGGTGGTGAAAGCCACACACACTCTGGCTAGGCTTATAAATGCCCTAGGGCAGATAGCCTAGTATGAACCTATAAAGTGGAGTTTAAAACTAGGTTGGAAATAAAAGAAAGGGAGATATGGTTAAACAGTAACAAGAATTATTTTGAGGGATTGACAAATGTTAAAGTATTGCAAAATAGGGGGAATCTCTTAGAACAAGAAAAAGGGCAACTGCAGAATGCTAAACAGAAAATAAGGGATTACCTTGATATAATATGCATGAGTTTAGAAAGATTGCTGTCAAGCAACTTTTTTTGATAATAATTCTGGAGCACAAAAACTTTTATCACAACAACTCAGGCAATGGAAAGTAGAAATGGCAGACACCAAGAGAGAGCCTGTATAAGTATTAGAAATATTTCGGAAATTTTATGAAAATTTGTATAAAGCAGAGAAATATGGAAGTCAAGAAAAGGTACAAATAGAAATGTTTATTGAAAATTAAATATGCCAAAGTTAGAGGTAGATGAGGCTCAATTACTAACAGGATAGGAAGGGATGAGATAAAAATGGCTATAACCGATGTACAGGAAAGTCCCCAGGAATCAATGGTATTACTGTGGAAGTTAGGTGGGAAAAAACTGCTAAAGATCTGGAAGGTTTTGTTTAACAGTACTTTAAAAGGAGGAGATGTACCAGCATCCTAGAAGAAGGTGGTGGTAAAGGTAATACAAGAGGGTAAAGATCCCTCGGATCCAACTTCATACTAAACCATGATTATAAAGTGTTTATGCCTTTAATGGCTAAAAGAATGGCAAATGTGGTACTAAAATTGATAGATATGGATCAGTGTGGTTTTGTGGATGGGAGGCAAACATTTGACAATATTAACAAACAGTGATGATCCAGAGGGAAGCAGAATGTAAGAAAGTACCGCTTTTATTGGTGGGTCTTGATGCAGAGAAAGCATTTGACAGAGTAGACTGGGACTTCATGAGCAGGGCAATGGAAGCATTTGCTTTCCCTGATACAATTATAGGGTTGATTAGAAGCATGTATGAATGATTGGAGGTGGGAATTAAAATGGGTAGAGTCCTCTCCAATCATTTCTGCTTGAGTACTGGAACTAGGCAGAGTTGTCTGCTTTCCCCTTTGTTGTTTGCATTATATTTATAACCATTGGCAAAGAAAATAAGATCCTTGGAAGTTTAAGGATATAATTGGTATAGTAGTCAAGAAAAGCTCGCTCTATTTGCAGATGATATTATTTTATACATGACAAAACCAGAAATGGACATTACAGTGTTGTGGAGCATTTTAAGACAGTTTCCTATCTTATTGGGATGCAAAATTATTGAAGCTAAAACAAAGGCAGTAGTGGTAAATTATGTACCCACGCATGAATCGGTCCAACAATATCCATATTTATGGGACATGATAAAATGAAGTATTTAGGAGTATGGATTAGTAATGATTCTGTGGTGGCAGCTAAGGATATGTGTGTAGAGACTAACCAGAAGATAATACAAAAATTGAGAAACTGGAAGTTTTATTATATGGATACAACAATAGAAGCCATTAAAATATTTTTAGTCCCTTTAGTCTTATACACAGCTCAGACATACTTTTATCAGCCGGAAAAGTTGTGGATAGCAATTAAAAAAAAGAGTTGAAGGATTTTATCTGGGAAGGGAAGACAGCAAGGGTAAAGTGGGATAAGCTGGTTCTGCCAATAGAACAAGGCAGACTAGGAATACCTAATTTGTGAGGGTATTTTAGATTAACACAGTTAAGGCTGTTATGCATAGAAGAAGCAGAAAACTATAATTCAAAGTCAGAACAAATGATGCGAATACAAGGAAGAAGCTCAAGAAATGAGGAGAAATTGTGATTTTGGATGCAGACTCTTAAGGAGAACAACCAAAATCATCCAGACTATTACATTCATAAAATAGCAGGGAGTATTCTACAAAACATACCAGCACTAGAATGAAATTTATAGGAGAAAACTGGCAAAGGAACCTAGATATTGGGAGCAATAACTAGAAATGGAAAGGTAATAGAATGGGAAGAGGGCAAGAATTTTTAAAGTGAGGATGCAGGAGCATCTCAGGGACATAAAAATAAAAAAAACTGAAAGTCCCATAGGACATCATTATATGTCATGTCATGGTGGCTATGTCTAAGGGGGACAATTTTAGAAAGTGGTAAGAGATGGGATGAGATGGAAGCAAAGAAAAGATTGTTGTATAAAGAGACAGTATGCATTATAAAATTTGGAAGCTTATGGTTTAAACCTAGAGTATAATTGGAGGATGTTTCTGTAATGAATTGTGCTTTTCTGTTGGTGTTTTGTGTAATGATTTAATTGGACTGTTAATTGATGCTTTTATATAATGTATTTTGTATCTTTAATGTTTTATCTCTTGAAGGCTTGTCGAGCCAAGGCACTAAGATATATTAAAACTTTTGGATCTTTCCTCCTCTCTGTGGTGGTATTTTTGCTTATTTTTATTTTGTGGTGTTACTCAAGAATATATTTGGACTGTAGGTTAGAGATTGCTTTCTCTGTCAAGGATAGATGTCATAGTATAGGCAAAGAGAAAGAAATAGGGGGCTCCTAAATGAAAGACGAGCACTGGTAGAGTTTTTAATAGAATCTAGAACAGAAGCTGCCATTAAAAAATTAATAATTAGTAAAGCATATACAATATTGCATGATAATTATAAGAATCAATCAGAGGAGCTTGGAAAGAATTGAAAAGAGAGGTTGGATATGCAATTCACAAAGAGATAATGGGGGATATATGTACATCTCCCAAATATGCAACAAAGTCTAGAAGATTTAGGATCTTTGCCAGAAAATGTTTACTTGGGTATTTTTATACCCCAAGCAGACTGCAAAGAATTTTTCCTGAGGTGGACAGCAGATGTTGGAGGTGTGATAGGCAAGAAAGAGGTAGCTGGGAACATATTTTTTGGGCTGGCAGACTTTAGGGATTCCCTGCAGACCATTCTGTTGGAGATGCTGGGTGAGCAGATTGGACTAACTGGGTAGATGATTTTTTTTTTTTGTCATGCTACAGAATCGGAATTGTCTTTCATAGTAAAGCCTTGCTGAGTCTAATTATGGTGGCTGGCAAAAATGCAATTACTAGAAAATGGAAATCAAAGTCTAGGCTAACTTTGCTAGAAGTATTGAATATAGTAACAGAGATAAAACAACTGGAATTTGGATCTTTAAAAAAGGTAAGGAGCAAACTACATAGGGCAAAATGGGAATTGTAGAAACAATATATGCAGAGCAGGAATGAGGTTTAAGAGGCAGGCTTTGAATGAGCCGTGTAATGCTTAACTGACAGTGACTGGATGGTTTATAAGTGATGTATATTGTTTGCAACTATAGTTGTTTCAATGTTGTCTGTGATGTAAACTGTTTGCAACTAAAGTGGTATCATTTTGTATGTTTTTCATTTATCTAAATGTAAGATTGCCTTTGTCATATGTGAAAATTTAATAAAGATGTTTGGGGAAAAAAAGGATATGCATCCAAAATTCTGTCTCCTTACTTTTTCACTCCCTCCCCACTTCACCATTATTCCTTTCCACTTTGAATTAAAACATACTGCTTGTGTTATTTATATGAGCCTCAACTGCGTAGCTGTAAAATATCCTTTCAGTTCAGGTAATCCAAACAGCCTTAGCCCACTTAACTCTTCCCCTCCCAGATAAATTCCTTCAACTCTTTATTAATTATTGTTCACAACATCTCCTGTGGTTCATAAAAGTATGTCTGACCTGCATGAAAAATTAAACAGACTAAATCATTTTCACTGTTTGTATATTACTATCCATAAACAAGAGTTTATCAGTTTTTGTGGCAGCTTTTGTTTAGTCTGTTCCCATCCTTATCTACCATAATATAATTCTTTTTAATCCTTACTCCAAAATGCTTCATCTTATCATGTCACCTTAAATATGGGTAATGCTGAACCACTTTGTGTGAGAGTGCATACTTTATGACTGTGGCCTTTGTTTTATTTTCATAAATTTTATATCCTGAAAAGACTTGAAACTGTCTCAAAATTTTCCAAAACACTGAAACATACCTTTCTGGATTTACCAAATACAAAATAATATCATCTGCATATAAACCAAATTTTCTTGATTACCAAACCAACTATATCCTTAAATTTCTGAGTCTCTTATTCTCTTTGCTAGTGACTGTAAATGTGAAACAAATAACAAAGGGGAATGAAAACACTCCTGCCTGGCTCTTGTGTTCAAGCACAACTTACCTGAGAGGAACCATCACACTTTAATTCTTGCCTCCAATCCTTCATTAATTCTCCTGATTAACCTTATTATTGTATCAAGGAATGCAAATACTTCCATTTCCATTTTCATAAAATGCATACTTAGGCTATTGAATGTTTTCTCAGCATTAAGACCCTCACAGAACAGCATTATTTTCATACATTCTGCTTCTGTCTGGATAATCATTGTTCTGTTAATGTTGTCAAATGTTTGCCGTCCTGCCACAAAACCACATTGATCCATATATGTCAATTTTGGCAATACCTTTGCCTTTATTTTAGCTAGTATAGACTGATGTCTTTATAATCATAATTTAAACTTAAATCTTCTTTGGGTAATATAGACACCACTGCTTTCTACCAAGTTACTGGTGCTTCCCATCCTTTTAAAATACCATTATACAAAATCTTCCAGATCTTTATCACTTTCTTCCCTCCAAACCTCCACAGGAATACCATCGGTTTCTGATGCTAGATTATACATTGCCATTTTTATTATATCTTCTCCTCTCTTAACTATTATTTGTTGTGCCTCATCTTCCTCTTATACAAATATTTCCATTTGCACTCTTTCTTGGTTTCTATATTTCTTTGTTTTATACATTTTTCATAAAATTTCTGAAGTATCTGTAGTATCACTAGCGGATCGCTGATCATTTTTCTTGTTATAGGCTCCCTAAGTTTGGCAACAACCATTTCTACTTCCTGTCACTTCATTCATTGTGCTAAAAGTGTTTGTGCTCTGGAGTTATCAAAATTTACTGCTTATCTGAATACTCCCTAATTTTCTGTTTAGCTTTCATTCTGCAGATGCTCCTCTTCTTTTTCTGTGAGATTGCCTTTATTCTTTCTTCTCTACTTTAAGTTTTGTCAGTCTGGCTATGTAATTCCTATTACTTCTTAACCATGTATCTTTCTCTTTTATTTCTACCCTATTTTTCAGTACCATTTTCATTTTATCCCACTCACTAGGTGTCTCTTCTAAAGAAGTTTATATTTTCTCTATTCAGTCTCAAGTAGTTTCCACTATCATTTCTTTGAATTCCTCTCTTTTTAACAGACTGTTGGGAAATCCGCTTTGTCTCATTTTTATTTTATCACCTTGTATTTTTATCTTCACTTTTATTGGTGCATGATCTGAAATAGTTATTGGATGTGTGTTGAAGTTTACATTTAAATGTACATTGCTTCTGTGAAATATAAATTCTACCCAGTCTTAACCCAGTTATTGTACCTTGGGGAATAATATGCTAATTCTTCCCAAGTTCCTACTACAGAAATCACTTCTTCCATACCAAATATCTTCATAAAAAAATAATGTTGTGATGGTTTTAACTAAGTGTATATTCAGCTTGTCTGGTATTATTTAATTGTCCTGATGATGATAATTATCATCATAATGTTTTTTTCAGAAATGTACCTTTCTGTTATATTTTCCCTTCTGGCACCCCTTGATACATCCTCATTATTGGAAATCCACCTGTAGTCCCCGCTTGTTAGTAACATTTCCTGCTGAGAGCTGATTATTTCTCCCAAATTTTTCTTACATTACGTAGTAGCATTTGTTGATGAAATGTAAGCACACATCAGAGTAATCCTCCTTCCTTGCCAATAGCCCCTTACTGCCACAAATCTACCATGAATGTGTCTATTTTCTCTTCCCTTCTATCACTATTGGAATCCCTCTAACAGTCAATATTATTATTACCCTTTTCCTTTGACCCTGATATTCTACTGAATACCCATTCTTAAATCATTTCTTTGTCTAATTCTCATTTCTTAATAAAATTCAATACTCTGTACTTTTTGCTTGTACATTGCAAGATAGTACGGATAGAGTAGGCATTATGTTAAAAAGTTATTGTTCCCACCCATTATAGTTGACAGTTCTTTTTTGAATGTGTATTTCTAACTTTGTCTTGCATTCACATGCTGTTTGATAGGCTGATATTTTATACAGTTATTTCTTCTCATATCCATTTGAACCTTTGCCACATTTTCAAGACTTATTGTTTTAATGTAAACACTCAAACAAAAAAAAACTAAATAAATTTTAAGAACAACCCCATCCCTTATTAATTTAGACCAAATACACAAAACTGTGTACATTTTCAACAAATCAAATTTAACCCTCTATATAGGTACAGTTACCTAAAGTCAACAGCTGCATCCCCAGGCATTACCTAGTCTAAAATTAAGGTTACCCATACTACATTCTATGTTAAAACCTGTGTCCCCACTTACAGTAATTGTTGCCTGTGCATTTCTTAGCTCTGTTCCCCTCCCAGGTATAAAAACCAGCTTGCGTGCTTTCAGAAAATATTGACTTTTAGCCCCCAAGAAAAGTGCATTGGCTACCTTTACGTAAAACTAAATTGTGCACTATTCTATTAAATATATTAAGGCTGCTGGGGAGGATACCATCTCTTATTCACTTTATGTGGTGTTAGACTTTTTACTGAGTTGTTTGCCATTGTATCTTTACATTTTCCTCACTCAAAGAATGCTCAGAACTCTCACAATTAATTATTTGCACTGCAGGCAGCTTGGCTTTCTGTAAAAGTTGTCAGCAATGAGGAAAAAACATTTAACAACTCTGCCATTGCCTGAAGGAATCTTTGTAAATTTCACTCAGAACACAGTACAAAAAAATCCCCTTTGCCAGCTGCACCCAGCTGCAGATTACATTTCTCCCACTGAGTTCATTTATTAATGAAAAAAGTCAATATCATTGCACATGGTAGAAGCCCAGCATATTTAAAGCCTTTCAACATTTTGTCTTATTTTTCATGCCCATTTGTTTTCAAAAATGTGTTTATAGCTTAAGTCAAGGACATTAATCTAGACATTCTCCATTTGTAAAAACAAGTGGAAATGATCTTAATTCCACATATAACATAATGAGAACACATTTTCACTCCTCCACCCGAGCAGCCCAAGATCACTGCATTATATTAAGTAAAACTTGGTTCTGCCCATTATTTCTTATCTTCTTGTAGTGTAAAGCTTGTATTTTTCACAACTAAGAAAAGCACAGGTTTAATATCTTTAACATATACAGCAGTCGCTGAAAAGAGGCCACACACATTTAAAATACCCCTAACTGCACCTTATACAAAACTGTTTTACGATATAAAATGTAGTTTTTATATCATGAAATGTTTTATGCAAATACTAATCAGAACAAAAAGTAAGGAATCAGCAAGAGACTGGCATGTTTAAGTGTGGCCATTGTTACCAGTATCACCATATTTTAAAAACAAAAAGTGTTGCCATCAGGGGGAAAACTATTCATTCTAGAGGCAGATTTCCTTGTCATTCAAAATGTGCGGTTTATTTAGCCCAATGTAAATCATGCCTAGCATTATATGTTGGAAATGCTGGTAGAAAATTGATGGAATGTATTTATGAATGTAACTACGACTTTAGGAAAAAGAAGAATATTAGTGCATTATTCAAACACACTGAGGCAAATGGTGGGCATGAATTTGTATTTTTGTGCTAGAGCAGGTAACTCTCGACCCTCAAGGAGGATTTATTGAAGAATTTATAGAGAGTCGTGAGCTCTGGTCGCAGTTGCTACTTAATGCCACAAATTTTCCAGGGTTAAATGAAATGTGTTCTATTAGTTGTATTTTAAAGTTAAGGCATTTTGAGGTTTAAATATTGATTTGTTTTAATATTTTTAAATAAGTTAAATGTGTTTTAGTTTAAGATTTTTGAATGTTAGTGAATAGTGAAAAGATTGTTTTAAATTTCATTCTTCATTGATTTTTATGTATGATTGATTGGTCTTGATTGTGTGATTTTCAGGTAATAGTTTTAAATGAAATGAAAGAGTGGTTTATATTGTTATGATGAAGTTCCATTGGAAGGGATGAAAGCACTCAACAATAATTAGAGTATTTTTAATTCAGTTCTTGTACGGGTGATGGACATTTTCTGTACAGCAACAACTGTTTTAGATTCTTGGTTTGTTTTGTCCTTGCTTCGGTTCATTGATTTTAGCTCATTTTTATTGAGTACCCAACCAGTTAAACCCTTGAATTTGAGAATCCATTATTATTTTTTGCCATTGGCTCTAAGAATAAGGCAAATAAAGGGGAATTAGGACCCCCTTCCCGTGTTCCTCTGTTAAAACACAGATTGTCAAGGAGGAAACCTCCCACCTTAATTCTTGCTTTTGACCCTTCACATATCTTCCAAATTAACCCCATTTTCTATCAGGAAATGCAAATGTTGCTGTTGTCCTACTCATAAAATCCCAGTAACTGTGTGAAATGACTTTTCTGCATCAGGCTCCAGTAACAATAGTAGGATGATCTTGCATTCTGCTTCCTTCTAGATAATCATTGTTCTTTTAATCTTGTCAAGTGTTTGCCTCATTTCAACATAACCGCATTGATCCATATATATATATATATATATATATATATGTATATATATATATATATATATATATATATATATATATATATATATATATATGTGTGTGTATATATATATATATATATATATATATATATATATATATATATATATATATATACACATATATATATATATTTAGATATATGCATACACACACACATATATATATATAAGTTTTGGCAATACATTAGCCATTCTCCTAGCTATTGTAGACATATCCACTTTGTAATTAAGATTCAAAATTGAAATTGATCTATAAAACGTTGGTTTAAAATGTTTTTGCCTCTTTGGGTATTGTAGCCACCACTCTTTTTTTTTCTAAGATGCTGGTGTTGACCCTCTGTTTAAAATATCATTAAACAATACCTTCCAGATCTTTAACACTTTGTTCCCTTCTGACTTCTAGACTTCCACAGGAATATCATCCCTTCTTGGTGACTTCCCTGTTGATTGTGTCATAATTTTGCCGTATCCCCTCCCATTTTAGCTATTAATTGTTGAGCATCATCTTCCTCTAAACTGCCTTTGTTCTTAAGGCTTCCTTATATGTTTCCACTTGTGTCTTCTTGGTTTCCCTTTCTCTTTGCTATAAATAAATCTTCATAGACTTTCCAAGATATATTTGATACCTTTATAGCATGTTGGTTATTTTTCTAGTCATACGCTCCTTATGTTTGGCAGTCCCTTTTTTATTTTCTGTGTCTAAGATGCTGTGCTAATATTGTGTGCTCTGAGGCTGTTATAAAACAGCATCCTTTCTAAAGTTATGTGTATTATCAAAATACTTCTTTATTTTTCCCTTTAGCTGAACAGTTGCTCCTCTTCTTGTTCTGTAGGATTCCTTTTCATCTGCAATACTTTAACATTTGATAATCCCACTAAATAGTTTACTACTTTCCTTTTTCTCCTTCCTATTTCTACCATATTTTTAAATTCCATTTTTGTTTTATCCTGCTCCTCCACTGCTCCTTCTGAAGAAATTTGTGTCTTCCCTAACAACTCTTCAATTGTTTCCACTATCTATTCCTCAAATTCCTCTCTTTTTAGCATGTAAAAGTAGGAATGTTGTAGTGTCTCATTTGTACTTAATTAGCCTACATCCTTATCTTTGTCTTTATTGGTACATGAGCTGAAATAGTTATTGGATGACTTTCAAAGTTTTCAATTAAATACCCATGCTCCTGTGAAATCTAGTTTATGTCCAGTCTAATCCAGCTATTTTAGTTGGGGGATTAATATATAAATTCCGTTTGGATTCCTCCTAGTGATTTCACATATTCCATCCCAAATATCTTAATATATATTATTTCTTCATAAAGCACCTTTTCACTGTTATATTTCCCTCTAGTTTCTCCTGATATATCTTCACTGTTGTATATCAAGTTACATTCCCTACCCATGAATAATATTCCTTGCTGAAAGCTAATTAACTCTTTTTATATTCCTTAATAGTAGTTTTACGTGGAATATAAATGCATGTAAGTGTAATCCACATTCTTTGCCATTAACACCTTGATACCGCAAATCAACCATTGTTGTCTTCTCCTTCTCTTATTATTAGAGCCCCTATCGCATTCAGTATTAACTCATTTTCCTTTGTTTTTGATACTCTGCTAAATAACCATTTTGAAGTCCTTTCATTGCCAAGTTGACATGCTCATATCTATCTAAATGTGTCTCCTGTAATACACTGCCATTTGTTACCCTATACTACTTTAAGATGATTAATTTCTCTTTGGTTCTTGTCCATACCTGTCGTTCATAGGTTCATAGGTAGATACTAGGCTATCTGCCCTAGGGCATTTATAAGCCTAACCAGAGTGTATTTGGCTTCCGCCTCCCTATTAGATTAGCCTGCTGTGCCTCTGTAAAGTATGTCACAGAAGGTACCCTTTTAAGATTAGTTTACTGTGCCTCTGTCTAGCAGGGACACAGGAGAGATCCCAGGGGTGAATTTGCGATTTCCCATCCACGCGTCCAAATTTTGCTTGAAGAGGGTCAGCGAGAGGCTATGTCTAATATGAATTGGGATTCTATTCCAGAGTGAGGGGAGCCTCTGGGAAATGAATCTGTCCCTCCAGCATGTCCTACTTGTTTTTGTGCTGAGGTTTAGGTCCCTGGAGCGTGTAGCTCTAAGGGACTTGGATTTTTTGAGGTGGAGCATGTCCATTAATTCTGGGTTTGACATGGCTTTGTACGTCAGGCATAGATCGCCTCTGAGTAGGCGGTAAGCAACTGAGTAGAGCTGGAGTTTCTTTAGTCGAGCTGCATAGGACATCTGTTTGTAGCCCATGATCCTCTTGGTGAGGTACTTTTGGGGTCTCTCCAGTTGCTGCAGGTGTCGGGTAAGGTACATCCCAAAAGGGGCATTGTATTTAATTATGGGCCTGATGAGTGACGAGTAGAGGGGCACAATGACCTCTCTTGATCTAGATGCGAACCCTTTTGTTTTAAGGTGGGCTATATAGAAGGTCTTTCTAACCACTTTGGCAACGTGATTATCAAAGGAGAGATTACTATTTACGTTGGTCCCCAAATCTCTAATTACTTCTTCCGTACTTAATGGATTACCACCTATGTGGTAATTTGTGGGCACCTTGTTTTTCCCAAAGGGGATGACTATGCACTTTTCAGCATTTAGCTTCAGGCCGTGGCTGTGGCACCAAGCATCCGTCTCTGTGAGACCCTTTAGGAGGATGCTTGTGTCAGCTGGAGATTCGATTATGGCCCCAGTTTGCAGTCATCTGCGAACTTTGTCAGCCATAATCCCCCCGTGTTAGCCTGAACCTCAGAGAAGTATATACCGAACAAGAGAGGTCCCAGAACTGAGCCCTGTGGGACGCCACTTGTAACTGGTTTGGATTCGGACATGGCACCTGCGATTCTGACCATGTGGGTTCTATCTCTGAGCCAGTTTGCAACCCATCTTGTGATACAGGGGTTGATATTTAAGCTGGTAAGCTTATTTATGATGCCCAAGTGGGGTATTGTGTCGAAGGCTTTTGCGAGGTCCAGGTAGGCTGTGTGGACTACCTTGCCCTCATCTATGGCTTTGGTAACTGTTTCAAAGAAATCAACTAGGTTTAAGAGGCAAGATCTGCCCTTAACAAAGCTGAATTGGGTAGAGTCCAGTGTCTGGAGGCTCCCAGTGTCTTTGTTTATGAGTTCCATGATATACCCTCCATAGCTTTACAGACCAGACTAGTGCCGTTCACATTCCATGAAGTGATTTATAAGGCAGTTTTTCTGTTAAGATACCATTACTTTCTTGTATTCTACATGACATTTTTTTAATATATGTTTCCAACTTGCAACTTACATGGACACATTAATTTTTGGTAGGCTGATCTTATATACATTTGCAACTTCTCATCTCTGGACCCATGTCACATTTCCCAGACATTCCCTTTCAACAAAAACACTGAAAAATTAGGGACTTGCAGGATGGCTGCACACTGATCAGCAGCTTAATTTCAACTCTCTGTGTGAAAAAAGAAACCGAGAATCAAGAGCTAGTAATTCTGTCATTTTTAGTTAAATGTATTTACTGGCTAGTAGGTACAGTGCCTGGATGTCAACAAAGAAGAAACTTTGAGAGCCTGAAAAAATCAACTGTAAAAGATGAAGAGGAAACACACTGACTGGGAAGAATCCTGCAGCTGTTCAGAAAAAAGTAGTTCAAGTTCCAGCTTTGGTACAAGAGATGGCTTCCAGTAATTTAGAGAAAAAGTATACTAAATGCACTCAGAGCTGAATAAATAAATGAAAGGTTGAAGGAGCATATCAACTCAAATAACAAAGGCTGGAAAAACTGGAAGAAGTTTTAAACAGCTATTTAGATGAACTGATAAAACTGCAAAAATCAGAGGCTGAAATGAAAAAGTTGGCTGAGTATGAAATTTCTCAAGAAGAGTTCTTATAGGACAGAGCATGGAGAGAAAACCTGGAAATTTCTCCTATACCTGAGAAACTGGAAGGAACAGACTGTATTAATTTTATGAAAGCACAAATAAACAACTGGATTGGTATTCCGCAGCAGATTTTGTTAATTGAAAGTGCACATAGAGTGTGTGTTCCAAACCTGGCCAGTAGAAAGTAGCCAAGACCTATGTTTGTAAAGATGCAGTCCTACCAGCAGAAAGAGTTGATCCTCACAAGATTGTGGCAGAAGGACAAAGTATTAAAACTGGAGACAGCAGAGAGTTTATAGAAAATTATTCACTGTACAGCAGGCAAAAGAGAAGCAAAATTATCCCAATAGTCAGGGAATGTCGAGAGGCAGGTGTAAGATATAAGCTGCTGTATCCATCTGTCATCAGAATATTTTTCCCTGGAGGATCAGTTTTTTTTATGCAGAAGAGGCTGAGGATGACATACAAAAGGTTATCCAACAAAAAATGAGTGAGACATCAAACAGAAAGATATTCTTCTTGTTCTTCTAACAATAAAGCTTATTTATCAGTGAAACATTTTACAGTGTTCCAAAGGAAGATACTTGAGAGAAAAAAACAGGAGCTGACTAGAAGAGTTGGGAGTACCCTGGACTTGAGCCAGAGTCTAGAGTTGGGAGATGTAGATGGACAGGAAGAAGACCAACAATACTGAAATTAGTGAATAAATGTGAGACTATAAATCATCAACCACATTTGTGAAACATGGCTTTACAAGAAAAAGTGGCTCGTAATGATTGGACTTTTCTTGACTTTGTTAAACTTGTGGGTGAACTGAAAAGCATATGCCACACTTCTTGTTGTTAATGTTTGGAAGGACACTAATAAGAAAAAAATGTAACTAAGTCAAACAATTTTTATTTTTAACAGTATTTGTATAAAACATTTCACTGTTTAAACATGTTACGTATTAAAGCAGATGTGTTTAGTATGTCGTCAGGGGTATTTAAAATGATAGGGTGAGTGTAAGTCTTTTCAGTGATTGTTATGTGTGATAAAGATATTAAATTAAACATTTATTTATTTATTTTTTTGTTTTATTTTAAGAAATGTCAGCATTACAATGTAAAATGAGAAGAAAGGCTGGGCAGAAGAATGTTTATATGCTATAATCTTGGGCTGTTGGGTGGGGGATAGGATGTAAACCTACACTGATTATAATATATGTAGGTTTATGTTTGCGTAGGTGTATGTTTTGATTAATACCCTTGGCTTAATTTAAAAACAAGCTTTTTGTGTCAGCATGTAGGCTTGAAAAATAAGAATAACATGGCAAGTCGAGGAGGAGGGTGAGTCTCTTGCATATGTAATGGTATTAGTTTTTTTTTTTTTATCAGTTTAGCAAGTGAGTGCTTAGTGTGAGTTGAGAAGTCTGCAGCCAAAGCCAGTTTTACATTATGATCTCATATTTCCATGGAGGCAAGCTGACTGCAAGTGTAGGCAATTAGTCTTGAGAGTTCTTAGCACTGGTTGCTGAGAGAAATGTAAAATTAAAAGGTATGAGGTCAAAAAGCTTAGTAAACTATAGAATATGAAATTATTGGAAGTGAATAAGAGATAAACTTCCTAGATGCCTAAATAGTTCATTGCATTTACTAGCACAGTGTATAATTTAGTTTTATTTAAAGATAGCCAATTCACTTTTTCTTAAGTCTAAAAGGTAATGTTGGAACTTCCAAGATGGTTGTACACTATACAACAGCTTAATTTCAGCTCTCCCAGTGTGAAAACAGAAACTCAGAAAAGAGATCCAGAGAATGTCTTTTTGCATAAATTTAAATAAGTGGTTAGGAGGTGTACTGCACATCAATCACAAAGGGTGAGGAGAATATTGCAGCTCTTCAGCAAAAAAAGCAGTTCAGGCTCCGGTGTTGGTGCAAGACATGACTTCCAGTAATGTAGAGTTAAAAATAAGTCAAATGAGCTCAGAGGTGATTAAAATAAATGAAACACTGAAGGAGTATGTCAACTTGAATAACAAAAGGCTGGAAGAAATGAAAGAAGCTTTAAATAGATATTCAGGTAAGCTACAAAACTGCAAAAATCAGATGTCAAAATGAAGAAGAGGATGGCCAAGTGTGAGACTGCTCAAGAAAAGATCTTTCAGAAATGGTGAAATTAGAGGGCAGAGTATGTAAGGAAAACCTGAGATTTTCTGTTGTACCAAAGAAACTGGAAGGAACAGACTGCATTAATTTAATAAAAACACAAATAAGCAACTGGACTAGTATTCCACAGCAGGATTTGTTAATTGAAAGGGCACATAATGTTTATGCTCCAAACCTGTCCATGAGAAAGCAAAACAGACCTTTAATAGTAAACATGCAGTACTACCAGTGGAAAGAGTTGATTCTGACAAAACTATGGCATGGCAGAAGGACAGAGTACTAAAAGTGGGATACAGTAGAGTTTTTGTAGAAAATTATTTCTCACTGTACACTCAGTAGAAGAGGAGTAAATTTATTCTAGCAGTCAGAAAATGTTGAAAAGCAGGTGTGAGATTCAATCTAATTTCAGAATATGTTTTCCTGCTGGGTTAAAATCATTTTTTGATGCATAACATGCTAAGGAGACCAAGAAAAAGTGATCTATCAAACAGAAAGGGATTCTGCTTCTTATTCTTCTGATAATAAAGCCCATAGAGAGACTTTGCCAATGAACCATTTTCCAATGTTTCAAAGGAAAATGCTTGAGAGACAAAAAAGCACAAGAATTGACTAGAAGAACCAACAGCACATTGGGAATTAACCAGAGACTATATTTGGGAGATGGAAGTCAACAGGAAGCAAACCAGCAAATCAAAAAATGATGAATAAATGTGGGACTACAAAGCATTAATTACATTTGTGAAATATGAAGGAACAAGAAAACCTGGAAATGTTGGATTTTTTGACTTTTTTAAACTTGTAGGGGTCTCCAAAGCATATGCCCTACTTCATGTAATTAATGTCTGGAAGAACATTTAGGAGAGAGGAAGAGGAAGGAAAAAGTTCTTAACAGTATCTTTATAATATAGAACACATACTGCATGTTATAAGGTAAAGCTTTTTCATTTATTTTTGTGTGCAACAGGGATACTAAATTAAATAGGTGCTCCTATTTATTTATTTCTTCCTTCTTTTTCTTGTTCAGTTTTTAAGAAATATAGGCACAGCAGTATAAAAAGAGAAGAAAGCCTACACAAAAGAGCATGATATATGGAAAAAAATTATATGCTTTTTCATACTTTTGCATAGGGGAATGGCTGAATTAAGGCTCTTGGCTCGATCTAATAGTAGGTTTTAAGGGGAAGCAAGTACGTAAAAGAACACTGAATATAATGACAAGTTTTCCTGTAACAAATAAATGTTCACAGTTCAATATTGTAGTTGTCATGTTTATTTGGAGACATCTGATAAGGGGGCAATAAAAACAAAATAATTATTTCTTTCTTTCAAAAGCTAGGAGATGATGTTTTCCGAAATTATCCAAGTTGTTTTATACATCTGGGAGAGGAATAAAGAAGATACAAAAGCAAACAGCACTTAGTGGAAGTAAAGGCACAGGCTTTAGCATGGATAGCCTTCATTATATGTTAATTCAGGTCTGTGAGTATGGCTGTCAGTCTGGGACAATTGTTCCTATAAGGAAGGTTAAACTTTATAATTTGAAGACATACATTGTTTTATGTGTTAGTATTAACTTATTTGGTTCTGGGGTGTTGTGGGAGTGTGATTTTGTTTGTGGGTTTTCATTAAAACAAAAAAGCCTTGTAAGATGTGACAGAGGTTCAAATGGGTATGACAAGAAACAGCTGTATAAAAGATCAACCTGCCAATCATTAGTGTATGTAGGCAACACAAAAGCTGAAACTAGGTACTAAAAAAGCTGTTATAATTGGGGAGGGATAATAACTCTGTTATAATGACAGCTCTTTCCATATTATCTTTAAATGTGAATTGTCTCAGATATACACAAAAAGGAGTAGTAAACTGCGTTAAAAATGCAGAATGCAAATTGCTATGCTACAGGAGACACATTTGTAAAGAATGTTGGAGGTGTGATGGGGAAGAAAGAGGTAATTGGGAACTTTTTTGGGGAGTGTAATGAGTTAGCAGACCCTGCAGACAATTCTGTCAGATATACTGGGTGAGTAAATTAGTGTAACTAAGGAAATTATTTCTTTGGGCTGTGATACAAAATCGTAATTGCCTAGACATAGTAAAACTTTGCTGAGTTTCATTCTGGTGGCTGCCAAAAACACAGTTACTAGAAAATGTAAATCAGAGTCTAAACTAACTGTACTAGAAGTAGTGAATGTAGTAACAGAGATAAAACAACTGCAAGTTGGATCTTTAGAAAGGGGTAAGAGCAACTTATTTATCAAAAATGGGAATTTTGGGAAGAATAACTGCAAAATAATATTTTGGGGAAGGAATGAGGTTTAATGGAAAGCAGGAATTGAATGAGCTATGTAATGTTTATCTGACAATGACTGGATAAATTATAAGTGATTTATAATGTTTGTTACTGAAAATACGTCAACATGGTTTGTTTTCATTTATATAAATGTATAATTGTCAGTGTCATAAATGATAATTTAGTAAAGGTGCTTCTTGTTTTTAAAAAATGTCAAGGTAAAGATGTTTCTTGTTTTACAAAATGTTAAAATATGATGTTTTCTGAATGCATGCAAGCTGTGTTTCACATCTGGGAGATTAGTAAAGATAAGAAAAGAACAGACAGGAATCAGTGAAAGTGGGAGCACATGCTGTGTAACTTGCACCTTTGCTTGGATAAACTTAATTTTAGGTTAGGTAATACTGTTGATTTTTGGATAGTTGCTGCTTGTTGGGATGTTAAACTTTATTATTTGAAGATGTACATAGTTTTGTATGTTTATTTTAAGTTAATAGGTTCAGCTGGGAGGTGTTTTTGTTTGTTTGTTTTGAAGGCTTTAAAGCATAAAGTCTTAAAACTGTGACATAGGTTCAAATAGAGATGACTGGAAACACCTCTGTAAAAGATTAACCTGGCAAACATTAGTGTGTGCATTTAACACAAAAGTTAGAAATAGACCTTGGGTGGGAATAACTTCTTAGCATAATGGCTACACTATCCATATTTTTGGAATGTAAGTGGCCTCACAAGTATAGACAAAAAGGTCAGAATATTGAATTATATTAAGAAACACATAGTGTAAGTAACTGCTACAGGAGACACATTTGGAAAGAAGTGAGCATGCAAATTTGATAAGGATTTCTAGATGGTATTCAGAAGAATGTCAGGGACAAAGGAAAAAGGGAGTAAGTATACTAATTGCTGAAGTAGCTCCAGTGATGATAGAAGAGGGGAAATAAAGATAATAGTAGATTTTTGTCTCTAAGGGGCTAGTGGCAAGGGATGAAAATTATGCTGGCATGTATTTATATTCCATGTAAAACTGCTATAATGGAGCTTAAGAAAATGTTGGGAGAAATAATAGCTTTCAGCAGGGAATATTACTTATAGGTAGGGAATGTAATTTGATCTGCAACAATGAGGATGTATCCGGAAGACTTAGAAGGAAAAATATAACAAAGGAAGTGTAGATTTCTGAAAAAAATTATGAAGATATTTTGTATGAAAGACTTGAATTCAGTAGTAGGTACTCTGAGAGAATTTACATATTATTCCCTGAGGTACCATAACTGTGCTAGACTAGACAGAAATTATATTTCATAGCGTTATCATAATCTCTAACAATTCATATATCTTCCTGTGCTTAGATCTGCTGTTATCCATTCCACCTGCCTATGTAATTTGACACTCAAAGTATTGCTGGCACACTTTTGGAAAAAACATTAAAATTAAGACTACTTTTTAAGTGTATAAATACACTTTTGGAAAAGAAATTAAAACTTCATCTTCTCTAACCTTTTGTCTTTCTAAAACTGTCTGTGGAGCTGTTCCTTGCTCATTTTAGCCCTGCTCCATTCGCCCTCGCCATGCTTGGGCTCACTTCGCTTCCCTACTCTACCCCTTTTCCCAAACATCCTCAAGTCAGTTACTTTTAAAGTAGCCATAACTGCTCCCCACTCACCTTCACTAACAAATAAACACTCTACTCCCAAATTTCATTCAATCAACACTTACCAACTTGTATTTATTACACTTCAATTACTCTCTTTCCCCAGTCAAACTCTCCTAACAAAATATTTCTTCCTGTTAATTGTCTGTTTACTTCATCCTGTACTGTCATAACTTTACTACTCTCCATCACCTGTTTTCCTGTCCATCCACATCTAAATGTCCTTCAAGAATGCAACTGCAGTCATAACATATGGGTTGTCCTGCCTCAGGCAGCCCTCGGTCGGCCGAATTCCAAAGTCTGGGTCCGGCGTCGGCTGGTGTCGCCTCCTCTCCGACGTCACCACGGCTGGAGTATAAAGGCATCGGCCGACGCCATCTTCTTCAGTCTTTCTTGCCGCACGGTGCCCGAAGCAGAAGCAGTTTGCAAGTGCCGGTCGGTCAGCTCCTGTGTTTTCAGTACCGAAGTCATCTAAAAGCTAAGTACCCCGATGGGGAACATTTATTCTTGCCTCAGCCGATGTCAGAACAAATTGAGAAAGTTAATAATTGTTTGTCTTGTGGTAAACAAATACCTCATAAGGACTTCCATTCTCTCTGCCTTCCTTGCCTGGGCCCAGACCACGACGTCTCGGCCTGTGCTGCCTGTGCTTGCTTTAATAAGCGCACTCTCAGGCGCCGGGCAGAATTCGCCGAGGACTTTTTCGGTGAATCCTTTGCGTACATCATGCCGTCGGATCAACCGACTACCCAAACTGCTAAAAAAACGCAAGGACCGGGACCGACATCCTCGGCCCGCGTCCACTACCGATGCTACTCCAAAACCCTCTGCTAGTGCTCCGGTCCCTTCGGAAGTGGTAAATCTACCGCTCCAGGCCGACGGCACAGCGTTATCACGACCTTCGGTCTCTGAGATCTCTCCGGTGCTGGTTGTTGATTTTCCTCCGGAAACCGAAGTTCTGGATCTACCCGACACCATTTCTGTGGACAAGGTTACGCCTGCACGTGGGGCTGTTAGGCCTCCTGTATCCATGTCCATCAAGGCCTTTGCACGTGCTAAGGCCGCAAGCCAGGCCAAGGCCCATCCTAGACCTACTGCCCAGGCCCCTTCTTCTGATAAGCAGATCATGTCTCTGGCTGCTGATCTTATTTCCCTTATCAGGGGGTCTCACCCTCATCCGGAAAGGGGTTCCCAGCCACCTGCAGAGAAAAGGCCCAGAACTGAGCAGGCGGACGACCTCTCCTCGGATGAAGCCTCCAGGGATTCTGAACACTCTGATGCCCAAGAAGAATCCTTCCAGGCCTACGAGAACTCTGATGCTGAGGAATCGATTCCCTCTGCCTCCCCTCCAGAGGATTTCTCATTTGGTGAAGTCCTGCATTCCATGAGGGAACATTTTCAATGGCAGGGTCAGGAATTCTCTGACTCCAGGAAAAGGCTTCGTACCTTCCTCAAGCTTCCCCAGCACAGGTCCTTAGCTATTCCACCTGTTATGGATGTCTTGGATGATGTTTTCTCTGACTCCAGTGCTAACCCTGATTCTCTTCCTCCGGCTCCTATCAAGCCGGACAGATATTATAGGGTCCCTGACACTCACAAGCACCTTTTTAAGGCCCACTCTGTGGATCTAGAAACTATTTCACAAGGCCCCAAGGGAGTGGCTGCCTCCTCTGCCAAAAACCAACTGCCAGCAGACAGGGAAGCAAGGTCCCTGGAGAGATGGGGTAAAAAAGTATATACTTCTACTACCCTGGCCATGAGGTCACTAAATTGCCTTTTTCACATGTTTCAGTACCAGGATTTTCTCCTGGATGATTTACAGAAAAAGTTAGCTTCTCCTGAGCCTATTGATAAAAAGGCATTGCAGGATCATATACATAGCACTCAGCAGGTTCATAACCATTTTCTACAGTGTGGTTATGATGCACTGGAAGCTTCATGTAGGGCAGCTATGACTGGGGCTGTGATACGTAGACATGCTTGGTTAAAGGATCAGTCTTTGCCTGACCATGTTAAAGTAAAGTTACTTGATGCACCTTTGGAAAAACAGAAGCTTTTTGGTGCTACTGCACAAGATGTATTGAAATCCATAGAGGAAAAAACAAAGTCAGTACAGACAGTCAAGGATTTCCTTCAGGTTCAGCCACCCAGATTCAGCAGAAACTGGCCCTCAAAGAATTGGTCCTTCCCCGGCTCAGACAAGTTTCAAAGGGGAAAAAGCAGACGTGCCCGAGGTAGAGGAAAATACTGAGGATCTCACAGGGGACGCCAATGGCAACCTCCAAACCAAAGAAGTGGTGCAGACAGTTCAGCTGCACCACAGGGACAATCACAATGACTTTATTTTCATTCCACCTACAAAGGTTCAAAGAGAAGCACCCTTGGGCGGAAAATTATCCTTATTCTCACAGAACTGGCATATCTTAACCAAGGACAACTGGATTCTGGATTTGATAGACAAAGGTTACAGATTCCACTTCCATACATTACCAATAAGACAAGGCATGCCAAACCTGCCACATCATCAAAGGGCCGAGGCATTCTCTCAAGTTTTCAAGCTGTTAAGTATAAAAGCAATAGAAAGGGTTCCTCCTCAGGAGCAAGGCCAGGGATTTTATTCAAGACTGTTCCTTGTTCCAAGAAAAGAAAACAAATGGAGACCCATACTGGACTTGTCATCTTTAAACACTTTTCTCATAGTGCCAAAGTTCAAAATGCTGACGTTGCAGCAACTCCTTCCCATGCTGGGCAAGGGGTCTTGGCTGGTCACTCTGGACCTCAAGGAGGCATACCTGCATGTCCCAATCAGACAAAGCTGCAGAAGATACCTCAGATTTCTTGCAGGGACAGAGCATTATCAATTCTCAGCATTGCCGTTTGGCTTATCTACTGCGCCCAGAGTGTTCACGAAATGCCTGGCATCAGTAGTGGCACACTGCAGACTGCAGGGGATTCAAATATACCCCTACTTGGACGACTGCCTCATACAAGCAGACAACAGACAAACCTTAAAAGAAAATTTGGACTATGTCATGCATCTACTGCAGGCCTTGGGATACACAGTCAACATTCAGAAGTCAAAGCTACTGCCATCCCAACAGATTACCTTCTTAGGAGCCAAACTGGACACAGAAAACCAAATGGCCTACCTCACAGAGGAAAAACAGCAGCATTTACCAGAGTACTTCAAAGGCCTAGCAAAACTCTCCCAGCTGACTGCAAGGAAATTCCTGCAGGCCCTGGGGTTCATGGCATCTTGCATCCTTCTGATTTCTTTGGCAAGACTTCATATGAGAAACCTGCAATGGTATTTAAAAAACTTATGGTCTCAACACAGCCAAGGCCTAGAGGACATAATCCCACTTATTCCATGTCTGCAAAAAGAATTTTTATGGTGGGCTCACGCCAGTCAGCAAAACAAAGGTATGCCTTTCAACAGACCTCAAGCAGGCCAAATGATTACAACAGACGCCTCATACCATGGATGGGGGGGCGCACATGGAGGACAGGTGCATTCAGGGGCAATGGACCCCAAAGGAGAGTCATCTGCACATAAATCAAAAGGAAATGTTGGCAGTGATACATGCTATCGAGACTTTCGAAAAATCACTACAACAAGGGCATTTACTGATAAGGACAGACAACACCACTGTCATGTGGTACATAAACAAGCAGGGAGGCACTCACTCTTATCCCCTCTGCAGACTAACAATGCTTCTCTGGGAAAAATCCCTGAGCCTGAAGATACATTTACAATCCCAGTTTGTACCAGGCAAGGACAATGTACTGACGGACAACCTGAGCAGAAATTTCATGGATCCACACGAATGGATGTTGCATCCTCACATTTTCTCTCAACTGACGAAGACATGGGGAAGACTGGATGTAGATCTTTTCGCATCCCACTTAAATCATCACCTGAAAAGGTTCTGCACAAGGACTCACCATCCTCTAGCCTGGAAGACGGATGCTCTCTCCTTCAGCTGGAATTCTCTAAAAATTTATGCATTCCCTCCTCTGCCTCTGCTGACCAAGGTGATACTGAAGATCAAAGCAGAACGCCCAACAGGTGTCTTGATAGCTCCAGACTGGCCAAGGCAACACTGGTACCCATTGCTATTGACCGTAACTCGGACCAAACCATGGCCTCTGACTCTATGGCCCCTGCTCCTAACACAACACAATTACAGGACTGTACATCAAGACCTGAAATCATTACATCTGACAGCCTGGAGACTAGCATGACTTCTCCACCTAACTCTCTATCCAAATCAGTTCAAGAGATCTTGCTGGAAGCACGCAGACCTTCCACAAGAAAAACATATTCAGCCAAATGGAAGAGATTCAGCATCTGGAATGCCAACAGGGGTCAGGACACAGCATTACCGAGTATACCTCAAATTTTAGAATACTTAGCAGAACTACTTCATACTGGGCTTTCATACTCTTCAATAAAGATTCATGCCTCAGCAATCTCAGCAAAATACAACTGTGACCCTCCAGTGTTTTCTCATCCATTGCTAAGACAGTTTCTAAGGGGAATAAAGAATATCAAACCTCCCAGAAAACAGCCAGTACCTGCATGGGACCTCAATTATGTGTTGGAAAAATTAACTCTTCCTCCATTTGAGCCAGCAGCAAGTTCAGAAATGCAATTTCTTTCATGGAAGACGGCCTTCTTATTGGCAGTCACATCTGCAAGAAGAGTTTCGGAGATACAGGCACTCATGGCAGTGCCTCCCTTCCTCATTTTTCATCAAGACAGAGTTTCTCTAAGAACCAATCCTACATTCATGCCCAAAGTTATTTCCAGGGTGTCTCTAAATCAAGCTATTCACCTGCCTACATTCTTCCCCAATCCTCAAAATAGGGGGGGAAAGCTGCTGCATACTTTGGACATACACAGACAACTATGTTACTACTTGGATAGAACTAAGGCCACCAGAAAGTCTGACCAACTGTTTGTAGCCTATGCTGCTGGAGTGCAAGGAAAAGCAATCTCCAAACAAACAATTTCAAAATGGATTGGACATTGCATCAGATTCTGCTATTCTTTCCATGGAAAAGGTGTGCCAGCCAATATTAGGCCACATTCCACCAGAGCTATGGCCACTTCCACAGCTTTCCTAAGAGGAGTGGCAACAAAGGACATTTTAGAGGCTGCTACATGGAGCTCCGTGCATACATTTACCAAGCACTGCAACCTGCCCTTATATTCCAGATCCTGAGCAGGCTTTGCTTCGGCAGTCCTGCAGGGGATTTTAGCTACACCATCCTTATCTTAGTTCCATCCACCCCCAGCTTGGCTATGGTATTCAACCCATATGTTATGACTGCAATTGCATTCTTGATGGACATAGTACAGTTTTGTACCTACCATAAATGTAGATGTCCGATAGATATGCAACTGCAGTCAGATTTTCCCTCCCACCTACCCCTCTGTATCCTTCTTTTTGGGTCCCTCCCCCTTTTCCCATTAGCTGGGGGTATTCCTATGGTGCATCTGTTTATTACTGTTGTGCATGTTGGGGATAATTTTTATCCATTTACCAAATTTAGCCTTCCTAGGAGGGCACCTGGCATCTGGGGCAAGAAACACTGAAGAAGATGGCATCGGCCAATGCCTTTATACTCCAGCCGTGGTGACGTCGGAGAGGAGGCGACACCAGCCGACGCCGGACCCAGACTTTGGAATTCGGCCGACCGAGGGCTGCCTGAGGCAGGACAACCCATATGTTATGACTGCAGTTGCATATCTATCGGACATCTACATTTATGGTAGGTACAAAACTGTACTTTTCTTTTACTCTACAATATATGCTACCACCTTTACATTTTACTATCTTCATATTGTCCCTCATCACCACACTCAGCCTTCTAATACAAGCCACTTCCCTCAAATGTACTGTAACAGCTACACCTGTAAATCATCCACCCTGGCCTCACATTCTGATACACACACACATAGCTTCTCAAATATGTCTGCCAGCCTGAGTAAAACCCAGTTCACCTTACTAAAATCCAATTCCTTTCCTTCATTACTAAACCCAAATTAAAATACTCTATAGTCTCTAAGCACACAACAAAATCTACCCACTTCTACCCTTTCCTTCACCACCTCCTCAAAATATTTCCCTTTGTGGAGTTTCATCCCAATCCTGGACCCGACAGTCATCCACCTCACCTCAGTTTCCCCTCTGTAAAAATTTGCAGCTGTTAACACTGAGCACACACAGTATCTGCAACAAAATTACAAAAATTCATTCATGGCATGCAGATTACTCCCCAGACATAATTGCAGTTATTGAAACTTGGTTAGAACTGCATATTCAAGGTATAGAAATAGTCCCTCCAGTATTTAATATACTAAGAAATGACAGAACCCATAAAAAAGCAGGTGGTGTAGCACTCATTTTTCATAACACCTTCATAATAATACCACTCTCCGATCCTCTTCCATCCTTTAGTAATGCAGAAATTCTTATGTCATTGTTACAAGTAAATACTACTAAACAAATATGTATTGCAGTAGTGTACATACCCCCTAGCCAGAATATTCCTGTATTAGAAGACTTTCCCTCCTGGACTACTGATAATAAATCTGAATTAAACTACTATTCTGGGAAAATTTTCATCACTGACTCACCATCAGATAGCATTAACCTTCATGGTTTTACACAACTTATCAACGTTCCTACCAGATTGCAAAATAGTAATCACCTAGGAGCTACCTTAGACTGGATCCTGGTCTCAGATCCCCATAAATATTCCAATTCCAGCACACTTCAGATTATCTTAAGTGATCACCTACCAACATATACCCATAGGACCTTCCCTCAAGGGCCCAAACCCCCCCCCCCATAAAACAACCAGAAATGTTACCAATTTCAATCAACAATTATTTAATAATGTCTTAAAAAACATCAACCTCTTCATTAAAAACATTACCACTAGATAATCCCATCAGCCACTTCAACAAACTCATTTTAGACACCCCCAATAGCTTAACCCCTCTCCAAACTAAAAGGACAAAAATAAACAATGCACCCTGGCTAACCAAAACCACAAAGCAAGTATTACAAACCAAAGACTGAGACTGGAAAGATTGGCATAAGAATAAATATGACAACACTCTACTTATTTGCAGCTCCTTAATAACGATAAGAAACTAGTTATGGCTGACAAGAAAAATTACTTCTTTCAACAAATGTCAAGCCAAACCAATAACCCCAAAAAATTCTGGAAAAACATCTCAGCACTCCTTGCACCTAGTGCACACAAAACCCTTCATCAGCCGCAGATAGACTCATCTCTAATAGCTGATATGTTCAATACCCACTTCATTGATAGCACTCTTAAACCTGTAAATAATTGCACACCTAAAACAAACTCCAACCCTTCAGAAAATCGTATTCCTCACTTTCCCACAGCATCTAATAACTATACCACCATCTCTACTTTCTCATACCAGGGTACTTCTGCATCTAGCACTCCATCTCCTACTTTCTCATTAGAACCCATTCCTACTTCACTAATACTTAAGCTTCTTCTCAAGCTAAAACCCTGTTCCCTCTCTGCTGATAACCTTCCATCAGAATATCTAAAACTTACTGCAGAATTAATAGCCTACTCTGTCAGCATTCTGATAAATCTGTCCATTATAAAGCCTGAAGTCCTTAACCTCTGGACGAAATCTCTCATAATCCCCTTAATGGGATGGAAAAATTAATGAGCTAACACATTATCATCCTATTACAAGATAACTAAATTTGCCATAAATACATCTTACTGCTCACATCACTGTTATGTGCGTAATGAATTAGAATGTCTCAAATTCCCCCAACATCTTCATTTTGTACAACTATCCCTTGCACACAAAATAATATATAAACCAGATAGCTGCCATGCCTTAAAACCTTACACTCCTACACGCCATCCAGAACTCTCCATTTCATAAACAAACAGCTTTTAACTGTTTACCAACATAACAAAAGAGCCAATCATAGCTTCTACACCACAGCACTGCAAAATTATGGTATGCCTTACCTCCAAATATCAGTATCTTGGATACTTTTTAAGACTGTCAAGCTTACATTAAAAAACTAACTTCTCAGCATTTGCATCTGCCCTTGGTCCTTAAACTAAAGATAACTACATTTAACTTCCTATCTCTCAACTGTCTTTCTTCTCCACCTATTGTTATTCTCCATCTCTTTTAACCTCCTCTTTCTTATTTCTCCTATTACTTCTCATTTCTGTTCTTGGACCCAATCTTATCTCTCATTTTTTACTCTTCTCCCTTCTTTTCTCTTTTATCCCTCTCCCTACCTTTTTTTCCAGGGCTACTTTCAAAGTAATTTTGTATACTAATCATATTTTACTTCTCCTTAAGTAAATCTTTTTCAATATTGTACTCTCATACCTTATAGTTTAAACTATCATATTGACCTATTTTCCTAATTCTCATAGGAAGTTACTAGGCTATTGCCCCCAAGGCCCTTAGTTATCCAAGTTGCACTTAAAAAGGGTTAATGAGGTACTCTGCTTGACATGGAGAGGGAGTCTATTCCACAGAAGGGGGAGTCTCTGGCACACAAATCTGTCCCACCATCAAGTTATATTGATATCACAGACCAGGTTGAGGTCGTGAGTGCAGATTACTTGAGCTTTACTGGAAAGGCTCACCCAGACTCTGCCATAGCTTGCATGTCTGGGAAAGGCTAGTTTGCTTTTTATTTCTTGCATTTTGTATTACTTTATTGCATTTTTCTACTTTGTATACTGTGGTTTGTTTTCTTTACACTGTGTTTTACTTGTATTCTGCATTTAACTGCATATTAAAACTTGAAAAGAAACCACACCTCTATGTCTTGAGTCAGACAGAATTTTTCCCACTCTCCCACCCTGTTACTGTTGTGTTCTTAAACACCACTGTCTATCTAGTTGCCTGCCCCTTATGTTAATTTGACCACAAATCTCGTTTCCGCTGTGTTTTATTGGCTGGTGTAAGCAGAAAATTAGCATTTTGTGAAATCACTCCCCTTCAACTCTTTAAATTTATTGGCCATCCTACTGTATTCAATAGTACCAGAACACAAAAGTGCCCACCCCTTTTCAATCTGTCTTGCTCTTTTAAAAATAGTGACTCTCCACTAAAAACATAACTTTTTGTACAGCTAAAACTTAAGATGTTATGTTGTCCCATCTCGCCTTCATTCTTGCTGGTTGGGTACGGAGCCGATCCTCGGCTCTGACTCGGCCGCATACTTAAGCTCGAGAACTTCAGCTGGCTCGAGGCTACCTCCTATCCCAAGATGCCTAGCGGCTGTTCCCCAGATCTCGTTTGCCGCTTCGAGCATCGGGATTGCCTTTGCTGGCTCAGGCTAGTCATTACCTTTATCTTTTTATTACCTTTTTTCTAGTCCGCTCTTTGATAAAAAACTATTAGTCAGAGGTTGTGAATATATTCCTTTCTAAGTGTTATTACTAGTATAGTATTTTTCCCTAGTTGGTGTGATTTTCGGCCGTTTCTTCCCTCCTCTCTTTCAGGCCTTTCCCTTTAAAGGATCCGTTTACGTTGGAGGATTCCTTTCTCTTTCACCCCATTTTTTCTTAGAGGGCTTCCTTTCTATCCCTTGGAGTCACTGCTAAGGTAGTGGCATCTCCTCAGGCTGGAGGAGACTGTCATTTAACTTAGAGACTTCTCCTCCAACATAGTTCCCCCCTTCTCGGTTAAAAAAAAAATTCTCTTACCTCCTCTCTGCCCTTTCTGTGGCTGACTGTGTTGTTACACTATTAAATTCTGTAGTTGTTTTTTTGTTTAGCTTAACATAATGTCTACTTAAGGAAACAAAACAGTCTGGGTTTAAAAAGTGCGATTCATGCACCCAGAAAGTGTCTTTAATGGATGGACACACGAGTTGTGTTTACTGTCTAGGGGCAGTCCATCTGCAGGACTCCTACTCCATATACCATGGTTTCAGTGCAAGGGTCATGCAGGAAAGAAAGAAAGAATAAACTTATTCAAAGAGGTTTACTGAAAGGGCCTTTTGAGTTAATGGTAGAAGGCAATCAGGCCTCCAAATCTGAGAAACCAAACAAGTCAGCTTTGTTGGCTCCAGCTTCTGAGCCGTCAAGCAACCATGAGAAACAAGTATCTTCAGAACCGAAGATTGTCTGTTCCGACAAACCTGATCTCCCTCAGTTCCATCTGAATCCTCGGAACCGTCCCGGAGCCGAAAAAGGAGTCGGTCACCAATATTGGAGCCAGTATGCTTGGTGCCACAGTCTCCCTTAATACAATCCATGGTGGGTAGTCACAAGTCATCTACCCAGTCCTCTCGATCCTCCAGAAGTTTATTGGATGACGACGTGGAGTGGGTGGTGAAGAGATTACTGCGGAGGCCTGCCTTGGCTAAAATTCTTTTGAGCCCAGCCCATCAGAACATAGAGCCAACCATTGAATCTCACGTACCATCCATTCCTCCTCTGACTTGGATGAGTTTGGACCCAGAGTGTCAGGAAGTCGTTGTGCTGGAACCGTCGGAGCCAGTAATCACCCCTGATATCTCTATTCTGATGTCTGCTCCAATCTCGTCGATGCTGTCTTCGATCAAGGGATCTGGGAGCTGACACTCCCTGACTGGCTCCGGTGGGGGGGGTGGGGAGTCAAGTCGGACACTTGTCAGAGCTCACTCTCCCTTTGGGTGCTTCGGCTAGGGTGAGTTCAGTGCCCACATCAGCCTCGGAGTCATCCTCCTTTGTGTGGAGAAGATCTCCTGGTTCCTCAGGACCAAAGTCTCTCTTGGCCCAGGATTGCAGTGCCTTCGAGGTGATGAGTGTGCTCTCCACTGAGTCTGGTCCACCTTCGGCTCCAGCCACTCTTCTCTCTAAAGGGCCAGCATCTACTTCTACACCATCCCTCCATCACCCCCACAGTAGAGAGTCAGTGCCTCAGGAACCCCCAATGGGGGGAACCCCCTTTTCCAACACCTCCCCGGAACATCCCCCTGAGGAGATCCCTCGTAAGAGACATTGTAGGAAGAAACACATAGATTCCCCCGAATCTGTCACTTCTGGTACCAATTTAGAGGACTCAGAAGTGTCCTCACGGTCCTCTGAGGAGGTCTCCTTCTCAGACATCCTAGAGATCCTTAAACAGAGGGGCTGGAAAACACTTTCCCCTTCTGAGGATGAATTGGTATACCTGGAGGCATTTGCTTGTCACCCCTCCACCTCTTGGGTGACTCCACCATTCAGTTAGCTCCTGGCAGGCAGTGGAGCCCATTCCGAGGAGGCCAAACAAATTCACTACAGCCTCGGAAGATAGACAGTATTTGACAAAGGGAGTTCCAGTAGATGCGATGGTGGTGGCGGCTGCCACCAAGAAATAGCTGAAACTTCTGCATCTGTCCATCCAGTGAACAAGGAGTCTCAAACGATGGACAGATACAGGAAGCA
Source organism: Protopterus annectens (assembly GCF_019279795.1). NCBI lineage: Eukaryota > Metazoa > Chordata > Ceratodontiformes > Protopteridae > Protopterus > Protopterus annectens. Next base: position 712,958,756 of record NC_056747.1, on the reverse strand, counting down.
TATGTTCTCAGCGGCCTTTTCCCTACGATCGCTGAATTACTTATCACATTTTACTCAACTTCAGAAGGATCTCCTTAAAGAGCTAGCAGATACCCTACAAGGTGCTACAGCTCAGGGTATGTCAGACAAAATAAATTCTCAGTTTGCGATTTTAACCTCTATTACGAACTCCTCCATGCACCTCATCTCCTATGCGGCCAGTGGAGTGAGCAGGCGCAGGAATAGCTCTTAGGAGACATTCCTGGATGCACCTTTGTGAGTTTGCTGAACCCTTCAAGTCTTCCTTTATTGATGCCCCATTCAATGGCTCGTCCTTGTTCGGGACGAAAGTAAAGGAAACTCTCACCAAGAACGAACAAAATGACAAGACTATCTGCTGTAGGAGTGCATTTTTCTGCCCCTACTAGACATTATCCAAAGGTCAGAAGAGAGGAAAAATGTGGTTCCGAAAGTTCAAAGGAGCCTTTTCGGATGTTTTCCCCAGGGTCAGAGGGGGAAATAACAATGGAAGATGCCGTCCATGCAGCAGAGGGGGTTGCCAGAACCAGAGCAACAGAGATACATTCTCTGGACGGCCCTTCCAGCGATCCTGAAAGGTGGCCCGCCACTCCACCTTTGGAGGTAGTCTGGGGAAGACTATCTCTGTACCCAGAAGCCTGGCTACAACTGACTCAAGACAAATGGGTACAGTCAGTTATATCCAGGGGATACAACATTCCTTTCCACTGTCCACCCCGCCCATCAAAGTTTATCCCAAACATTCCACCCGGTCAAAGGGATCAAGCAACCGTAGAAATTCAAAGGTTGCTAGAAAAAAAGAGTCATCCAGGAAGTACCCACAGACCAAATCAGATCCAGAATTTACTCAAGGTTCTTTTTGGCTCCAAAAAAGACAGGGGACTGGAGACCAATATTGGATCTCAGCAGACTCAACAAGTCAGTAAAGAAAGCAAAGTTCTGGATGGTAACACTGCAGTCCATACTCCCTTTTCTGGGACAAGACAATTGGATATGCTCCTTAGATCTTCAGTATGCATACTACCATATAAAGATGAACACGTGATCCAGAAGATATCTACACTTCTGGCTGGGAGCCAGTCATTATCATTTCAGAGCTCTGCCCTTTGGTTTCACTACAGTCCCCAGAGTGTTTACCAAATGCATGGCAGTAGTCACAGCTCACCTGAAGCATCAAGTATTCCAGGTGTTTCCATACTTAGATGACTGGCTCCTGACAGCCACCACCAATCATTTACTAATCAGAGCGAGGAATGCCACAATCCATCTCTGCTCAGACCTGGGCATTACTGTAAATATAGAAAAATCTGCCTTGTTGCCATCACAGCATATTACCTTTATAGGGGCAGAATTAATAAACGACATGGTAACAAAACTGCCTCGAGGGAATACAAATGCTGTGCGGTCAAGTGTCTATCCTACTCAAGAAGAGAAAGGTACAAGCAAAATTTGGCCTCAAGGTCTTAGGTTTACTGGTAGGAGCAATAACACTAGTCCCACTGGCACATCTACACATGTGGATATTACAGTGGCTACTCTTCGCCCAATGGTCCATGCAGGACTTACCCATGTCTGATTATGGATGCTTGCAAGAGGGATCTACTATGATAGCTTCAGTCCAGTCAGGTAACGATAGGCAAACTGTTTGCTCTTCCCCAGCTTGTCACTACAGCGACCAATGACACGTCCCAGATAGGGGGGGGCATTATCTGGGACAGACTGTCCAAGGAGTTTGGAAAGATCACGAGTACCACTTGCACATGAGTGTCCTAGAGATGAGTGGTGCTTCTGGCGTTGCAAGTATTCCAGAGCTCTCTTCCCATAGGGACTATTGCAATTCAAACAGACAATATGTTGGTGGTATGGTAAATAAACAGTGGGGAACCAGATCCTATCCCCCATGTCGAGAGGCCCAGAGAGTTTGGCAATGGGCAATTTCTTCTCATTGCTTTCTGACAGCAATGGACATCCTTGGGAAATCCAACATAAAAGCAGACTAAGCAGAGAAATTCTCATGCCTCATTAGTGGTCCCTAAATCAGGAAGTTGCGTATCAAATCTTTCGCAAATAGGGCCAACCTTGCTGCGACCTTTTTGCCACGCCCTTCAATGTCAAATGCAGCAACTATTTTGCCCTCATTTCCCCTTCGGGAGAGTCGCCGAGGGATGCACTCATTCACGATTGGCCCCCAGGACTTCTTTATGCCTTTCCCCCGTTTCCATTAATTTCAAAGGTTATTCAGAAAGCCAGGTTGTTGAGTCGCAGGATAATTCTCATTGCTTCTTACTGGCCTCATCAGATATGGTTCCCCTTTCTTTGGCCCCACCTTCAAGAGGAGCCATAGATCCTGGACCCAGTGCCGGATCTTCTGACACATCAGTCAGGAACGGTCCATCCCGCTCTTCAGAGCCTCAAGCTGACAGCTTGGTTACTCCGCTTCCAATCTTAGCCAGTATTTTTGGTTTCCTCGCACAAGAAGATGACTAGGAAACTGTAAGCAAGTAAGTGGAAGAGGTTCTCTTGTTGGCCAAACAAAAGGCACATAGATCCCTTTACAGCCCCTATACCTGCAATTTTGGAATTTCTAACGGAAATCTATAATCAAGGGGCATACGAGTACAATTAGCCGCCTTATCAAATTATCATGTTGTTGGCATCAGTTCTAATGTAATGCCCCACAGATTATGCAAAGCCTTCCTCAGGAGTACATTTCTGTTAAGACCAGCCTTAAGAGAACCTCCTCCTCCATGGGACCTAAATTGAGTATTATCATCCTTGATTCTTCTGCCCTTCGAACCAGCATCCTCTTGTTCACTAAAATTTTTATCTTGGAAAACAATCTTTTTAACAGCCATTACTTCCGTTAGGAGGGTCTTAGAATTGCAAGCTCTGTCTATCCGCCCCCCCCCCATATTTTATTTTTCACAAAGACAGAGTTTCTCTCAGAACAAATCCTTCCTTTTTACCAAAAGTCTGTTCTGAATCTAATTTGAACCAATCTGTTGAATTACCTGTATTTTTTCCTAATTATGGTAACAAGCAGAATACAAGCTCCACCAAATGGATGTGCATAGACAGTTGCGCTTTTATTTGCATAGGACCAAAGAATTCAGAAAGTCAGACCAATTGTTTGTTTCCTATTCAGAGAACAAAAGAGGCATGACATTTTCAAAAGTTACTTTGTCTAAATGGCTTATTGAGACCATCATCTATGTCTGTAACTCTCACAATAAAGAATCACCAGGAAAAATTAAAGGACATTCAACTAGAGCAATGTCAACTTCCATTGCCTTTCAATCTAGACTTCCATTGGATTCAATTCGTGCTGCTGCTACATGGGTCAATCCTCACACCTTTATCACTAATTACAGACTAGATGTGGCCTCCCTGAACAGGGGAACCTTTGGTTCCACTGTTCTGAAGAGCTTATTCCATTGAGCCACCAAAGAAAGAAAGTGCTGGCAACACTGTCCCAACCAGCAAGAATGAAGGCGAGATGGGACAACATAACATAAAAAAGTTATGTAGTCACCATAACGTTCCATGTTTGATGTCCAGAATCTCGCCTTCCTTCTTGAATCCCACCCATCCATCCCCCTTCCTGGAGGACCTAGAGGAGATTGTAGATTGGCAACATATGGTCTGATTCCCTTCTTGCCTATTATTAGCATACTTTAGTCATTAGTCTGTCAAATAAGATCTGGGGAACAGCTGCTAGTCATCTTGGGATAGGAGGTAGCCTCGAGCCAGCTGAAGTTCTCGAGCTTTAGTAAGCACCGAGTTGGAGCCGAGGATCGGCTCCGTACCCAACCAGCAAGAATGAATGTGAGATTCTGGACAACAAACATGAAACGTGATGGTGAGTACATAACTTCTTTTTACCCACTTTCATATCTAACTGCTTAGTGCACACTGCAGTGTTTAGGATTAACCATTTTTTTTCATCTTACCTTTAAGCAACTATTGTAAGACCACCAGTTATTGGAGAGCTCACATTCAGCCTGTCACTAATCATCTTGGGATTAGTGCTTCTGTTTTCTCCTGGTGAGAGGAGTACAGTGACATTATTTTCTGGAGACTGCTGATCACCAGAAAGCCTAATAACTGCTTTATAGGTGACAGCTTGGAATCTGTGCTTATATTCTGATCCTGGTGAGAGCAGGGGCACAGTGCATTGATTCCTGACCATTTCTGGTTGGAGAGTGAGTGTCTGTGCTTAAAGTACCTGATTGGTCTGGTTGCTATTTAAAGCATCTACCAGAAAAAGGCTACAAGCCTACAGACCCTTGCATCATCTGGAACAAGACTGTGGATCACCAAACAGGTTGTGGCCTGCTCCTGTTCTTGGGATTGGTGCTAAAATTTTGCTTCTGGTGAGAGAAGAAGCAAAGAAGTATTGTATCTCAACAGACGGAAGCTGTGGTGAGACCAGCATTAGTAGTAGCCAGACAGTAGCCATTCATGCGACTCCCCTCTTTACATTACTGTTGACAAGCTAATTATTTGTTTTCAGTAAGTACTGCTTGATTTGTTTCTAACTTCAGAATATCTGCCTAAATACTTCGTCCTTAAATTTTCAGGCTCTATGTATTAGTTTCCCCTCAAGTGTTTGGCAGTGCTGTGTACAGACTCAGACACCTTGAGTGACATTTTACCTGTAAAAGCACAATTGAAATTTCTGCATTGTCTAGTTGCACACAGTGAGAAGCACTGTCCACATAGTTGCGAACCAGATACTCTGACAGTGATTGATTCATAGGTTCATAGGTTGGTACTAGGCTATCAGCCCTAGGGCCTATACAAGCCTAACCATAACAATTCCCTGGCTATTTTTTCCCACACTATTTACTTCCCTGGACCCCTGCCTAGAAGGGTGACTGACGTGATCCCCGGGGTGAATTTCCTTTCTCCCATCCAGTCGTCAAGGTTCCTTTTGAAGAGGGCCAAAGAGGCACTCTGCTTGACATGTATGGGTAATCTATTCCAGAGTCTGGGGAGTGTCTGGTTCAGGAACCTATCCCTCCAGCATGTTTTGTTTATTGTGATGACAAGGTTTAGATCCCTGGAGTGTGTGGCTCTGAGGGATTGGGATTTTTTTTAAGTGTAGCATGTCCAACAGCTCTGGTTTTGACATGGCCTTGTATGTTAAGCAGAGATCGCCTCTGAGTAGACGATATGCGACAGAGTATAGCTGGAGTTTTTTTAAGGCGGTCAGCGTAGGGCATCTGCTTTAGGCCTGTGATTCTTTTAGTGAGGTATTTCTACGGCCTTTCCAGTTGTTGCAGATGTCTTGAGAGGTACATACCAAACGGGGCGTTGTATTCTATAATGGGTCTAATGAGGGATGAGTACAGTGGGACAATGACCTCCTTTTTTCTGGATGAAAAGCCCTTAGTGATGAGGTATGCCACATAGAGAGATTGTCTGACTGTTGTGGTGATGTGGTTATCGAAAGTGAGACCACTGTCCACCTGTGTCCCTAAGTCTCTTATCACACTTTCAGTGTTTAGTGTATTGCCACCTATATGGTAATTCACGGGTACATGTTTTTTCCCAAAGGGGATAACTATACATTTTTTGGCATTGAGCTTGAGCCCATGGCTCTGGCACCAAGCATCTGTTTCTGTAAAACCCTTTTGTAGAGTATCCACATCATTTGGGGATTCAGTAATGGCTCCTAGTTTGCAGTCATCTGCAAACTGTGTTAGCCAGAGTCCCGTAGTGTTGGCCTGTACTTCAGAGAAGTATATGCCAAACAAGAGCGGTCCCAGGACTGAACCCTGAGGTACTCCACTTATCTGGAGCTGGATTTGGAGTCTGCTACTTTTACAGTGTGGGTTCTATCAGTAAGCCAGTTAAAAACTCATTGGGTGATGTTGGGATTAATGCCCAGCTTAGTAAGTTTATCTATGATTCCAGAATGGGGGATGGTGTCAAAGGCCTTGGCAAGGTCTAGATAGGCTGTGTGAACCACCTTACCCTTGTCCATGGCTCTGGAGACTGACTCGAAGAAGTCAGTCAGGTTCAGGAGACAAGATCGGCCCTTCACGAACCCAAACTGGGTGGGGTCCAGTGTTTGAAGGTTGCCAATGTCTTTGTTTATAAGTTCCATGATAATACGCTCCATGGCCTTGCAGATAAGGCTCGTCAGACTGATGGGATGGTAGTTTCTGGGATTCAAGGTGGATCCCCCCTTGTGGAGTGGGATAACTGCAGCTCTGCGCCACTCACTGCGCACAAAACCTGAGGTAAGGCTATGATTAAACATGACACTTAGGTGAGGTGCCAGTTCATATTGTAGTTCATGTAGTACACAGCCCGGGATGTCATCTGGTCCCATGGATTCTGTATTCTTAGCTTTGGAGAGTGTGTTTTTTACCAGTGTGACCGTTATTACCAGAATTTGGCAATCTTCAGGTATTGAGATGGGCCATTTAGGGGGTGAGAGGGGGGGTGAAGTTGGCACTGAATCAATCTGCCAGGATATTGGCAATATCCTTGGGATCAGTATATTTAATGCTGTTTTAGCTCAGAGCAGATCTTCGCATTGTCATTTAGATTCTTGACATAGTTATAGAATGCTTTGTGGTTGTCTTTGGAATCTTTGGCAATTTTATTTTCGTAACTAGCTTTGGAGGATTTTATGAAGGATTTCAGTTTCCTACTCATGCTGGTAAGGGAGTTTTTTGCATCCTGGGATTTTCCTCTTTTCTGCAACAGTTTCTTCCTTTTGTTGTAAAGTTTGTTTATGGCAGGGGACCACCAGATTGGCTTCCTTTTTTTGGATGAGAGCATCTTGGTTCTATTTGGGATGGCATGATTCATGCATGAGTGGATGTGCTCGTACAGTGCCTTAGTGTAGGATTCAGCAGTTGAACTTTCAGTTCCCGTCTGCATGGGTGTCATGAAGTTTGTCACTTCTGACTTGAGTAGCATGAAGTTGGCTTTGGAGAAGTTTTTTATGGAGGTTTCCTTACTGGGGGGTGGGGGTGGGATGTGGATGTTAAGGGTGATTAGCTTATGGTCAGACCTGACTAACGAGGGGGTGACCATAGGTGTGGAGCATCGATTTCCCATGATATTGGACCCCTGGTGGGACTATGGATTAGTTGATCCAGGCCGTTGGAATTTATGAATTCCAAGAACTGTTGGGCAAAGGTGTTGGTACACTAGTAGTTTTCCCAGTTAATGACAGGGTAGTTAAAATCACCCAGTATTAGGGTGTTTGGTTCTATCTTAATATTTTCCAGTATGTTTAGAAAGGTGTAGTGAGAATCTTGGGGCATGGTGGCGGATCTGTAGCAAGCTACAATTTGGATTGCAGTCTTACCTAGTGTTAGTTGCACCTGGAGAATTTCAGACACTTTGTGTTGGGCAACTAGCCTGGTGGTGTGGATATCCTTGGTGAATATTGACACTCCTCCACCTTTAGTGTTTTGGTCCTGGTTTGGTGGCCGAAAAGTGTGGTAAGAGTTGTAGCTTGGTATTGCAGGGGTGCTCTCTGGAGCCTTGAACCAGTTCTCAATTACTGCACAGATATAGATGTTCTCCATTTTTAGGAGTGCCTCAAGAGAGTGCATTTTGAGGTTTAGACATCTAGCATTGAGTAGCATTACCTTCAGATTTTGCATGCTTGTACCTGTTACGGTGGCGGTTTTGTCCTTTGAACTTTGCCTAAAAAAGGCACTATACGGGTGGCAAGAGCCTTAGCCAGTAACCTGAATCCCAGGGGCAACAGGTGCAAACTATCTCTGGCAAAGCATCGTGGTCTGTCGATCATGTCATCCCAGGCAGACAGATACTGGATCCCCTTTGAATGACACCAGAAGCTTAGCCAATTGTTGAAGTCAATCATTTTGTCCTTGTATTGTGGTATCATTCTGGGTGAAGGCAGGATGCTACTCAGGGCTAGGGTCGTACCTGCCTGGGCCACATGATCCGGGATATTCTCACTCCAACAGTATAATCAATAAAAAAGGGTCTGTTGCCATGGATATGAACTTTCCTACGGTCTCCATTACTGGCTTGGTGGGTAGGGGCATCCTGAGGCAATGTAGAAATTGACTCATGTTTACTGACAGCCAGTTAATTCTCAAACCAACTGATATGGTATGTGAGAGATGTATTTACACAGCATCACTGGAAGCAAAGCTCTCGCATAAAAGTATTTCTAATGTCAATAAGTTTGTCAGTAGTACACATGCTGCACCCATCATGCAGAATTAAAAGCAGATACATAGACCCACATATACTGAGGCACTTACATGTAACCTTCCTAAACCACAAATACCTCCTAGACAAAGTACAAATAAGAAATACCCTCAGCAGCCCCAAACACACTCTTTCAAAATAACACCCACATCAACACATAGAGCTACATGTCATGGAGCCTCTACCTCTAAGCCCATAAGGCAAGTCCACACACAATCCATATCTAGTCATGTGAGATTCCATTGTGAGACACACTGATGTCCCTCTCACCAGGCTGAGTAAGGCGAAAGTTATGGTTATTTGCTTATCTGGGTCTAGGATCCTCCACATTACACATGCACTCAGGTCATTGGACCACAATTACCACTATGACTCAGTCCTAGTCCATGTGGGAGTAAATGACCTGAGACATACTTCACTAGATTATATGAAGGGATTGAGCATCATTTTACCTTCTACAAGGATGATGCCACAGTACAAACAAAAGATGATTGACTTTAATAATTGGCTTAATTTCTGGTGTCATTCTAGGGGGGGTGCAATATTTGTCAGCATTGAAGGAGATGGTTAACAGACCATGCTGTTTTGCCAGGGATGGTCTGCACCTCTCCTGTCTAGGCTTTTGAGTTTTAGCTAAAATATTGTCTTCCCCCATAGTGCCTTTTTTAGGCAATGCCAAACTGAAAGTACTTCCGACATAGCAAATCAAAACCAAGAAAATCTAAAGGTATTACTCCTCAATACTAGGAGCCTAAACAAAAAAAAACTCCACTCCCTGGATGCTCTCTTTACCCTAGAGAATGCTGATGTCTTTGCAGTCTCTGAGACTTGGTTTAAAGCCACAGACAGCACACCAACAGTGCAAGGTTATAATGCCTTCCACACATTTAGACCAGCTACTTCACAGGCAGGGACTAAAGGTGGAGGTGTCTCTATTTACATCAAAAATAAATGTACTTTAAGGTTGGTCAAACAGAACAATGCACTTGAGCTGCTCCATGTTCAAATCACTAGAGGTAAAATCCATTACCACTTCCTTGTAAGCTATAGGCCCCCCATCTATGACCCAGGAAACCCATGCCATGTATTTAAACTTAATAGAAACACTAACCATCCAACCCAATACCATATTCATGGATGACTTTAATTACCCCACTATTAACTGGGAATCTCATATGACATTAGACGTACATGCACAGAGATTCCTGGATTTTGTAAACACAAACTCCCTGGACCAGATAGTGAATGCACCAATCAGGTATGCAACCATACTGGATCTGGTCCTCACTAATATGGGAGAGTGCTGCACATCCCCTACTGTAATGCCTTCCCTGGTAAGGTCAGACCACAAAATGGTCTCCTTTGAAGTAAAAATAAAACCTGGACCCCCAGCTCAACTGGGAATATTCAGAAACTATTCTAAGGCTAACCTCATGCTATTAAGTGAGAACATGGCAAAATGTCAAGCCCCTATAAATCCTGAGAACACTTCTGCCTATGCAGAACTGTTCACAGAAACCCTGTACAAGCATGTTAATAGCTACATAGAGGCAGCTGTACCCACCAGGAAAAATACAGATCTAGCTCAAAAAAACAAGCCACCCTGGTGGAATCACAAAATCAATCGGATGTTTAACAGGGGGAAGAAAATCATGGCAAAAATTAGGAGGTACAGAACCCAGTAGGATAAAAGCACTCTCAAACTAACAAACAACTCAGAGGACAAATAAAGTCTACCAAAGCCAAATTTGAGGTAAGTTTGACCTCCCAGGCCAAGGACAACCACAAAGCATTCTATAGCTATGTCTGCAACCTCAAAGGCAATACACAATTGTGTGCAGAGCTCATTGTAAACAGAGCCACCTATACTGAGCCAGAAGATTTAGCAAACCTCCTGGCTGATAAATTCAGCTCCAACTTTAATCCTCTCTCCCCCTCAACCTTCCCTGAGGAAATATCATCAAATATAACTCCCCCTACTATCACTAGGGAACAGGTCCTTAATGCTTTCTCTAAGACCAAGAACACTGCATCAGTGGGCCCAGACAGTATCCCAGGATGCCTTCTAAACAGCATGAAACAGGGCCTCTGGAATTACCATTTAACTGTAGCCTCCAAACAGGCTTTATGCTTCATGAATGGATAAAGGCAACAGCATTCCCTCTGCACGAAGGTAAGCCATCTACAGACCCATAAGTCTCACTAGTCTTATATGTAAAGCCACGGAAATAATTTTTATTTTTTTATTTTATTTTATTTTACATTTGTTTTCCAGGATAGTCCGACTGGACACAGGTGCATTTTCAGCGGCGGCCTGGGGAGAAAAGCTCCAACAGATATAATACATGAGAAAAGATTTAACATCATAAGTAGAAGTTCAAAAACACGGAAGGTAACAATAATAAAAACAGAGAGAATATTTTCAAAAATTTTAAAACACATTCATATTAGAAAAATGGGCATGACATTGTAGCAGAGATCTAGTAGGTAAACTTTGAAGTGTGATCATATTTACTGTCTTGCCAGGGAAACTGGAATCCCATAACAGTTTCTCCATTATAATGGATTATGTTTTAACCTGAGGAGTAACATGATCATATTTACTGTCTTGCCAGGGAAACTGGAATCACATAACAGTTTCCCCGATATAATGGATTATGTTTTAACCTGGGAAGTAACATGAGCATAGTCAGTTGTTTGCGAAGTGGGTTTTCAGGAGTTTTTTAAATTGAGTAGTGTAGTTATTTGAAGTTATATGGCTAGGTAGTGTATTCCAAATTTTAGCAATTGAGCAGCCAAGGAGAGACTTACCAGTATTATTCTTATATTTGTTGACATTTAGGAGGTACTGATTAGTAGATCTTAAAGGTCTAGTAGTAGTATTGGGTTGAGTTAGATATTGGAGTGCAGGGGTTTTGTCAGGAAGGTAGTATAACCTGTGTGCTTCTGACAACTGAGTAAATATCAAGAAGTTGAGGCAGCACAAGCCAGTTTGGCTGCTTAAGGAATAGACAGTGGCTTCAGTGACAAACATGTCAATCTTGTTATAGCAAGATTCCATCTTGTTTAAATCGGCTTGGCAGACAGTCAGGATTGGGGAGGCATAGAGGAGGATGGACAAAGAGATGAGTCCTTGCTGTTGTGGCTTTGGTATGTTTAGTGCTAGTATTTATTCTTGTAGAGGAGCCCAAGCATTTTGTTAACTTTCTTGATAGTTTGACCTATCTGGATGTCTAATCTAAGGTTCTTGTCTATTTCTACACCAAGCAGTTTGGTGTGTGCAGTTGGGCTGATTTGGATATTATCTTTAGAACTTATGCTAAAAATTATTGTCTAGAGGGGGCTCTACCTGGGCTAAAAAGAATAAGTTTTGTTTTTTTGGGGGTTAAGAATAAGTTTTGCATTAGTAAACCATGTTTTGGCTAAAGTGAAGTTACATTGGGTTAGGGTGTGCAGTTCTTTTATTCTGGGAGCGGCACATATAAGGATGGTGTCATCAGCGTATTATACTACTGAGGCAGTGATTGTTCATAGGTTCATGCTAGGCTATCTGCCCTAGGGCATTTATAAGCCTAGCCAGAGTGTGTTTGGCTTTCGCCACCCATTTTAAATTAATTTTGCTATGCCTTTTTTTGAGGTTAGTATACTGTGCCTCTGTCTAACAGTGACACAGAAGTGATAGCCGGGGTAAACCTACGATCTCCCATCCACTCATCAAGATTCCTCTTGAAGAGAGTCAGTGTGGGACTCTGCCTAACCTGGACTGGGATTTTATTCCAGAGTGAAGGGAGCCTCTGGGTTATGAATCTGTCCCTCCAGCATGTCCTATTTATTTCAGTGCTGAGGTTCAAGTCTCTCGAGCGTAGCTCGATGGGATTTGGATTTTCTGAGGTGCAGCATGTCCATTAATTCGGGTTGGACATGGCTTTATACGTCAGGCACAGATCGCCTCTGAGCAGGCGGTATGCCACTGAGTAGAGCTGGAGTTTCTTTAACCGGGCAGCATATGGCATCTGTTTGAGCCCTTTGATCCTCTTGGTGAGGTACTTTTGGGGTCTTTCCAGTTGCTGCAGGTGTCTGGTAAGGTACATCCCAAAAGGGGCATTGTACTCAATTATGGGCCTGATGAGGGATGAGTAAAGAGGCATGATGACCTCCCCTGATCTAGATGTGAATCCCTTCATGATTAGGTGGGCTATATAAAATGTTGTTCTAACCACTTTGGCCACGTGGTTGTCAAATGAGAGATTGCTATCAACTTGGGTCCCCAGGTCCCTAATGACTTCTTAAGTACTTAATGGATTACCACCTATGTGGTAATTTGTGGGCACTTTGTTTTTGCCAAAGGGGATGACTATACACTTTTTGGCGTTTAGCTTGAGGCCATGGCTCTGGCACCAGTTGTCTGTTTCTATGAGGCCCTTTTGGAGGATGCTTGTGTCGGCTGGAGAGTCGATTATGGTGCCCAGTTTGCAGTCATCTGCGAACTTGGTCAGCCACAGTCCTTCGTGTTGGCCTGTACCACCGAAAAATATATACCGAACAAGAGAGGTCCCAGGACTGAGCCTTGTTGGACACCACTTGTAACTGGTTTGGAGTCTGACATGGCTCCAGCAATTCTAACCATGTGGGTTCTGTCCTTGAGCCAGTTTGCAACCCATCTAGTGACATAGGGGTTTATATTTAAGCTGGTGAGCTTATCTATAATGCCCGAGTGGGGTATTGTATCGAAGGCTTTTGCGAGGTCCAGGTAGGCTGTGTGGACCACCTTCCCCTCGTCAATGGCCTTGGTGACTGTTTCAAAGAAATTGACCAGGTTTAAGAAGCAGGATCTTCCCTTAACAAAGCCAAACTGGGTAGGATCCAGTGTCTGTAGGTCCCCAATATCTTTATTTATGAGGTCCATGATGATCCTTTCCATAGCTTTGCAGACCAAGCTAGTCAGACTTATGGGGCGATAGTTTCCAGGATCCGTTGAGGCACCACCTTTGTGGAGAGGGACCACTGTTGCTGTACGCCACTCTTTGGGTACATATCCTGTAGTAAGGCTAAGATTGAACAGTAGTTTTATGTTTGGGTTTAGCTCTTCTTGGAGTTCATGTAGGACGCAGCCTGGGACACCATCTGGTTCCATTGATGCTGTGTTTTTTGCTTTGGAGAGGGCGGCTCTTACCTGAGCATCTGAGATGTCAGGGGGGCAGCACTCTGTTGGGATAGATATTTGCCCTTTTGGTGGGGAGGGGGGGTTGACATTTGCACTGAACCTGTCAGCTAGGATGTTGGCAATGTCTGTGGGTTCAGTGTATTTTTTGTCATTTTGGACTAATTCTGAGCATATCTGGGAATTTCCACCCAGGTTCCTAACATAACTAAAGAAAGCCTTGTGATTATCCTTAGTGTCCTGTGTAATTTTTCTCTCGAAGCTGGCCTTAGACAATTTTATGAGTGCCCGTAGTTTTTTGCTAATACTGATCAGAGATGCCTTCCTTTTTGGGATTTTGCTCTATCATGTAGTAGCTTCCTCCTTCTATTGTATAGCTTGTTTATGGCTGGGGTCCACCAGACAGGACGTCTGCCTTTGGAGGATTGGGTCTTGGTTTTATTTGGGATTGCATGATCCATGCATTCCTGAAGGTGTTCATAGAATGCGTTTATAAAGGATTCTGCGGTCTGGGCCATATTTTCCACAGGCCCAGGGGCTTTAAAGGATTTCGCCTCGGTTTTGAGGTGTTTGCTCTAGAGAAGTTTTTCACTGTGGTTTTCTGGGCAGGGAGTGGGGTCGGGATGTGAATATCCAGTGAGATTAGTTTATGGTCTGATCTTACCAGTGAGGGATACACTTCTGGTCTGGAGCATAGTGTCCCCATGTTGGTGATGATCAGGTCCAGTATGTTTTCCCCTCTTGTTGGAGTGGTAACAAGTTGTTCCATAGCATTTGAGTTTATAAATTCTAGGAACCTTTGGGCTAGGGTGCTGGAGCTTGAGTAATGCTCCCAGTCTATGTTTGGGTAGTTGAAGTCGCCCAATATAATGGTGTTTGGAGAGACCTTCATATTTTCCAGTATTCTCAGGAAGACCGAGTGGGGTTCCTGTGTTTGGGAGGGTGGTCTGTAGCAGGCTATAAACTGGAAGGCAGTTTTACCCACAGTTAGTTGCACATGGATAGTCTCTGATGCTTCGTGCTGTGCCAGCAACCTGGAGATGTGGGTATCTTTGATGAATATTGATAGTCCCCCTCCTTTTGTGGTTCGGTCCAAGTTTTGGGGCTGAAAAGCATGGTATGAGGTATAACCTGGTAGTGCTGGGGTGCTCTCGGGAGCCTTGAACCAGGTTTCTGTTACTGCACAGATATCGATGTTCTCCATGCTAAGGAGAGTTTCGAGTGCATGCATCTTGAGGTTTAGACTTCTGGCGTTGAGTAGCATTACTCTTAGTTTCTTATCCCTTGTGATACCTATGGAGGTGGGTTTGTCTTTTGAGCCTTGCCTAAAAAAGGCACTATGGGGGTAGCAAGAGCCTTTGCCAATATCCGAAATCCCAGGGTTGACAGGTGCAAGCCATCCCTAGCGAAGCATCGTGGCTTGTCGAGCATGTCATCCCAGGCTGACAGGCATTGGATCCCCTTTGAATGACACCAACACTTAAGCCAATTGTTGAAATCGATCATCTTGTCTTCATATTGTGGCATCATTCTTGGTGAGGGTAAGATGCGACTCAAGGTCAGGGTCATACCGGCCTGAGCTACATGCTCAGAGAGCTCCTCTATGTCTCTGTTCAGGTAGTCCAGGGAGGTACGTCTCAGGTCATTCACACCAGCATGGACAATGACTGAGTCATATTTGTACTTGCCTTGGAGTGACCTGAGTGCTTGTGTTATGTGGTGGATCCTAGCGCCCGACAGGCAGCTCACCGTGACCTTCTCCTTGTTCAGCCTGGTGAGCGGGACATCAGTGTGCCTGACGATAGAGTCACCTATTACAAGTGTATCAGGTGTGTTGTTTAGCCTTAAGGGCTGTGACTGTTCGGCACACTGGCTTTGTGAGCTATGTGTTGCACGTGTTTTGTTTTGGGGTAGCGGTTGCTTGGGTGTCTGCTTTGGAGGTCTCTGCTGCTTAGGCAGATTTTTATTTAGAGCCTCCGAGTATGTTTTGTGTGTTTATGTGTTTGGTTTGTTGTCGTGGTAGGTCTATGTGAGACTGGAATTGTAGTGAGTGTGGTTTCCTTCTCCTCCTGACTGGTTACGCCAGTACTGAGTTGAGAGAGCTTGGCCTCCAGTTTGGCTATATGGTTGCATCTCTCACATGTGTTGGAATTTGTTGGGAGGAGGAGAGGGTTGTCTGTGTACATGAGGCAGTTGTAACATTGCCTCAAGATTCCCAGATTCACCAGCTGGACCGGAGAGGAGATTGACAACTGACCTTTGGACATGCTAGAATAGTATTGGGAATTCCTTTATAATTGAAAAAAAGGGCCAATGGGGAACAAGGTACTCAAGGGGAGTTTGTGAGGGTGTAGTGCTTTTAATTTTTTAGAGCTGACATATAAAATTGCTTTAGTGAGCAAGTGCCAGGTAACTTAAATGCAATGTGTTACAGGTAACTTAAATGCAAAAACGACAAACAGTAACTTTCTTTCAAGTGAAACAAGGAAATAAGTACAGTAAGCAATGCAGATATCACTAGGGATCCACAGAAGTTCTAAAAGGCCGCGTTTTAGGTGGAATTAGCATTTCAGGGAAATAAACAAACAACAAGCATACAAGCTTGTGGAGGAAGAGAACTGATTGATAAAAAGAGAGAACAGCAATGGACCAAGGATGGAGCCTTGAGGGACACCTAAGGTTACTAGTAACAGAGGGGACAATTGGTTTTGCCATAGGACTGCTTGTTGAGTGCCTGAAAAGTAGTTAAACCAAGAGATAGAGGAGGGGCTAATGTTCAGGGTGGACAGAGTTTTGAGAAGCATATTGTGGTTAACCATGTCAAAAGCTTTTGATAGGTGTAAGAATATGGAATATACAAGTAGGCCCTTATTTCTGTAGTGGTTAACTGTGTTACAGTAGTGCTGTGGTGGTGCTATAGGAGGGTTTAAAGCCATGCTGTGCTTTGGATAAGTTGTTATTATGGAGGTACTGCATTAGTTGAGTATGAACAACTCTTTATAATATTTTAGATAAGGGTGATAGAATAGTGATTGGTCAGTAGTTAGTTCTAAGGAGTTAACTTCTTTGTGTAGTGGTATAATATGTGATGTTTTTCATAAGGTTAGTACCATACACTCGGACAGAGACCTATTTATGAGAATAACAACAGAATAAGCTGTAGCTTCAGCAGCTATTTGAAGGAAATCTGCTTGTATGTTTGTGGTTGGTTTAAGTTTATGAAGGAGTTTAAAAATAGTTCTGGTGGACACGGGGTGCAGGGAGAAGCTGGTGGCACTGTTTTGTGTTTTGGGGTGAGTTTGGGTAGTAGTTGGTTTGGGGCTACTAGCATTATTTAGGGCATTGGCAAGGGTTTGCAGAGTTTCAGTGAAGTATTTATTGAATTGTGTGGGAATGTTGTCATGGTTGTTAACTATCACAGGTGTTGGGGTTGTGGATTTTCCTTGTTGAATTATGGTATTTATTGTGGCCCAGAATTTTAAGGGTTATGAACATATTTATCTTGCATGTTTTTTGTAGTAGTTAGTTTTGTCAAGTTTAATTTGTTTTTTGACTTTGCGGAGTTCTAAGTAGTTTTGTCTCAGAGTAATGGTTTTGTTTTTGTGAAATTGTAACCAAGCCTTGTCTCTTTCAGTGTAGATTTAGTTTTTTTAGTTAGTCATGGGGCATAATTTGCTTTTATTTTAATGGTTCTGGAGGGTGCATGATAGTTCAGTATTTGTAAGAAAGTTAAGTTAAAATACTGCACAGCTTCATCAAGAGACAGTTGCTTCAGGGGAGTCCAATTACAAGATTGTAGTGCAGTGATGATTTTCAGGTATAAAGGTCTTTTTATTTCTTACAGTTCTGAGGATAGTCTGGTTGATGTGTTGGGATTTGTTCCTAATTAGATAAGTTCGTTGATGGTCGCTTAGACTATCAGGTAGATAACCTGATTGGTATGCAAGGATGGGGTTGGATATAAGAATCCAGTCAAGAATGGACTTGCGTTTGGATGTTTTGTCGATTCTAGTGGGGGATGAGATTAACTGGGTAGAACCATGGAGGTTAATTTAGGTGGAGGGATCTTCACTGAAACTGTTAAGCCAGTTTGAGATCCAGTCTAGTAGGTTCTCCATTATCATAATGTTATTACCTGGTGGAATGTAGCCGCCTACAATATTTATATGTTTGTTAGGGTTTAGTTTTAATTTAGCAAGGATTAGTTCTACATTTTTGACTTCAGGGGGATTATCAAATTTTTGATGTTGAGATGGTTTTGAAATAATATTGCCACTCCCCCTCCTTTTTTCCCTACTCTATCTTTACGTATAATACTGTAGCCAGGAGCTGTTATCTCATTATTGTGGTGTTGTGGCATTCTGGTTTTAGTCATTTTTCAGTTAGCAAAATGATCTCTGGTTTGTAAAGGGCTAGTAGGACATGAAGGTAATGTTCTTTATTTAATATACTTCTTACATTCAGCTTTAGGAAGAGGAGAGAAGAGGTTGGTCTGTGGTATAGAGAGCTTAGTTGATCTAGGTTTGGGTTGGTTACTGTACTGGAACCTGGATTAGGGTGTATATCACCGCAGCATGACAGTGTTTTAAGTAGGTGTAGGTAGAGTTTAGTGAGTTTATAAATTATTTGAGCATGGCTTTGAGAGGAGTGGGAGTTAAGTTTGGCTAACTGTTGATTGTGTAGGAAAGAGATGGTATGGGAGGAGATAAGGTCACCTGGTGATATGGGGAAATTTATTAGTTTTACAGGATTGCCTATTGCTTCTGTTTGCCATGGTGGTGAGCTAGTGTCATGAAGTTGAGTATGGTATGTGGTGAGGATTGAAAGAAGGAGTAGAGCAGATACTGTGAATTGATAGATTAGTGCTTTTAGTAGGTTGGCGTCTACTGTATATAACATTGTTTGAAGGTTGAGAATGAATAGTGTGTATATGAGGTGAATTTTATTTGATTGTGTGAGATGTGTGTAGAGTAAAGGGGGTATGGTAGAGTGAAATCCAGTGGGGATAATGAGGTGTGATGTGGTAGTATAATAGGTGTATGGAAGGTGTTGATAAGTCATTGAGGGTGTGGTCTTTAACTATGTGTGTAATTGATCTAGGGGTGGGTGGGAATGAGGGTAGAGTAAGGGAGCGGAGTGAGCGCGAGTGTAGCGATGGCGAATGAAGCAGGTTGAGCCAGGCATGGAATGGCTAGGAGAAAAAAACAATCAGAAACAGGTAAGGTACGTAGAGACAATAGCCTGTAAAGCTAGACCAAGAAAGATGGAAACTAATAGACTAGAGAGTACAACTGTAGATATGGGTGAGGGGAGAGGGGAGTACTGGAAAAGAGGTGTACTCAAAGAGAAAGTATGGAGGGTGAGAGAGAGTGGAGCACAGAAAAAGGCATAGTTGTTCTGCTATAGCTGCAGTTAATGGCTATAACAGGAAGAGTGAAGCAGTGGGAGTGAGTGTAGGCTGAGAAAAATTAGAGGGATAGCAGAGTGGGAGGCTAGAAGTTGTAGTTAAGATCTTTGGGTGATAGGAGCAGAGAACCTAGGGGGCTCAGTGATGCACAAAAGACTGCTGGTTGTGAAGGGCAGTTTTATTTTAAGATGACAAAACACTTACAATACGTACTTAGAGTTTATTTTACTAAGTGTTCAGGTACTTGAGACTTTGGTGGGAAGCAGGACTGGGTTGCCTTTTTGATAGGTCTGTTCAGTTCAGTTTAAAAATTTCGATAGACAACTGAAAGGCATCTGAGGGGTCTCTCTAGGTGGAATTCACTACCTAGAGGGAGAATAGAAGAATAAGAGTAAGATTAGTTAGTCTTGGAGTTGTATATCTGAGGTGTGGGTGAGAACTGTCTGTGGGTAGGGTGGCAGGGAGTGTGAAGTGGTGAGGAACGTGTAATGCCTATGGGAGGAAGGTGGGGTTGTAAATGAGGAGGAGGTTGTAGAGTGTGCCTAAATATTTAGAACAGTATGGCAAGAACAATTATCTGCATGCACATACACTAATGCAATACATCCATTACCTTAATAGCATTAACATTTGTAGGCAGTATGCTGGAGGTAGAGTTAATATGTCTTCTTATACAAACAAGCACTTACAGGGCAAACACTGCTTACTTTCCTATGATTCACACCCACGCACGATAAGGGAGAATATTAAAGCAGTACACAGTATAATCACCTATATACTCATTCCAGCAGGGGTGAGTACTAATATAGAGGTAGCTTTAAGCAGGTTACCAGGAAGTCAAAAACACTTTATTTTTCAAAGCCAATAAAAAGTGGTATTAAGTTAGTAAAAGTAATGTAGGGGTGGTAATTCCTATTACATAGTGTACCTTTTATGTTTGGATTTTACTTCATTATAACATTTATGCCTTTAAGCACCACGTAATTAATAGCCTTAGAGTGTAAGTAGACTGTATTTTTATTAGTGCAGCAAAAACACTGAACAAGTCTAACTGCCGTGTGTTCTAAACACAGTATGTCCATCTATATTGATACGTGCGCTTGGAAACACAAGAAGTAATGCCTCCTCAGATAACACTGAAAGCCAGCATGTGGAGATTAAACAGTGCAACAGTATTTAGCTAATATTTGTTTTAGCAGATATCAAGATCCTCTAAGGCTATGAGTGCAGGCACTGTCATATTTTAATGTAGCGGCAGTGTTTAAAGCACATCCATAAGCTCTTTCACAGTCCTGTATGTGAAGTTGCATAAAGCTATAATTAACTGGTACTGCCAAAGCTTTCTATCATTTTCTTTACGGTTACACATTATCTAGTACATGATGAACCAAAAACAGATAAATAGTGCAGTTGCACTGTAATTAAGTATACTCAAAGATGCTCTAAATGATGAAGCAACACTGCATTAAATGTAATTAGTACATTTTAAACAAGCCTCAAGCAGCTAAAAAGACAGTATGATCTTGATAACGAGGCTGCACTACAGTTAATTATAATCAAAGTTGCTCTACGTAATGTAGCAGCACTACATTACAAGTGCATAAAGCAGTATGCTCTAGACAAACCAAATACAACTAAAGGACCGTATGCTGTGAAGAATGAGGCTGTACTACATTAAACAAAAGTGAAAAAATTACGCTCTAGATGAGCTTAAGACGAATTAGATAATGAGGCAACAGTTGAATAATTGAGGCAACATTTCAGTTTAGCATATTTAAGGACAGTGCACTTCAATAATAAGGCAAGACTACATTAACCAGCTACAGCAAACACTTACAATGGGAACGACGGTACTCGTGCATCACTGGGTGAGTCCAAGGTGGTCCGTTTCATATACAAGACAGGAAAGAATGAGCCCCAACTACAAGTGCCAACTTTAAACAGTGCAAGGCATGATGGGATAAGGGGCTGGGAATTCGAATTGTAGGGCAGGAAAAGAAGACACTGGGGAGAGGCAGTAGATAAGAAAGAGAAGTACAAGTTGGTGGGTGAGCCAGGTATGAAATGGCTAGGAGAAAAGAAAACCAATCAGAAACAGATAAGATAGGTAGAGACAGTAGCCTGGTTGGCTAGACCAAGAAAGATAGAAACAAGTAGACTAGAGACTACAACTGTAGATATGGGTGAGGGGAGAGTGGAGTACTGGAAAAGAGGTTTACTCAAGACAGATAGAAAGTATGGAGGGTGGAAGAGAGTGGAGCACAGAAAAAGACAGAGTTGTTCTGCTATAGCTGCAATTAATGGCTATAACAAGATGTGTGAAGCAATGGGAGTGAGTGTAGGCTGAGAAAAATTAGAGAGGGGTAGAAGAGCGGGAGCCTAGGAGTTGTAGTTAAAGATGTTTGGGTAATAGGAGCAGTGAACCTAGGGGGCTCAGTGACCCACAAAAGACCGATGGTTGTGAAGGGCAGTTTTATTTTCTAGAATAAGATGACAAAACACTTACAGTACGTACTTAGTTTATTTTACCAAGTGTCCAGCTACTTGAGACTTTGGTGGGAAGCAGGACTGGGTTGCCTTTTTATAGCTCTGTTCAGTTTAAAAATTTCGATAGACAACTGACTGGGCATCTGAGGGGTCTCTCAAGGTGGAATACATCTTACTGATCACATTGGGAACGACGGTACTCGTGCATCACCGGGTGACTCCTAGGTAGCCCGTTTCAGATACAAGATAAGATAGCAACATGGAGATGATCAAGAGAGATATAGTAAACCTCCAGACACTGGACCCTACACAGTTTAGTTTCATGAAGGGCAGATCATGCCTACTCAGTCTGGTGGACTTCTTTGAGAAGGTCAGCAAAGCTATGGATGAGGGCAAAATCGATCAGACTGCCTACCTTAACCTGGCCAAGGCATTTGACACAATACCCCACTTGGTCATTGTCGACAAACTCAAGAGGTTAGGTAGAAACCCATATGTCACCCGGTGGATAGACAGCTGGTTCACAGACAGGACCCAGGAAGTTAGAATTTGGGACTCCATCTCTCCAAAGAGGCCAGTCACAAGTTGAGTCCCTCAGGGATCAGTCCTTGGACTGCTCCTTTTTGACATTTACTTCTCAGAAGTCAAGGCCACTGTCAGTGGTCTCTGACTGAATAAATTTGCAGATGATTGCAAATTACGAGCTGTCATTGAATCACACACTGACACAAATGTTCTCCAGGAGTGGCTGACACAGACAAATAACTGGTGTCAGAGCCATGGACTAAAACTAAATGCCAAGAAATGCATAATAGTGTCCTTTGGGAAGGCATCCATCCCTGGTAACTCTCATATTGACAACACACCCCTTAGAGTTGACCCAGTAGCCAGGGACTTAGGGACCACATAGATAGTAATCTAGCCTTTGATCATCACATGTCTACAGTGGTGAGGAGCTCATTCTATGTTGCGCAGCTTATAAACAAAGGTATGGCATCTAAATCCAAGGAAGTCATTGTTTCACTGTATTCAGCATTCATCAGACCTATCATTGAGTGCAGTGCACCCTTTGGTATATACCTAACCTGGCATATCCAACAACTGGAATGTCCGCAGAGGTTCCTCACTAAAAGAATACAGAGAGTAAGTAATATGTCCTATGCAGAGCACCTCAAGGCCCTAACCCTGTATTCTACCTCCTACAGCCTTTTGAGGGGAGATCTATGCCTGGCATACAGGGCATTGTCAGACCCCACTCCTCTGATGGACTTCCTGCATTCCCACAATGCAAACAGTACCAGAATTATCTGTTCTAAAGACTTAAACCTTGCCTTTGATATAACTAGGACCTGCTGGAGATATATGTGTGTGTCCAGAGACTACCCCATCTATGGAACCGGCTCCCCATTCATGTGAAGCAGAGTTCCTCCCTAATCCAATTCAAGTGCAACTTGGACAATTGGATGGGAAACCGGAAATTCATCCCTGGTTTGGCACCTATGTCTCTGATGCAAACATGTAACCTGTAAATGGTTCCATCTCCCAGGCCAATGCTTACACTTATCAAGGGTATCAGAAATCGTCAGAGATTTGGGATGCATGGCTAGGCTTAAAAAGGGCCTTGTGGTCGTTAGCCTAGTAAACACCTATGAACTGTATTTCATTGCTATTTACTGCAATTCATTACTGTTTAACTGCATTTTCCTGCATTTCTTTACTGTTTAACTGTATTTTTTTCCTACTGTGAGTTCTGTTTTTGTCTGTAAGTGGTTAATCTATGCTTTTTTGTAAGTTTTACTGTGTCCTTAACCCGTAAATTGAGTAAGATTGCCTGGATACAGGTTTGCTGCATCCAGAGCTGTTTGTTTTTGCCTTTTGTGTTTCTAGCAGCCGTCTTGTGTTGGTAGGGGCCTATCTCCTCTGCTAGTGAGAGTAGCAGGGCTGCCTGGACTTTGTCTGGCACAGACAGGGACTAGCATGATTGGCTAGAGTTCTGTGTTATTAGAATCTTCTGTTTTTGTGGTATTTAAGCCCCGGGTTTGAGCTGGTTTGGGCTTGTTTGCACGTTAACCCTCTGTGAGGTATTCCAGCTACAAATTTCCCTTAGTAGCACTTGTGTGATCACCTAGTAGTACTCCTCTTAGACCTTCTACCCTTTACCCCCTTAGCTCTTTCTGGCCTCTCCCTCAGATTCTGACAAATATAGCTGAAGAATTTCCTGCGGTTTCTCCTGCCAGTCTGGTTGATATGGGCATCCGATAGGCCTCTCTAGACAAAAAAAATGAACTGTACTACAAGCTCAAAAGGTCACAAACAGTACTAGCTTCAGCTCTGTGCTAGTATTTTTCAAGTGCAGAACAAGTAAAATGAACAGCACAAGCAGAGAAAGAAAAAGGAGACAAAGAGGTAAGGACTGAATTCAATAAGCCTAAAAAACAGTTGCACAGTTTAAACAGATATGCAGCAAATATTGTTTTAGTTAATCAGAAGTGCAGAGAACAGTTGAAAGTAAGCACTTACCTTTTGTAGTCTCACAGCAGGTTTTTGGAAAACAGCAGAGCAAGAGCAGAAAGCCTCATTCACTGCAGCTTTGAGCAAAGTATATTCTTCCTTTAATACTTTCCAGACCTCTCTTACCCAATATACTCTTATTCTACCTTTTTATGCTAAAATCCTTTACCTTGACCTTCAACTTTAATATACAAAATAACAAATGTTGTATACTATATTTATGTACGACTATTGTTTGTTCTACTATTGTATAACACCATCCTTGAATTTAGACATGTTCTAATTGCTGAAAAAAATGTCACTTATCTGTACTATTTAAATTGCGAAAATGTCTGTATTTGCTGGAGCTTTTCTTCCCGGGCCTCCACGGAAAATGGGTTCCTGACCCAGTCGGACTTTCCCGATCACCAAATGTCAGTCAAATAAATAAATATGAACATATGCATTTAATTGAAAGATTCGACAGGCATCCAATAACTGTTTCAGACCATGCGCCAATAAAAAATAAGGTAAAAATGCAAGTAAAAAGTAAGATAACAATGCAAGGTAACTAAGTAAAAGTGACAGACAAGCACTTTCTCATCTAACTGTTAAAAAGGGAAGAATTTGAAGAATGGGTAGTAGATTTTTTTTACTGTTATTAGGGAAGATGGAGATTTCTTCATAAGTTATATAGGTAGTGAGTGGGATAAAATGAGAATAGAATTTAAAAATAAGGTAGAAATAAAAGAAAGAGATATGGTCAAGACAAGAGTTTAAAGGGGCTGACAACAGTTAAATTACTGCAGAATAAGGAGACTCTCACAGAACAAGAAAAGGTTCAACTGCATAGTGCTAAATAGAAAATAAGGTAGTATTTGGATAAGCAGCTACTTTTGCTGACTTCAGAGCACAAATACTTTTAGCAAAACAACTTGGGTAACAGAAAGTAGAATGAGTCATTGCCGAACTTAGAGAGCCTGTAACTCGAAAGTAACCAGAGATGCTGTAAAGGTATAAACGATATTTTGGAAATTCTATGAAAATTTGTATGAAGCAGAGAAATGTAGAAAGAAAGAGCACAAATATAAATATTTATGGAAGACTTACTTATGCCAAGGTTAGAGGTAAATGAGGCTCAACAATTAAGATAGGAGGAGATGAGATGCAAATCTGACATATAATCAGTCTGCAGGAAAGTCTCCAGGAGCAAACAGTATTCCTGTGGAGATTGGGAAGCTAGGAGGAAAGAACATGAAGAAAGATCTGGAATGTATTGTTTAACAGTATTTTAAAAGGAGGGGAAGCACAAATATTCTGGAAGTAAGTTGTGGTGGCTGTAATAACTAAAGACTGTAAAGACCCATCAGTCCCAGCCTCAAGTAGACCCATTTCAATTTAAAGTCATGATTATAAAGTGTTTATTTTTATAATTGCTAAAAGAATGGCAAGGATGTTGCCAAAATTAATAGATATGGGTCAGTTTGGTTTTGTGGATGGCAGGCAAACATTTGATGACAACAGTAGAACAAAGATGATCCAGGGGAGAAGCTGAATGTAAAAAAAAAACACTGCTTTAGTTGGTGGGTCTTAATGCAGAGAAATCATTCTACAGAGCCAGTTGGGATTTTATGAGTAGGGCAATGGAAGCATTTGCATTCCCTGATATAATAAGATTAATTAAAGTGGGAGGGTTCCTCTCTGATAAGTATTGTCTGAACAAAAGAACCAGGCAGGGGTGTCCCCTTTCCCCCTTTATTTGCCTTATATTTCGAGCCACTGGCAAAGAAAATAAGGGACTCAGAAATTCAAGGATGTAATTGGTATGGGAATCAAAAAGGTTGGCTGTTTTTTGCAGCTTTTATTATTTTGTACCTGTAAAACCAGAAAAGGACATCTCCGTGTTGTGGAACATTTTGAGACAGTTTCAAGTTGTTTCAGGATATAAAATTAATGAAGATAAAACAAATGCTTTAGAAGTAAAATTATGTGCCCACACACCAATTGGTCCAGCAGTACCCATATTTATGGGGGCATGACAAAATGAAGTATTTAGGAGTATGGATTGAAAGGATTTCTGTTATGGCAGCTAAGGATATGTGCTAAGAAACTAAAAGAAAGATAATACAAAAAGTGAGAAACTGGAAGCTTTTGTTTATGTATATGGAAAGCAAGATTCAAGCAATGAAAATGTTGTGTGTATAAAACTAAATGGACTAAAGCCAGCATATTTTAATCAGTGAGAGAGGAAGCTGTGGATAAGGGTTAATAAAGAGTTGACGGAATTTATCTGGATGGGAAAGAGAGGGGAAGATGTGGATAAGGGTTAATAAAGAGTTGAAGGAATGTATCTGGATGGGAAAGAGAAAAGGGTCAAGTGGGATAAGTTTATCCTTCCAGAAGAACAAGGAGGTTTAGGATTACTGATTTGAAGGGTATTTCACAGCTACACACTTAAAGACTCTTACACATAACACCAGCAGAAAGCTACAACTCTAAGTGGAAAGGGATGATGATGTAGTGGGAAAGTAATTCAAAAAGTAAGGAAAGAATGGGATTTTGGGTGGAAATCCTTAAGGAGAATAACAGTCATACTGAATATTTATTCATAAAGTAGCAGAAAGTATACCAAGAACTAAGCCAAAACTGAAATGGAGAAAAGAGATTCTTATGATAGGTATGACTGCAATTAGGGGTACAGATAATAGACAAGAGGGGCTGGAATTTACTGGAGGAAGCTGGCAAAGGAACTAAGTTATTGGGAACAAATAATTAGTGAAGAATGGATAATGGAATAGAAAGAGGCCAAGAAGACATTTAGATCGCAAGCTAGTGATTGCCTTCCCTATCATTTATTGAAATTGGAATATAGACAAAGACAAAGGGATAGAAGAATCCTAAATGAAGGACCTGCATTGGTTGAGTTTCTAATTGAATCTAAAACAGAAGCTTCTCTTAGAAAAGGGCAATTAACAGGGCATATAAAATATTGCATGACTACTATAGTAATCAATGAGAAGAGGTCAGGAAAGAGTGGGAAGAGAGATTAGATGCGCATTTTACAAAGAAACAATGGGAGGGCACATGTATGGTTCCCAAATATGCAACAACGTCTAGAATATGTAGGTTTTTTACCTTAAGTAATTCCAATAACAAATAAAGCAATACTCAGCAGTATAAATGTCTCCCAGTTGACGAACGATTAAAACAAATAATCCAAGTAAATAGGCTGGGAGGCAACCAAAGCTATCATCAACTCTTGTTACTGTCCAAAAAATATTCGTATGATGCAAGGAAATATGTAAAATAAGCGTTTAATGAGGAACAGAACAAACAGTAAGCACTTTCGCTGTAGCTTCTTCGGACTGTTAACATTCAAATATTAAATCAATCGTCTTTATAAATCTCAGTTAGTGACGTATATAAATTAATTAACTATTCCTATCTAATTTTAAAGAGATGCAACCTAAAAACACCAATAGGAACCTACACATATCAGCACTATATAGTCGCTGTCTGAAGCTTAAAGCTATCATTAAATACACATAAAATAAAAAGCGATAACAAAATAAACATATTTAAAAATGCTGCGAGCATGTAACTTATACAATAATATTAATGGAAAGGCGACTATGAAATAAAAAAGTTGCTATTAAACTAAACATTTCGTGCATAATGGCATATAAACAATGAATGCCACTCCAAACTAAATATTAATAACGTTATTTTAAACCTACCTAAACAATCAAATGTTGTTTAGATGAATATCACTAAAGGACATTAATATATACACAATAAGTGCAAAGCTGCATAGTTGCTAAATAACAACTGAACAATGTTGCGCTAAGCAGCATAAAGATGGCTATCATGTAAGAAAGCGAAACAATGCCTTATGCTTCTCAATGTTGTAAAAAGTAATATAATTAAAATATAAAAATGAATAACCAAAATGCAAAGAATACAAAAAATATACGAGCCTATATATATAAATATATACAAATATATAGAAATGTAAATATAATTTATAATATGATCATAATTAATTCATATTAATCCTAAACTTATACTGAATGGATACAAATGCCAGTCAGTAAAATAGTGTAAGAAATATTTTTTAAAAAATATTTTTTAAAAAATCAACTAAGGCGACTGTACTCGATTAAATATATTAATTATCTCACCTTCAGTCGCCTGGCTCTCAAAATAGGTTTCAATGACGCCCTTTCATTAAGGCCTTTGCCTTGGTCAGATCGCAATCTAATAATCCAATCCATTTCCTTGCATTCAGTTTTATTGCGTATGTTACCTTCCCTAATACTAGGTGTAACGTAATCAATAGCCATAAATTTAAAAATATGACTTGGTCCTGCTCTGGATACATGCTTAGCTAAAGCATTAGGCATATAGCCTATCTTAATGGCATATAATTGTTCCCTTATCCTAATGCGATATGAACGATTAGTTTTGCCCACGTAAAACACCTCGCATTCTTGGCAAACTGCCAGATATACTATATTGGTGGTATCGCAGGAACTTTTAATGTGAAAATAGAACATGTGTCCAGTGTCTGGATGAATAAAGTAATTCCCTGAACTAATATAGTCACAATACTTACAGTGACCACAAGGAAAGGTATATATTATACCAAGAGGGCTCACAATTCTTAAAATGCCAACTTATGGTGAACAGTATCCTGAACTTTTATCACAATGGCAGAAATTGAATTTAGAACTAAGCAGGAAATATATTCAATTGCTACTTGATTTCTTTGCCCCTATTGAGGAACAATTAATACAATCTATGTCAACAGCAATCTATATATGCTGAGTATCCTGAAACATTAGTGAATAATGCCTTAAATAGTGTCTTGGATGGTATCTGCACTTATGAGAGATGCTTGTTATTACAGAAGAACCATAAAAGAGAGAGAGATATGCGCGATTTTCGTCATTCACATGTTTTCACTTGGCCACGTACTGAACCTGCATTTAAACCGAGGTCATTAAGCAAACCCCAGGAAGCACCACCCAGTACATCATCTATACCATCTTTGCATGTTCCAGTTATGCCTGCTCCAACCCTTTCTGAGGCAGTGCATAATTCCGGTTCTCCTGGTGGGCCACGAACTTTGCCATCCAATAGGGAAATGACTTCATCTCAGCCAGGCATGCCACCTAATAATATTGAGAATGGAAATCTAAACTTATCTTCACCTACTTCTACACCTGTGGTTCATCCAAAGACATCAACTGCTAACATAATTAATACTGAAATGCGTAGTGAATCAACTACTGGAACAATTTTTCTCCATTTCCCCCTTCCTATATCTGTGGACAAGGGGGGATACAAGGGATCGTTCCCAGAGTCGGGGACGACAAAAAAGGAAACTATCCCCAGAGAGACTACCGAAACAGACCCTCAAAAAAATGTGGAACCACTAGAGAACAACCTAGTTTGGAATATCTCCAGTAGAGTGTTAGATCAATATGAGACTAATGTTCTGAATAAAGGACTTAATTTTATACCTACTAAGCATTGTAAATTGACAGAAGTTCTAACTGATATAAGACTTTTCACCAGGAATGTCATGTTGAAATACCAGTTTGGTAATACTGTTGATCCATATAGATCATTGAAAAAACTGAGTGACTTTACTCCAATTAACCATCCACTGGTAGAGACGTTCTTTAAGTTAGTTGAGGATGATATACATCATGAATTGTCTGATAAATGTAGATCTTACAAGAAAAGCTATAATAATCTTACATATAATGAGAGGAAGGCACTTGATAGGTTGAGAGTAGATACCAATTTAATTTTTAGGCCAGCAGATAAAGGCGGCCCTCTTGTTATAATGGATCATGAGCATTATCGTAGAGCCATGAAGGAAATGTTAAGCCAAGATAAATATTATAGCATTATTTCTTCACAAACAGTTACACATATTAAAGAGAAGTTACGTGATATGATACTTGACTTGGCAAAGAGTAATGCGATAGACATCAACATGCAAAATTTCTTACTAGTAAAACATCCCTTAATACCCATTACTAATGGGATTCCCAAAATACACAAACATGGTACCAATCCACCCCTGCGACCTATTGTCGCAGGGGGTGGTTGGAGTACTGAACCACTTTCTCTGTTCGCAGAGACTTTAAGACCTGTTATTGATCAAAACCACTCAGTCTTGAGAGATACTAAGCAATTTTTGATGGATTTATATCAACATTTTAATAATAAACCTATGATGGCAGACACTATTTTTGTTACTTTAGATATACAGTCCTTGTTTACTGTTATTCCTAACGAGGAGGGCGTCCTCGCCATTAAGCGATATTTGTCCAAATATAGTACCTACACAGAACAGCACATTGACTTAATAGCCATGTTTATCAAAGCTATTTTGGAGAACAATATCTTCATATATGAAGACAATATCTATATACAGCGGGATGGCGTAGCTATGGGCACATCTTGTGCCCCTGGACATACTATAGTGTTTGTGTATGTGTTTGAATGACATAATAATCTTCTTAAATTAGGTTTGTTCCTGAATTGATAACTCGGATGTTCACCTACTATTGTTTTAATCTCTTTATCAGTAGTAAGGATGCACCAATGTTTACTAATTATATCCATAATATTCTTTCTATCCACAGTATAATACATAGGTATTCTTACTGAATCAGGAAGAGTCCTTTTTATGGATATGTGGTTAGCAATTTCTGAGTAATAAGGCATAGCTCTATTAAGTCTGTCTGTTCCTATATGTAATAAACCTTGATTGATCTGTGTCTCAGTATAACCACGTTGGAGCAGCCTATGTCTAAAATGATTGATTTCAGTTTGAAAATTTTCTTCTGATACATTCAGTCGAGAAATACGTAAACTCTGACCCTTTATAATATTATTGAATATGTAGTATGGGTGCATACTAGTCCTATGCAATAGGGTATTACGATAGCAAGATTTTCGATGCACTCCAGTATTGACCGAGTCTCCGAAAACTAACTCTACATATACGTCAAGATAGTGTATCTTAAAGTAAGAGTATTCACAAGTGAATTTCAAATATGACTTGAAATTATTAATATCTACCACATATTGATTAAGGTCTTGTATGCTACCCTGCCAAACAAGGAAGACGTCATCGACAAAACGTCTATAAAAGACAACGTGTTCCAAGTGTAAGGAATGTTGAAATAATATATGTTCTTCCCAATCAGCTAAAAATAGGTTGGCGTAGCTATTGGCACAAGATGTGCCCATAGCTACGCCATCCCGCTGTATATAGATATTGTCTTCATATATGAAGATATTGTTCTCCAAAATAGCTTTGATAAACATGGCTATTAAGTCAATGTGATGTTCTGTGTAGGTACTATATTTGGACAAATATCGCTTAATGGCGAGGACGCCCTCCTCGTTAGGAATAACAGTAAACAAGGACTGTATATCTAAAGTAACAAAAATAGTGTCTGCCATCATAGGTTTATTATTAAAATGTTGATATAAATCCATCAAAAATTGCTTAGTATCTCTCAAGACTGAGTGGTTTTGATCAATAACAGGTCTTAAAGTCTCTGCGAACAGAGAAAGTGGTTCAGTACTCCAACCACCCCCTGCGACAATAGGTCGCAGGGGTGAATTGGTACCATGTTTGTGTATTTTGGGAATCCCATTAGTAATGGGTATTAAGGGATGTTCTACTAGTAAGAAATTTTGCATGTTGATGTCTATCGCATTACTCTTCGCCAAGTCAAGTATCATATCACGTAACTTCTCTTTAATATGTGTAACTGTTTGTGAAGAAATAATGCTATAATATTTATCTTGGCTTAACATTTCCTTCATGGCTCTACGATAATGCTCATGATCCATTATAACAAGAGGGCCGCCTTTATCTGCTGGCCTAAAAATTATATTGGTATCTACTCTCAACCTATCAAGTGCCTTCCTCTCATTATATGTAAGATTATTATAGCTTTTCTTGTAAGATCTACATTTATCAGACAATTCATGATGTATATCATCCTCAACTAACTTAAAGAACGTCTCTACCAGTGGATGGTTAATTGGAGTAAAGTCACTCAGTTTTTTCAATGATCTATATGGATCAACAGTATTACCAAACTGGTATTTCAACATGACATTCCTGGTGAAAAGTCTTATATCAGTTAGAACTTCTGTCAATTTACAATGCTTAGTAGGTATAAAATTAAGTCCTTTATTCAGAACATTAGTCTCATATTGATCTAACACTCTACTGGAGATATTCCAAACTAGGTTGTTCTCTAGTGGTTCCACATTTTTTTGAGGGTCTGTTTCGGTAGTCTCTCTGGGGATAGTTTCCTTTTTTGTCGTCCCCGACTCTGGGAACGATCCCTTGTATCCCCCCTTGTCCACAGATATAGGAAGGGGGAAATGGAGAAAAATTGTTCCAGTAGTTGATTCACTACGCATTTCAGTATTAATTATGTTAGCAGTTGATGTCTTTGGATGAACCACAGGTGTAGAAGTAGGTGAAGATAAGTTTAGATTTCCATTCTCAATATTATTAGGTGGCATGCCTGGCTGAGATGATGTCATTTCCCTATTGGATGGCAAAGTTCGTGGCCCACTAGGAGAACCGGAATTATGCACTGCCTCAGAAAGGGTTGGAGCAGGCATAACTGGAACATGCAAAGATGGTATAGATGATGTACTGGGTGGTGCTTCCTGGGGTTTGCTTAATGACCTTGGTTTAAATGCAGGTTCAGTATGTGGCCAAGTGAAAACATGTGAATGACGAAAATCGCGCATATCTCTCTCTCTTTTATGTTTCATCTGTAATAACAAGCGTCTCTCATAAGTGCAGATACCATCCAAGACACTATTTAAGGCATTATTCACTAATGTTTCAGGATACTCAGCATATATAGATTGCTGTTGACATAGATTGTATTAATTGTTCCTCAATAGGGGCAAAGAAATCAAGTAGCAATTGAATATATTTCCTGCTTAGTTCTAAATTCAATTTCTGCCATTGTGATAAAAGTTCAGGATACTGTTCACCATAAGTTGGCATTTTAAGAATTCTGAGCCCTCTTGGTATAATATGTTTTTTAATACAAACTTCAAATTGTTGGCGTTATGTAGATAACCGTTTTAGCTTCAAAAAATCAGATTCTAACTTAGAAACTGCCCCACGCATCTGTTCCAGTCTCTGGGCAGATATATCATAATTATTGCTGCTATCTTCAATGTCTAATAATAACAAGGTGTTAGCATTACTTCTAAGGCAAGATAATATTCTATGCTTCAGGTTTTCGCCCCTCTCAGCATTCATGGCAGTATTACTTACACTTGCCTTACTTGAACGTTGTCCTGTGGATGCAATATCTTCATGGAACGCACCATTTGTATTATCACGTTGTAAATTGCCATCAGGTCGATAATCCAGTTCAGTATTAGTAGAAATATCAGCCATGTTGCTGCCGAGTATATAACGAATCAGATGAATAATTCCAATAACAAATAAAGCAATACTCAGCAGTATAAATGTCTCCCAGTCGATGAACGAATAAAACAAATAATCCAAGTAAATAGGCTGGGAGGCAACCAAAGCTGTCATCAAATCTTGTTACTGTCCAAAAAATATTCGCATGATGCAAGGTAATATGTAAAATAAGCGTTTAATGAGGAACAGAACAAACAGTAAGCGCTTTCGCCGTAGCTTCTTCGGACTGTTAAAATTCAAATATTAAATCAATCGTCTTAATAAATCTCAATTAGTGACATATATAAATTAATTAACTATTCCTATCTAATTTTAAAGAGATGCAACCTAAAAACACCAATAGGAACCTACACATATCAGCACTATATAGTCGCTATCTGAAGCTTAAAGCTATCATTAAATACACATAAAATAAAAAGCGATAAAATAAACATATTTAAAAACGCTGGGAGCACATAACTTATACAATAATATTAATGGAAAGATGACTATGAAATAAAAAAGCTGCTATTAAATACTAAACATTTCTTGCATAATGGCATATAAACAATGAATGCCACTCCAAACTAAATATTAATAACGTTATTTTAAACCTACCTAAACAATCAAATGTTGTTTAGATGAATATCACTAAAGGACATTAATATATACACAATAAGTGCAAAGCTGCATAGTTGCTAAATAACAACTGAACAATGTTGCGCTAAGCAGCATAAAGATGGCTATCATGTAAGAAAGCGAATCAATGCCTTATGCTTCTCAATGTTGTAAAAAGTAATATAATTAAAATATAAAAATGAATAACCAAAATGCAAAGAATACAAAAAATATACGAGCCTATATATATAAATATATAAAAATATATAGAAATGTAAATATAATTTATAATATGATCATAATTAATTCATATTAATCTTAAACTTATACAGAATGGATACAAATGCCAATCAGTAAAATAGTGTAAGAAATATTTTTTAAAAAATATTTTTTAAAAAATCAACTAAGGCGACTGTACTCAATTGAATATATTAATTATCTGACCTTCAGTCACCTGGCTCTCAAAATACCTTTCAATGATGCCCTTTCATTAAGGCCTTTGCCTTGGTCAGATCGCAATCTACTAATCCAATCTATTTCCTTGCATTCAGTTTTATTGCGTACAGTAACAAGATTTGATGACAGCTTTGGTTGCCTCCCAGCCTATTTACTTGGATTATTTTTACCTTAAGTGTTTGCAAAGATGTATATATACCCAAGTAGACTCCAAAGAATTTTTCCTCAGGTAGATGACAAATGTTTGATATGTGACATGAAGAAAGTTGTAACTGGGAACATAAGTTTCTGGAGTGTAATGAGTTGGCAGAATTTAAAAATTCCCTACAGATTACTCTGTCAGGAATGCTGAGTGAGCAAATGAGTAACTAAGTGAGCAAATGAGTAACTAAGGATATGATTTTTTGAGCTGAGATACAAGATCTGAATTGCCTAGACACAGCAAGGCCTTATTAAGTTTAATTCTGGTGGCTGCCACAAAAGCAGTTAGTAGAAAATGGAAATCAAAACGTAAACCAACTGTACTTTAGGTAGTGAAAATTGTAACAGAAAAAGAACAGAAAGTGGGATCTTTAGAAAAGGATACGAGTAAATTACATAGAAAAAATGGAAATTGTGGAAACAATACATGCAGAAATGTTAAATGTTTTGGAGGAGGAATAAGGTTTAAGAGAAGGTATGAAATGAATAATTTATGTAATTTTGCTTAGATTCTGCACATATATATTGGTATATATTCTATAATGTTGTGAATGTGAACTTATATGGTTTAATTCCTTTTATATGAATGATTCAATAAAATTGTTAAAAAAAAACATTGTTAGTTCCATCAGGCCAAGTTCTGGAAGTAAGGTCACATTGGCAGGGTCAGTTTCAGTGCCATTTTGATCATTGGCTTTGTTGATTTTAGTGAGGTCAGCTTTCTAGCATTTGAGATTTAAGCTGTCAGTGTCAGTCGTGGGTTTGATGGCTACATTACCCCCCATTGTCAGATGTTGAGCAATTAGGGTCAGTTTTGACACCAATTCATGTATCATTGGTGTCGGACTCTGCCAGCTTCAGCCTCTCTTAGCAGGGGCTGGTGCTGTTTTGATCTCAAATGTGGTGATGACAGTAATGTTGTCGTAGACTCTTCTGTATATGCTGCCCTTGGTTCTTCCCACAATTACATCAACCTCCACAAGTCGCATGCCTTTATCTAACCCTCCTTTCATTCAACAGAACAGAGGGTCTGGAAAATTTTATGGGTTAAGCTTCTTGTATATTGACCAATGAAAGCAGTTTGGACCAAAAAAGAAGGTAGTTGGATTTCCCCCAAGAGTCCTTTATCCCACATTTCGAGAACAAAGAAGGAACTGATTCCATGTCCTTCGTGTTTCACTGTTGCAGTCAACACACTTGGGTTATCTGCCTGCAGGTAGCCCTCAGTCGGCCCGAATACCAGTCTTGGGATTTCTGGGTCAGATGCTGTCGCATCAGGTCATCAGGGGTGTAGAACATATAGCCAACATCCATTACATCAGCTTTTCCTTGCTGTGCAGGAGCCCGAAGCAGTTCGCAAGTGCCAGTCGGCAGCTACCTGAAATTTAAATTTTTTGAGTTTCAAATCTGAAGTCTTCTAAAGCTAAGTACCCCATTGGGAATCCTTTTTTCTTGCTGTAAACAATGTCAGAAAAAGTTAACAATTGTCTTGCCTGTGGAAAGCAAATACCTCACAGAGATTTTCATTCTTACTGCGTCACCTGTTTAGGCCAAGGCCATGACGTCCCTCACTGTTGGTTTTGTGCCTTGTTCAACACCCGAACTATTCGTTGTCAGGCTATTTTTGTTTCTAAATTCTTTCGCTCTCATTCTCCTTATTCCAAAATGGCATAGGTAAGCCATTTGACTACCGACCTTCTGAAAAAAATGCAAAGATAAAGACAGAGACAGACCGTGTAGGTCCAAAACTGCAGACGAAGCTTCCATTAAGCTAGTCGCCAGTACGCCACTCAGTGAGGCGCTTTTGCAGCCCCTGTTACCCGCTTCTACAGATTCGCAGGCCTCTACTAAGACCCACTCAGAGTCCGGTATGCCGTGAGATTCTTCTTCGACTATGGAACCTGCGGATTTCTCTACCTTGGATGGGTCCAGAGCCACTGTGCAGGCACCAGCTTCTGAGGGTGTATTCAGACCTTCCAATGTTCGTATTAAACCAACTACTTCATTAATGACTAAATCTACCGAATTTTTCAGGCCCAGAGTTCGCACTATGCCTAGGAAACAGTTGACCAAAGCACATTCTCAAGCTCCCATGCCACAGAAACAAATGCTTAGAATGGCTGAAGACCTTATTACTTTAATTATGGGAAGCCAGCTTTGCCCCTCTAAAATACAAAAAACTGATTTTCCTTCAGATTCTTTAGACCATGAGTCTGATGACTCTGACTCTTTGATTACCAGGACATACCCTTATCTACCTATGAGGGCTCAGATGCAGAGGAGTCAATTCCCTCAGCCTTCCCCCCCAGAGGACCTTTCTTTCGGTGAAACCTTGCATACCCTAAGAGAGCATTTCCGCTGGGAATGCCAGGACTACCCACAGTCCAAAAAGAGACTTGGGGAATATTTAGACTTGCCTCAGCATAGGCCTCTAACTATTCCCCCTGTCATGGATATTGTAGATGATGTCTTCATGGAATCCAGCTTTACCACCTGCTCCTAGAAAGCCTAACAGATACTACAGAATACCTGACTCTCACAAATTTCTCTCTAAACATCCCACTGCAGATCCAGAGACCATTTCTGAGGGACCTAAAGGTGTTAAGGCTTCTACAGCCAAAAACCCTACCCCTTCGGACAGGGATTCTAGGGCTCTAGACAGATGGGGTAAGAAGCTATATACCTCTGCAACTCTTGCCATCAGGGTTTTAAATTGCCAGTTTCACATGTTGAAGTACCAGCAGCATAGTATTGATCTAATTAAACAAAAAAATGTTGTTGATTCCTGATTGTGCAGAAAATAAGGACTTACAAGACTTAATGCATTCTGCAAACCAAGTTGATAAACATACTTTGCAGTGTGGTTTTGATGCCTTAGAAGCATCTTGCAGGACTGCTGTCACTGGGTCTGTTCTGAGAAGGCATGCTTGGCTGAAGGAACAAATCTTGCCAGACCATGTCAAGGCAAAATTAATTGATGCTCCATTAAACCCAAGAATATTTGTTTGGCTCTAAAGCAGAAGTTGTTCTTAAAAAGATGGAAGAAAAAGCTAAATCCATGCAAACTGTTAAAGATTTCTTACAGGTACAGCCACCTAGATTCAGTAGGCATTGGCCTTCAAAAAATTGGTCCTTTCCAGACCTTCTCAGCCCAAGCCCAGGGGCAACAGACCACAAAGACTACAGTCTCAGGGTATGCACAGATCTAAACAATTGAGTGCTCCCTCCTCAAAAACTGGGAGTGGTAAGCCACCCCCCGTATGGAAAAAGTTCACAATGAGTTGCCCTTATCCCTTCCCAGCCACGCCCAAGTACTTGCACCCCTAGGAGGAAAACTCACCCTGCATGCAAAAAACTGGGAGTATATTACCCAGGATCGATGGGTCTTAAACATTGTATCCCAGGGGTACAGATTCCGTTTCCATTCTCTGCCAACCTCAAGCAGATTGCCTGACCTTCCCCCAAACCAGTGAACAGAGGCCCAAAAGTAAGTATTTTCTCTTCTCAGTATCAGGGCTATTCAACCTGTGCCAAAGAGCAAAGGGGACAGGGTTTCTACTCCAGGCTGATCCTGGTGCCCAGGAAAGAGAACTCTTGGCACCCTATACTGGATCTGTCAACCCTAAACACCTTCCTGGTGGTACCAAAATTCAAAATGCTTACACTCCAGCAGTTCCTTCCTATGCTAGCCAAGGACTCCTGGCTAGTCACCCTAGAATTAAAAGAAGCTTATCTGCACATCCCCATAAGGGAATCTCGCAGGAAATATCTACATTTCAGGGCAGGCTCTATGCACTATTAGTTCTCTGCACTTCCCTTTGGCTTATCTACTGCACCCATGGTATTCACAAAATGCCTGGCTCCAGTCATTGCTTACTGCAGGCAGAGAAATATTCAAATTACCCATACTTGGAAGATTGCCTGATTCAGGCGGACAGTCAGGAATTGCTACTTCAGCACCTGACATTTGTAAAGAGACTCCTAACTTCTGTGGGGTTATACCATCAGTGAAAAGAAATCACATCTGGTACCCAGCCAAAAGATTGTATTCCTGGGAGCAAGCTTGAACACAACTTCCCAGATGGCATTCCTTACTCCAGAAAAGCAGGTTTATTTGACAACTTATTTCAAACTACTGGCCACCCAAACCCATCTATCTGCAAGAAAAATACTGCAAGCCCTAGGGTTCATGGCCTCATGTGTTCTGCTGATTCCATATGCAAGACTGCATATGAGGAAACTCCAATGGTACTTAAAAATTATTTGGTGTCAACATTCCCAGGACCTGGAAGCAGTGATTCTTATCATTCCTTGCCTAAGGGCAGAGTTCCTTTGGTGGGCAGAGGTTTGCAACCACAACAAGGGACTCCCTTTCTCACAACCCCCCGCTGTCCAGACTCTGACAACAGATGCATCGGACTATGCATGGGGGGCTCACATGGCAGGCAAATGCATTCAAGGCAAATGAAGCCCAGAACAAATTCACCTGCATATCAATCAAAAAGAAATGTTAGCTGTACAGAGTGCACTGGCAGCCTTCAAATACCTTATTCTGCCAGGACAACAACTGATAAAGACAGACAACACCACAGTTATGTGGTACATAAACAAGCGGGGGGAACTTACTCCTACCCACTCTGCAGGTTAGCCATGACACTGTGGAACATGGCCTTAAGCAACCAACTGCACCTGCAAGCTGAGTTCCTGCCAGGCAAACAAAATTCACTGGCAGACGAGTTAAGCATAAATCGAATGGACCCACACGAGTGGAAACTGGAACCAAACTCATTCAAACTTCTAATACACAGGTGGGGGACACCATAGGTGGACCTCTTTGCATCCCCCCAAAACCATCAACTAAACAAATTTTGCACCAGAATTCCCCACAGCCAAGCTTGGAAAGTGGATGCCCTATTCTTCACATGGGAAAACCTCTCAATCTATGCCTTTCCCCTTCTGCCCCTCTTTCCAAAGGTACTCCTCAAGATCAAACCATTCCTGAGAGGAGCTAACAATTTAAGACCCCCAAGGAGAGGTCTTACTCCTGCCTGGGACCTTAACTTTGTACTAGAGAAGCTCACGCTTCCCCCTTTTGAGCCTGCTGCTACAGCAGAGGTAAAATTCCTCTCTTGGAAAACAGCCATCACTTAAGCAAGAAGAGTGTCTGAATTACAGGCCCTTATGGCTGTGGAACCATTCATTATCTTCCGTGCAGACAGGGTTTCCCTCAGGACTATCCCATCTTTTATGCCCATGGTGGTATCCTGTGTGGCTTTAAACCAATCCATCCATTTGCCAACCTTTTTTCGTAATCCTCAGAATAAAGTGGAAAGGATACTGCACTCCTTGGACGTGCACAGACAGTTCAGGTTTTACCTTGACAGGACTAAACCTTTGAGAAAATCTGACCAGCTGCTGGTCAGCTTTGCTACAGGGGCAGAGGGCAAGGCCATTTCTAAACAAACCACTTCTAAATAGATAGCACACTGCATCCATTTCTGCTACAAACACCATGGAAAGCCTACCCCACAGGGGATCAGGCCTCCTTCCACTAGGGCTACCTCAACCTCTACAGCATTTCTCAGGGGAGTCCCTACCAGGGACATCCTGGAAGCTGCAACCTGGAGTTCTCTACACACCTTCACCAAGCATTATCACTTATCTTTTCCAAATCCGGAGCTGGATTTGCCACAGCAGTCTTACAAGGCCTGTCAGCCAGTCCTACTACTTCTTGATTGCCTCCACCCTTCCTCAGCTTTGGGAATCAACCCAAGTGTGATGACTGCAACAGTGAAACACGAAGAACATAGTACAGTTGTGTACACTTACCATAAATGTAGATGTTTGAGTGTATTCACTGTTGCAGTCCTGGTTACCCTCCCTCCAGCCCCCTGTCTTTCTATACTTTCTACCTATCCTCTTTTGTGGCCATATCTTATGGAAATGGTATTTACTTTTTACTGGAGGAGTTCCACACCATTTGATTGCTTCCTATTTTGGGGGCTCCTGACATCTGGGACAAGAAAAACTTGTGTAATGGCGTCGGCTGCATGTTTTTTACCACTGATGACCTAACGTCATGGATGAGGCGACAGCATCCGATGCAGAAATCCCTAGACTGGTATTTGGGCTAACTGAGGGCTACCTGCAGGCAGATAACCCAAGTGTGATGCCTGCAACAGTGAATACACTCGAATATCTACATTTATGGTAAGTGTACACAACTGTACTTTACCATCGCACCTCCCCAGATGACCCCATATTCTAGTAAGATCATAAGATGAGGCAGAGCAAGATGGCACATGGATCTTCATGACCTCTTTGCAAAGGGTTCTGCAAAAGGCCTTTTGGACACACGATATTTTCCTGGGTGGTTCCTCTTATTGACAAAATGGTAACATTTCCAGTCAGATCTATATGACAAAACGTGACATTGTGGCACCTGTCCAGAGGAGAGACAACAGTATGATACAACTTCTCAAAGACTGCACCTGCTTAACTGAGACCAAGCCTGATTTCATTGTTACTACAACTCCCTTGCAAAAAGCTCCTACACCACAGAGTTCCACTGTGTATTTCTCCTGGGTAAGGAAAAATAGGTTTTTGAGCAGGTTTGGGAAGCACATTTGTACATTCTTCCCAATCTCTGTGTGGGTGATGAACTTTGTTTCCCACATATTAGGTTTTCAGTGATAGCTGGCTGATGAAATGGACAGCTTAAGATTATATTGCACTCAGAGATAGCACAAGTGTCATCTTTTGTTGGTCTCATCCTATGACTTGCTGACACAGTTCAACAGATAGTACATATAGGGCAACAGCTGCTGGCATAGCTCTTTACAGTCACACCTGCCTATGCCTAATAGACTTTGGCATGGTCATCAGGGCAACCTTTATCATTGCCTCATCAGTGGGTCTGCTGGAGAAAATGGCGAAAGAAGAGGCCCTCTATACTGTTAAGTTCCAGACTCTACAGTGCATCTTGTGGAGGATGCAGTGAAGTGCACAGGAACTCTGGCGTTGATTTGATCAGCAGCAGCAGAGCAACTGGAGGTCTTGACTTCCTACATGACCTTGATAACTTTCATAACAGTGACCAGCCATGTGGAAGGAACATTCAGAAGCAGCAGGAGTAACACTGTCATCCTTTGGTGAGACAGCAATCTAATCTCTGAGATCTTATTTGAACAACTCTTCAGGTAATCAGGTGTCCTTTGTTTCTCCACTTAAAAGCTTGTCTGGCAATAACATATAGGACAAGTGGATAAGGACAGTGATCTGTAGAAGATGTATGATTATCTTCTGTCCCCTTCACAGCCAAGCTTCCCTTACCAGTCAGTCCAGACCATCCAAAAAGTGCACCAAGAAGTGTTGCATTTTTTTCTAAAAGCTGCACTCATGAGGTCCTTCCAGATCAGAAAGAATCAGGTTATAATCAAAAATGCAAAAGTTTCAGGCATATACTTGATTTGAGCAGCATAAATTAATTTTTCCACAAAGAATCATTTGGATGGTCATGCTGCACTCTGTCCTTCCCTGCCCATCATAAAGAATCTAGGAGTGCACTTTTTATTGTTAACATGCTTGTCTTCACATAATTGCCATAAGGCATGCTGGAAGCTACTGGTGGGGGCACAAAAGAGGCAGTTAGTGATCAAAAAACCTGAAATTATTTATAATTTTTTAAAAGTTATCTACTACCACAATATGAGCTGTTTGTATAATACCAATATAAATTGCATATTGAACCTGTGTGGTCCTGCAGTAACAGCAGTACTGCTGTTCTAGTATGCCACTTCAGACTTACCATTTCTTTAATCCATTTTAAAGCCTGCGTGAGATGCATACTTTCACGTTAAAAAATGCACATGCACACAGAAGTATATTGTAGAGAAACGCACACCTAGGGGCAATAAAGATGATCAGTACTTCATGTAATAGCATGTCTTTGGTCTGAAAAAAAGAAGTCAAAGACCTCATCAAAAACCCACATGAACAAAAAAAGGGCATGCAGAAGGCATACCATGTGGAAACCACACCTGAAACCGGGCAGTAGGTCCATCCACTGCACCACTGTGCCACCACTCCTGACTCAACATTAAAATCTTTGTGGGCAGGTTAAATCATTTCAAAATGCAACCTGGAATTGAGTAGCAACTAAAAAAAGCAACATTTCTGTACATTAACATTTATAAACCAATGATCTTGAGAAAAAAAATGCAAGAAAATCTCAGCAAAAAATAAACTACCAAATATGATGTGTTAATCTCAACAATAGTACAACTAGTTCATGTTTTATATACAAGTGATGGAAGAATACTGAAGACTTTAGTGCTTGCTGACCATCTAGTCACCACTGCAACCATGCCCATTCATTTCCCATCTCTGATCAACACCAGATTTTGATTTTTTTTCTTTTTCCTTTTTTTTTTTTTGTCCTTAAAGGAAAGCCGCACCCAAAAACTGAAAAAAAAATATTTTTTTTCAACAAATCCTGAACTTTTCTGCATTGCTAATGCATTTGTATCAAAATAAATGCCTACTGTTATTTTCTAATTTGTTATAGCCCAAAATGATCTGAAGGAGGCTGCCATGGCTAGCATTATTTTGTTTTACAGTCAATGGCTTTGCCTTCCTTATATTATGTTAGTGAGACGAAAAAAACTCCTTAAGATGAAGGGATCATTCACTATAGTTTTCTCCCTCATCAGTCGACAACATTGCTGTGACTGCTTACTTTTCACTGTCTGCATCAACCCACATTTTTTAATTACTTTGCTTCCATTGCTGGCCATCTCTGTTGCAGCATTTTAAGGAATGTTTAAATGACAGGCTTGAAAATGTAGCCAAGTTAATTGTTCTTTTCAAAGTAACAGCTATAGTTCAGTGTCCAAGTGTGACTGATCCCTGTGTTTAATAGGTATTACTTGGGCTGAAATGGTTTATGTTGCATTCACAGTTTTAAATAAATATTGTAACTAGAATTATATTCCCGGTCAACAAATGTTAAATAAAAATAAATAAATAAATAAATAGCCTTTAATGTCAATCTTCTTTCCCCAACTCCAGAAGAAACATGAGCTTTTGCAGAAATTACAGTGTAAAAAAACGCAAAATCATACACTGACAGAAAGCAAGAAGTTAGATTAACATATTTGCTTTCTTTCTTTTTGGCACTGAGTTTTATTACAGGGGAAAGATATATTTGCATCAGAAAACTAAGCTTGAAAGCCCTCATTTTTTTTGGACTCCAGGCTAACACTGTTTATCTGTTGTGATGTTGGCAATCTGTAACTGATAAGGCACATTTAAATGTCATTGTTTTCTTAATGGCTCTGTTGTTGGGATAATTGACCTAACTTAATTATTGTGCCACTCTTAGTAGCTGTTGTGATGTAACAGATGAGGCAGATACAGGAAAGAAAGACAAACATAATTATTAAATTGTTTTTTTTCTGTATGTGACGTGTTTATTCTTGGATTTACAGGGAAGTAAAAACACTTTTTGGAAAGAAAATTTTGACTTGTGGGCAGAGTTCTCCTTTTAACACCGCCCTATGTGGCTGATGTGCACACTCACAGATGCTATGCTTTCTTCTGTAGGTGTGCACTTGCAAACTCCCATACATGGTACCATGGATGTCACAGTAGCCACCCTTGTATCCCTAGCTCATAACTGTGCATGCCTTGTACTTCTATCTCCATTCTTTCTTTCTTTCTCTGTAGAAATGGCTGGCACTGGAATGAGCTAGACCATCTTCATCCCTGTGGACTGGGTGAGTCAATATCAGACACTCAGCTTCACCCTCTCTTGTAACCAGCATCAGAGTTGTTAGTTGATCCTAAATCATC
Organism: Protopterus annectens; assembly: GCF_019279795.1. Taxonomy (NCBI): domain Eukaryota; kingdom Metazoa; phylum Chordata; order Ceratodontiformes; family Protopteridae; genus Protopterus; species Protopterus annectens. The sequence goes on along the minus strand of NC_056747.1, from coordinate 712,914,374 downwards.
TGGGTCAAAGTAAGTGCTGTATCTCTGTGCAAACCAGATCTAAAAAACAATGGTTCATAAACATGATCAGGATCTTCATAATTGTGGAGGATGGGAAGGATATATTATTAAAATCCCAGGTCATCCTCAGTTTTAGTACAGTTGATTGTTTCATTTGGTCTGCATAACTTCTAGCATGGAATCATAAAGTTTAGAGAATGCAAGAAACTCCAATCATGTAAGAAATTGCAATCATGTCTATAAACATCTTTCTGAAAAAGCTCTTTACAAAGCTAGCTAAATTTTTTGTTTCTCTGATAAAACATATTTTGTACTTTTGCATGAAGTAGTCTTTAGTGTCCTTTGCAGTTTTATTTTTGCAGAATATCCGCTCATGCACTGATGAGATGGTTGGGATGGTCCAATACTTTTTTTAACACAGCCTTAATGATGACTGCAGATCATGTACAGCAACAGTGACATGGTGCACCCAGACTTTTCAACTTTTTAGCACAATAATTCTGGACAAAGCAGAAAATAATGGGAGGGTAGAAGCCAAAAATCAGGGATATATTTTAAATATTGCTCTTAGAAAATTAGAAAGTTGATAGAATAGCAGGTTTTGCATTAAAATATATTTTATGAATTATGTGAAGTTTCAAACTCAATGGTCTGTCATTATTTAGTGACTTCAATCCTCATTGATTTGCCAGAAAACCACAAATGTTATGAGGAACAGACAAAAAATACAAGGGAAAATCTGGACAATCTTCAAAATTCTAGACAGTTGAAATTTTACACAGTACATTAATTTTTTTCAAGACTATAAAAATCATGAATCTTCATATGGAGCATGACAGCTGATGAAATTTGTTGTAAGTGACAGGTGAAAAAAATGTCTCATACATAGTAAAGATAATCTCTGCTAAATATAAATATAGGCTAATAGCCCATCTGCCATTAAACTGAGTCACACTCCAACAATATGGTGCAGCTTCTATGGTGAAAATACAAAAGCAGCTGCATTTTCTCAAATGAAATATAGGCTGACAACATACATAAATATGATTTTTAGGAGGATGTCAGTTACTGCTTAATATGCATAGTACCATTTAAAATTCAATGTTAGCTGTAGAGGATGTCTTATCTACTCTTTAAATAAAAAAAAATTGTGAGCATTTAAATGTTTGTTTCAGCAATCTTAAATACTGTTCCACATATGATAAATTTAATTAAAAGAATGAGTAAAGTGAATGACTTACTAGTTTAATTACTTGATAGTCCTTTTCAAATATTACAGACTAAAATCACATTCCCTAGATTCTGCTATTCTTAAGAGCTGGCAACTGAAGCCTAGAAGTTAAAGTTTTGCAGGAGATATGAAATTATGCCAAGCAGTTAAATACTCGTGCACTGCCTGAATGGTAACTGACATTCGTTTACCTGTTTGGTGTTCCAACCTTGCTGTCCTTGATGAAGTTGGCTTTCTCAGTTTCCCCATGTGCATTAAGGAAAAAAAGATTCTACCACATGCACGGTATTAAAAAATGTACACCAGTGCTCTTTCCCTCATGAAATGTGATTTTAAGATAAAATAGTGAATTCTGAAGTCATTCTATAATGCCTGTTATTAAATACTTTGCACTTTTTTAAAAAAGATTTAACAGTACAAATTCCAGTAGTTTATTTTATAAACTTTCTAAAATTAAAGTTATTTTCATCAGCTTTACGAGTAACTGGTGTCAGTATTAACAAAGTAATATGTGCTAATCCTAACCCTACTCTAACCCCAACGTGTAGCTTACCTTAAAAAAGCCCTTTCCATAACACTATCACTACACAAGATAGTTCAGACACACACATGTACACTCTTTATCCTCTTAAAAAAGCCTTACCCTAAATCACTTGCACACATACTAAGTCTATAACCTTACCTAACCCTTGCTGTAATCTTAAAATACAAACAATCACAGACAAATGCATAGCCCCACCACTTACCTTTGTCGAGCAACAGGCAGTCACCCAAACAGCTGCTGTACAAACGGCCCTTCACTGAACATGTACAGCAGTTCACTTGCCTTGCACAAACAAGTGTCGAGCAAGTGAATTGCAGTCATATATACAGATATCCACATAGATATATATATATATATATATATATATATATATACACACACACACACATAAATATATATATGTATATGTACATACAAACATGTGACATAAAGGGAAAAAAACTAAGCAAGCAATCCACTGGCTATAGTTAGCATAGAATCCCCTTAAAAGCACTCCCACAAATTGTTCTTTAAAAACTACTTCACTGAAATAAAGTGATCTTTTAAATGAAAAAGAAAAAAAAGATTGAGTTTACTAACCTACTATCCCATCGAACACACTATAAAAACAGAAAGAAAATGATTCAAGGTGAATAAGCTTCATGGCCAGTGTTTTTTTTTTTTTTTATATTTATGTTATAAAGAAAGCAATATAACCTTTTTTAGCCATAGCCTAGAGTGAGAAAAGGAAGTAAAAACAACAATCTTATGCAGTTTTGATTTCCTTTTTTGGTATTTCCTTACAGAGATGCAGTAACACAGAAGAAAAAAGTATGGGTGAAGTACTTATTTTTTTACCTGGATTATAACATGACACCATGGGTCCGAAAGTATAGGTCAGTCAATAAATTAGTACTTACCACTTTTCCCAGAAGTCACCAAGACAACATACAGATATTCCTCTACTACTACAAAGACCATATACATAGCCGGCCTTAGGCATAGGCCAAGTAGGCGATCGCCTAGGGTGCTGCTGTAGCAGGGGTGCTTTTCCAGTAAACCGGATGGTGTAAGTAGACCAGGATGGGGGCACAGGGTGGTGTTGGGGTGGAGCTGTGGAGACCTTTTGCCTAGGACACCAATTGACCAAAGGCCGGTCCTAACCATATATATCCTTTCCATTAAAAGGAAAAGTACTGATTGTTTCTTTGCTCTCCTTTCGTCCCAGATATAAAATAAAGCATTGGTTGTAGTTCTGATTGTAGTCGTGGCTCTACTTTTATCATGCAGTTTTGTCTGTGCGGCTGATCTGACGTGATGACAGTTGAGGGGTCAAGCTATAACAAATGGCAATTTAAAGGGGCAATAGAAATTTGTAGTTTACCTAAATTTTAAATGTAAAATTGGTATTTTACTGTAAATGCTAGACATTTGAGATGTATACTCCAACAGTCTCTAATTTTGTCTTAGGTTTTTGCCCTTTTGTTAGATGTTTGAATTTTTTGGTTAATCACTGAGGGTCAGTTTATGGTACTGTCTTCAAAAACCAACATAACATGTAAATAGCAAATATGTAAGCTATTGCCACAACACCGACTAACTTTGGTGTTTGTGTTTTTTTTTTTTTGTTAGCAAACATCTGCTGTGCAAAGTTAGGCAACCAAATAAGATGCTTTAGATAAGGAGTGCATTCACTCATTCAGTATTTATTTATTTTTTTTAATTTGTATTTTATTTCTTTTTTAAGCTAAGTAGGGCACATTCATGCATCTGTTTGAAGTGGGGGGGTGCTTGCCTCTGCAAGCCCTATGGTTCTTGCACCCTTGATTGCAATGGAATCAGAAGTCTTTTGTGGTTCCTGGTAGAAGCCAGTCAACATCAGGTCTGGATCCTTCCTTTTGGTTACCTCAGCCACCAGGATGTTTATGGCTACAGTAAACCAGAGGCTGCAAGGTATGATGAAAAGTGCTTCCTTAAGTGGATGATTGCCTTCTAGCAGTTCTTACAAAGAACTGATTGGTTAGTGCTTGGATCTTCTTCTGTATGTCCTCTAGTCTTTAGGAATGACAGTGAATTCTGCAAAGTCCACATGGAGCGCTCTCAAATACTGACATTTTAGGCTGCACAATGGGTAGACTGTCCTGTAAAGCAGACCTTCCATTAGACTAGATGCACTTTTTGTAAAACTTTGTACTTCATATTATTCAGTCTCAGTCACAGTATTGCTATGTCTCAAAACATTTGGTCTAACAGCAGTTAATATGAACGTGGTTCCCCATGCCCGACTGTATGCAGGAGTTCTTACTTGGATTTTGAAAGTTCAGTTGTCCTATTAATAGATCCCTTGACACATGACAAAATTACCAAGACTGTAAAAATATTTAAAATGGTGGTTTCAGCAGTCCAAACCTAATTCTTTGTAGTCCATTCCAAGTCCCATCTCCTGGAAAGGCTATCACCATGGGTGCTGGGAAGTCCATTCTGTGTCCCATCTCTTGTAGCAGCTACTACCATGGATGCCTGTGGTCTATGATTTTGAGGGGGCAGTGGGTTGCCAAGCGCAGACAGTCTGAGGTGTATCATCACATATAAAGGCCAATCAAGATTTTGAGAATGAGGGCAATTCTCCTCACACTGTAAGCCTTTCAGAACTTCCAGCCACATGTTTCTATAGCCATCTACACCAGCAGTGTGATAGTGGTTTGGTATATTAATAAACAAAACAACTCTTATTCCTCTTCCTCTTCAGAAAGCAGTAAAGATATGGGAATGGGCTCTGTAACCTGGATGTTATCAGATTGCCAGTCGCATTCCTCAGGCTACCAGTTCTGGTGCTGACAGGCTCAGCCTTTGCTTACTAATGCTTACAAGTGGTCCCTTAGTACATTTCTGTGCAGAAAAGTTTTCATCTTGAAAGGAATGCTTACTATAACCTCTCTGCATCCCTAGCCAGTGTTCCAGGTTTCTGTCTTCCCAAAATGGATCAGAGAACTTCTTTACCCTTCCTCCACCCATTTTCCATAGTCTGAAATTCATATGAAAAGCTGGGTAGAATTAGCTCAAAGTCATTTTCATACTCCCGTTTTAACCTTGACAAGAGTGATTTCCTCTGCTCAGACCTTGTATTCTACAGAAGCTGTTACATCAGTGGCCCATCAGAGCCCTACTGAGCCCTTTGACACTGCCATTAATGACCACATTTACTTCATCTCAGTCTAGGGTGTATAGTCCCCTTTGCCCAGTGGCTTAGAACTGTAAAAAATGTGCAAGAGTAAATGGGCATGTTTTTCCTGTATGGGCTGCTAGTGAAGGATTGGATCCCTTTAACTCTTTGGTACCACCAGCACTAGATGAAACTTTAAGTCTTTGACACAGGATTAAGTTACTGTTCTGCTGAGATGCATCTAGCTGCCATTTCAGACTTCCACTACAGTTCTAACTTTCCTTCATGACTTGCATTAAGAATATAACTCTCTGTCAGTCGCATCTTTCAAAGTATATAAAGCTTTTTATTATACAACTTCTGTTCAAGGGTCTTGTTTCTCCATGTGATTTATACTTTGTCTTAGAGAACTGAAACTTCCTTCTTTTCAACTAGCTGCTAGTGCATATTGAAAGTATTTATAATGGAAAACACACTTTGCAACCATTGCATTAATTTTCCACACTTTTTTAAAAAAATGTTTCTCATTTGCCTGACAACTTTCAGCCCTCCCATGTCAGGGAGCCATCTTTCAAGTAGCCATTAGAGATTTTGTGATTAGGTCCTTAACTCTGCTTCCTGATGGTTGTCATGATTCCTTCATTATCATAGGGGCATTTTGTTCCCTTCCATGCCATGTGCATGCTCCCATGCCCACAAATATGAGGTTTGTAATCTCTAATGAGAAATTGGGTTCAGATGTTAGCAAATTTATATTAGCGAGAGGGCTGACTGACTGTCAAAAAATGTCAAGCCTTTATAGAGTCTCAGACTTATTCAACTGGCATAGTGGCTGCATCTCAGAACTTTGAGTGTACTAAATTTGTAAATCATGTACTTACAATAACCATGGTTTTGGGAGTGCACATCACTGTCATCATTTTTACCCTCCATCCTTGTGTGTGCTTCATTGCTGACATGATCTAGAAGCTGTTTAGTTTTTTTGCCATTTGGTTCTGCTGTTAGTGTGGCATAATGGAGATCTGGGGAAGAAGCTATTGCACAAAGCATTCTGGGTTACAGAAGATCTGTTAATAGCCTGTGAAAATTTCATGCAGGGAACTGCCTAGTGCCTTGGCAGCCTTAGCTTTTCTGTTGATGAGAATGGACCACACTCATCTAGACCTAGTTATAAGTATGGAACTTTAATTTGCACATGACTAATGTAAGTCCTCCTTCAGTACCAATAGGATCTTGAATCTGTACAGAAAAATACATGGATTGCACTTGCAGTAAGCATATTCCTGAACCATCTGTTTTGTGCTTTTGTGTGTTGGAGTTTTGTGATTTTATGATTAAATGGAATTTTGGTGTAATTTTTGATTCAGTCTTTACAGGATGAGAGCAAGAATGAGGCACTCCTTGAAATGAACCAAAAACTGCAGCAACAACTTGACCAGGAGAAGATTGATTTACAGAACAAGAGTGAAGAACTGAACATCCTAATAAGGTGAGGATTGGGGCTTGCAATTTTTTTTAGTTCCCACTTCAGCTGGACATGAACATGCCTAGTTTAGTTTCCTCTTCTATTGTGTGTGTGCATGCACACACACACACATATATAGAGCGTTATATTGTCATAACTACAGTAGACATAAATGCACAAGTACTTTTGTAAAGGGAATGGAGAAAAAAGTAGTCTTTGTATGGGGGTAGTTTCAGACTTGAAGTTTGAGAATGGATTGTGGAATAATACAAAATAAGTAACGAGTGAAAACAAAAGTTAGACCATTCTGAAATTACTCTGGATCATTTCAGTATCCAAAATGAAGTTGGTTAATAATTAAATGTATTATGCATTAAATATTTTATGAGGAACTTCACAACCCTAAAGCCCATCACACTTTTTAATGCTTGAATACTGTAAGACTGGGTATAAAATCAGTAGTTACATGGTATTTTTTTTAAATTTCAGCCCATAATTCACGTATGTAACTGTGCTGAGGGAATCGGTTATACTCATCTGTTACATTTTGTACAGATTCCGAGAAAATATTCACTTATGCCTGTGGTAATGTTTTACAATGTTATACAAATTGTTAAAATATTTGCCTTTTGTTAATGAGCAATGACAAATTGTAATTTAAGTATACGTATGTCTTTCTAATTTTTCCCTTGTAAGATTTTTATATTTCTGTTATTGTTTTTCATTTTTCCCCAGAATGCACTAGTCTGGAATATCTCTGAATTCTGATATTCATATTTTTTTACTTTTGCAACACTGACTGCTTTTATTTTGTATGTATAATGCTGCTTTGTCCCCTTTTGCACATATGTAAAACCTCAGAGTTGGTAATATGCCTTTGGCTCATTATTCTAATAAATCCATGATTACTTTGATTTGTATGGAGAACTTTTAATAGTTTAACTCATTAACACCTGTATGGTATGGAATGTCACACCTCTAGCAGATTGCAAACATCTTGCATTAAAGAACATTTTCTGAAAAATAAACTTAAAAATCATAATATAAACAAATGTAAATATTTTATGAACCTACTCTAGCCTCTACCCTGCTCTGACTCTTTGAACTGAAACTATCTGATTATTCATTTTCCATAGCAGATAAGATCTGCGTCTGCCCCGCTCTGTTCGCCCCCGCTACACTTGGGCTCACTTCGCTCCTCTACCCACCCCCATTCCCACCCACCCCATTTAATTTCCTTTATAGTTAATCCCAAGACAAACCAATAGCCTTACATCACACCCCTTCCTGTCCACGAGAACCGTTTTACTCCCAACCCCTCATCGTACTATCTTCCATGTACACTAGTGTACCTATAGTTCCTAGCTCCTAAGCTCCCCCCACAGGCTCCATCCTCTACCCTACTCATATATTTCTACCACAAGTACTACTACTTATTTGAAACAGCTACTCCTTTTCCTCAACCTCTAACATGAACAGCTCACCCTACACTATCCTCTATTTGCCTCCATTATTTCTCCTATCATCACTGACAGCTTTTCCTCCTTATTTAACTCCATTGTACAGTAGCCCTACAAACACTCAAAGCTATATTTTCACTTATCCACTGCAGTCTGTAGATGATACCTCATCTATTATTACCCAAAATACTCCTCTTCCCAGAATCAGAATACCTCCTTTTTGCATTACCCATTCTAAAACCAAAACAAAGCATCTTTGTAACTACCTATACAAATATAAATCCAACTCCCTGCCAGTCACTGTACTATTATCAGGAGACATTCATCCCATCCCTGGACCCCCACAAAACCACACTCCACTCCAGACAACAGCCTCCAAACATATAATGCTAGTCACCCTTAACTTACACAGTTTATGCAACAAATTAAAATAATTTCAGGCATGGCTAACACAGTACTCCCCAGACTTAATTGCACTTACTAAAACCTTGCTCAAGCCACATATCATAGACACAGAACTCCTCCCATCTGGTTATGATATAATAAGAAAGGACAGAACTAAGAAAAAAGCAGGAGGTGTTGCCATAATCTATCCCAGCATATATACAATCCTTCCATACCCCAAATATATTCCCACCTTTGGTAATGCAGAAATTCTCATCGCATTACTAAAACTCAATAACCAAAAAACTTTGTATTTCCCCAGGCCAAAATATCCCATTACTAGAAAACATTTCTCTCTTGGGTATCCAAAATTATCTCCAGTGAAACAGTCATCATGGGAGATGTCAATATCAATTGGCTAAACCTTTCCACAGACTCACCAGCAAATAGTATCCAACTTCATGGTTTTACACAGCTAATTACACTACCTACTAGAATACACAACAATAACCTAACCTCAGACCTTGACTGGATCCTGGTCTCTGACCCTGTCAAATGCTGTAACTTCAACACCCTACCTAATGCACTCAGTGACCATCTCCCTGCTTATACCCATAGAACCACCTCCCAAAAACAGAAAACACATACTTACAAGACATCCAGAAACCTAACAAAATTTAATCAGAACCTATTTAACAGTATATTAAGATCTGTCAACTGGACCCCATTAAAAACTTCACCTTTAGATGAGACCGTTGACCATTTCAATAAAACCTTCCTAGATACCCTTAATGACCTTGCCCCTCTCCGAACTAAAAGAACAAAATCTAATCATGTACCTTGGTTAACCAAATCAACTAAACAAATATTACTAACTAGAGATAGGGCCTGGAAAAATTGGCAAAGAAGTAAAACAGATACAGACTGGCAAAAATACAGGCAACTACGTAATACAGCTAAAAAAAATCAGTAAATGCTGATAAGAAAAACTACTTTTCTCAGCAACTAAACAGCCATAAGAACAACCCTAAAACGTTTGGAAAACTATTAAAACAATACTCTCCCCTGGAACCACTCAAAACCCTACCCCAAATCTGAAATAACTAACATATTCAATTCCAACTTCATAGGTAGCATCACATCACTAATCACAAGCCTTAACCAGTCTACAACTCCTAACACTCTCAAAACCTCACCCACTTCCAACCAAAGTCCAGCAATTCCTTCTCTCTCCTTAAACCTGTTTCCCACCTCACTAATACATAAACTTCTCCTCAAACTTTAACCATGCTCATGTTCCTCAGACAACCTTCCACCATAATACTTACAACTTGCTGCAGACTCCATCCCCTTTCCTCTTAGTATCCTTATTAACCGATCCATCTCTGAATCCTACGTCCCACACTCTGGAAAAAAAAATCTGTCATAACCCCTTTACACAAAGGAGGGAAATCCATCAAATTTGCAAACTATAGACCCATCTGCATCCTCTCACCACTTTCCATACTACTCGAAAAATGTATACATATTCAATTACTTAACCACCTCACCCATTATAATCTACTTACCACCCACTCAGCATGATTTCAGGCCATCCCCGAAGTACCACAGCAGCTCTCATGTCTTTCACAGACCTAGTTAATAAATCCAGGGATTCCAACCTACAAACATCCATTTTACTGTTAGACCTGTCAAAGGCCTTTGACACAGTCTCACATAAAAAACTACTCCAGCAACTGACAGCAGTAGGTTGCTCACCAACTTCCACACAGTGGTTTAGTAGTTACTTAACCAATAGACAACAATGTGTAAAATGTCTAGGCTGTCTATCACAATACCAAACCAACAAAACAGGAATTCCATAGGGGTCCATCCTAGGACCCCTCCTCTTTAATATGTTCATTAATAACCTCCAAACAACCTGTCAACGTAGCACTTTAATTCAGTACGCTGATGATTCAGTTATAATCACCTCCTCTGACAATATCCCTGATCTACTTAAAAAAAAACACAGAGCACATTTAGCTCCATAGAGTCTTGGCTAAACGGTGCACAACTGTTGCTTAATCCTAACAAAACCAAACTGTTACTTTTTTCTCCCAAAATCAACATACCAGACTTCAAAATATACTCTCATAACAATACCGAGATTGAAATTGTTAATAATGCCAAATTATTAGGAGTCACCATAGATAAACTCTCATATGACAAACACATCCTTAATGCACTTCAAACTAAGAACTCTCTTACAGACAGGAACACTTCCTAGACCCAAGCTCTAAAAAACTCTGGCAAATACCTATCTTATCCCCTCCCTTCTCTATGGCTCTCCCATATTCACTAACCTGCATGCCTCTTTCAAATCTAAACTTCAACCTTGTTACCATAAAGTTGCAAAATTCGTAACTAATTCACCCTACCATACCCATCACTGCAACACTCTCAAGGAACTAAACTGGTTGGAATTCTCCCGTTATCTCAACTACCTATAACTATCTACAGCACGTAAAATTATATATAAACCCGATAGCTGTCCAGTCTTAAAAGGCATCCTCCACACCCCCTCCCCCTCTCAAAATCTCCGCTCAAATAATAAGCTACCTACAGACATGTACAAACTTAAAAACTGAGCTGGCGAATGTCTCTATTCGTATACCATAGCTAAACTCTGGGACATCCTCCCAAATAATGTTACCGGAATTGAACAGCCCAAAAATGTCATGCTTGCTCTAAAGAACTACCTCTACAACTCTTGGACCTGTCCTTGTCAAACTTAAGACTCACCCCAGCACCACCACCCCTACCACTTCATCACTACCTTCCTTAAAATCCCATCAACCTTCCTATTTCAACTCCCAACTTCTCTAAACACCACATACTAAACACTTATACCCTTCCTCGTATATCTGTTGCACTTCACTCAAACCTCCCCATCTCTTCTAATATTATTCCTATAAAGTATTTAATCCTTTTCCACATTTTTTCCTACCAGACATTGTGTCTTAAGTACTACTTTGTATAATACGTACTTGTAAGATATATACCTTTTAAACTGATGTATTAAAATTTTGCTTTCTCTAAACTGTCTGATTCAGTCTTGAAACTTGTATTGAAATTTTGTTTTCTCTAAAGTGTCTGATTGCATCTTGAAGCAATGTTCAGATTTTTATTGTATCTAATCTATTGTAACATTATATTGTATTATCTGTTGATGTCTGTACTGGAGCTTTTCTCCCCGGGCCTCCGCTGAAAATGGGTCCCTTGAACCAGTCGGACTTTCCTGGTTACCAAATGTTAATAAGTAAAATAAATAGAAAATGGGAGGCAAAGCCCCTTATAAACACATAAGACAGAGTTTGGGTAAAAGGGGTCCAAACAGCACCTACAGTAACACAGGCAAATGACATAGAAGGTTAAAGCCCTGACTAAAGCCCAGGTGACCCAAGTGCAGTTAGAGGCTCAGGCAGTTGATGGAGTTGCAGGGAAGATGAACATGCCATTCTTAGAGAGGGGAGGGGGAAAGCCAGCCACTAGTTTTAACAGTCCTTTTGAGGAAGAAAGATGGCTTGTGATCTGGGAGCATGCATGTAGTTCACCAAGCCACCATTGGTGGTAGCTTTCACCAAGTTGAACAGAAATGTGCATTTGCCCAGAAAAGTATAGTGATTCCTACAGTGAAGTAGTTTGCATGTTCTGCCATGCAGGAAAGGAGTTTGCAGTAAGAAAACAGAAAATATTCTTATTTGCTAGGCTATCATATCAGTGGGGATGCAAGCACCCCTTATGGCTGCCTGAGTGACCGCACCCCCTCCATGTTGAAGAAGGGCATGATTCTCATTCATGAGGCTTGATATTTATAAATCATGTTGAGGATCTCTTTAAAAAAAAAACACGCATATATATAGCCATTCACTCGGGGACAGAGATATTTACAGTCGGGGATAAAAATGCCAACTTATGAGCAATAGATAGAAAGAGAAAAAGTGAAGGAACATTTGACTTATCTGAGCCCACATCTGTTATTTTTGTATGCCCCCATTATTTGGGTTAAAATGTTGCACTGAAGGTGTTACCTTTGTTAATTGTTGATTAGAAAAGACAGCCATAATTTTAGGTCTCGTAGGTGTGAAGAAACTATCAGTTTGGACACTAAGGACAACGAGGCTGTAATTACTGGTACCAAGTTTGTTAGCTTGTAAAATAAATGATATCCTTCTCTTTATATATTTTCAGTGATTATTGGGAATATGATTTGTTGTGGTTTTGTAGATGCTTGTGGAAGGCACCATGCATGAGGATTGCCTTGTCATTTTTTTGATTCTGCTGACCTCTCTTTTTTTTGTTTAAAGTGCATTGTAAAACAAAAACAGCACCAACAGTAGTGTCAGAATTTGCTATTTTTTAGTCTACTGATTTTTGTTTTTAAACAAGAAACATCTTTTATTAAATTAATGTGTATGACACAGACAATCTTACATTTCTATAAATGAAAACACACCATAGTGAGAGAGTTCCAAACATAATACATTACAAACCACATTGACAACTGCAGCTGCAGACATAATATATCACTTAGAATCTATCCCGTCATGGTCAGTCAAACATTACATAGCTCATTCAAGTCCTGCCTTCTTTTAAACCTTGTTCCTCCTCTGCATGTATTGTTTCCCGATTTCCTATTTTTTCTTATGTAATTTGCTCCTACTCTTTTCTAAAGTATCTCAGTTCCACTTGTTTTATCTCTGTTAAGTTGGTTTGGACTTTGATTTCCATTTTCTAGTAAATGCCTTTTTGGCAGCCACCGTAGTTAATCAGCAAGACCTTACTATGTGTAGGCAATTCTGATTCTGTATCATAGCTCAAAAATTCATTTCCCTAGTTACACCAATTTGCTCACCCAGCATCTCTGACAGAGCAGTCTACAGGGAATTTAAGTCCACCAACTCATTACACTCCCAGAAAAATGTGTTCCTAGTTACCTATTTTTTCCCCATCACACTTTCAACATTTGCTGTCTACCTGAGGAAAAATTCTTTGGAGTCGACTTGGGGTGTAAAATGCATATGCAAAGGCTTCCAAGCAAACATCCTAAATCTGCCAGACCTTGTTGCATATTTGGGAGACATACATATATCCATCCACTGTTTCTTTGTGAATTGCTCATCCAAGCCTTTCTAACCTCCTGTGACTGATTCTTATAGTTACCATGCAATATTTTTTATGCTGTACTAATTATTCCTTTTTTTAACAGAAGCTTCTGTTCTAGATTCTAGAAAACTCTATAACTGCTGGTCTTTTATTTAGGACCCCCCCCCAATTTATTTCTCTTTGCCTATAGTCTGATATCAGTCCTTGATAGTGAAGGCAGTCTCTAACCTGAAGTCCAAATTTTTTGGTGTCTTTCCATTCTGTGAACTTTCCCTGTCTAGTTATTTGCTCCTAATACCTTGGCTCCTTTGCCATTCTTCTCCAATAAATTCCTGTCCCCTCTTGCCTGTTGTCTGTATGCTTAATTGCAGTCATCCCTATCAGCAGAATCTATTTTCCCTGTCCCATGTTGGCTTAGTTTTTAGAATATTTTATGGTACTTTATGAATATAATATCCTGTGTGATTGTTATTTTCCTTAAAGGTCTGCATCCAAAATCCCAGTCCCTGCTTGCTTCTTGAGCTTCCCTCCTTTTCATCATCATACATTTCCACTTTGAATTATTGTTTTCTGCTTGTGATATATACAGGAGCCTTAAACTGTGTTGCTCTGAAATACCCCTTCAAATTAGGTAATCCCAATCTGCCTTGTTCTGACTCTTTCCGTCTTCCCTTTCCAGATAAAATCTTTCATTTCTTCATTAATTACTGTCTACAACTTCTCCTCTGGTAGATAAAATGTGCCTGACCTTGTGTATAAGACTAAAGGGATTAAAACATTTTAACTCCGTGTATCTTACTATCCATATCCATATAACAGAGCTTCCATTTTTTCAGTTTTTGTATTATCTTTTTAGTCTCTTCCCACATATCCTTTGCTGCCACACCAAAATCATTTTTAATCTATACCCGTAAATATTTCATTTTATTATGTCCCGATAAATATGGATATTGCTGAACCAATCCGTGTATGGATACATAATTTACTGCTAATGCCTTTGTTTTAGCTTCAGTAATGTGCTATCCCAAAAGGCTGGAAACCATCTCAAAATGTTCTTCGACACCATAATGTCTCTTTCCGGTTTTGTCAGCTATAACATCTCATCATCCGTAAATAGAGCCAGCTTTTCTTGACTACCATACCAATTATATCATTGAATTTCTGAGTCCCTTATTTTCTTTGCCAGTGGTTCTAAATATAATGCAACTAAAGGAGAGAGAGAGCACCCCTGCCTAGTTCCTCTGCTCAAGCAGAAATTATCAGAGAGGACCCCACCCACTTTAATTTTCACCTTCAGTTCCTCATATATCCTCCTTATCAACCTTATAATTTCATCAGGGAATGCAAATGCTTCCATTGCCCTCCTCATAATGTCCCAGCTTACTCTGTCAAATGCTATCTTTGCATCAAGACCCACCAACATCAGTGGTATTTTCTTACATTCTGCTTCCCTTTGCATCATCAATGTTCTATTAATGTTGTCAAATGTTTGCCACACCCCTCCCCCCACACACAAAACCACATTGATCCATATCTATCAATTTTGGCATCACTTTTAATATTCTTTTAGCCATTATAAACATAAACACTTAATCATGATACAGTATTGAAATGGGCCTGTATGAAGTTGGATCTGATGGATCTTTACTCTTTTTAGGTACTACAGCTACCACTGCTTTCTTCCAGGTTGCTGATACTTCTCCTCTTAAAATACTGTTAAAACCTTCCAGATCTTTATCAGTTTTTTCGCTCCTAGCTTCCAAACTTCCACAGGAATACCATCTGTTCCTGTATTCCTTGGGACTTTCCTGTAGTACAGGTCCATTTTTATCTAATCTCCTAATATCCTGTTAGTAATTGAGCATCATGTACACCTCCAACTTTAGCATATCTAATTGTCCCATAATAATTTCCATTTGTACCTTTTGAGTTCCATATTTCTCTGCTTTGTACAGACTTTCATAGAATTTACAAAATATTTTTAATACTTCTACAGGATCTCTTTATCATCTTCCTTGCTCTAGGCTCCCTAAGCTTGGTGATGGTCCTTTCTACTTTCTGTTCCCTGAGTCATTGTGCTAAAAGTTTTTTGTGTTCTACAGTTGTATAAAAAAAATAAAAAAAAACAAAAACAGTTGCTTAACAGCAATCTTTCTAAACTCATACGTATTATTGAGATAGTCCTTTATTTTCTGTTTAGCATTCTGCAGTTGCTCCTCCTCTTGTTCTTTGGAATTCTCCCTATTTTGTTATACTTTAATATCTGTCAGTCCATCTAAATAATTCCTGTTACTTCTTAACCATATCTCCCTTTCTTTTATTTCCACCCTATTTTTAAACTCTACTTTAATTTTATCCCACTCCCTAGCTATATTTTCAGAAGAATTTTCTATTGTCTCTAATAGCTCCTGAACATTTTCCACTGCACAGTCCTTAAAGTCCTCTCTTTTCAAAAGATAGGTGGTAAACCACCATTGTCTCTTTTTGTGTTTTTATTTTAGTTATTATTGTCATACGTCTTCTGTGTGGAGACATGCATGAATGGGCGTACCTTCGTTGAAGGTTGTACGTCAGAGCTGGCAACTTAGCATGTAAAACTCTGCTGTCAATCATTAGCGGACCGGAGTTCCGCTGTGGCGACCCCTAACTGGGAAAAAGCAGAAAGACACAACAACATCGTTGGCATATGATCTGAAATAGTTATTGGGTGCATATCAAGACCTACAATTAAATGCACGTTCCTGTGAAATGTAAATTCTGTCTAGCCTACCCAGTTTTTGTATCTCTGGGAATACTGAATTCACTACAAACGCCTAGTACTGAATGCTGAATATTTTCATAAATTTCTTCAAAAATCTACACCTCCTTTGTAATATTTTCCCTTCTGGGCCCACCAGACAAATTTTCACTGTTACAGATCAAATTCCACTCCCACCTATAAGGAATATTCTTTGCTGAAAGCTGATTATTTCTCCTGGAATTTTCTTAAGCGCCATTATAGCAATTTTCAGTGGAATATAAATACATGCCAATGTAATTGTCCTCCCTTGCCAGTTACCTTTTATTACTGCAATTCTGCTATTATTATCTTTTTTATCCTCTTCTATCACTATTGGAGCTCTTCATGCAGTTAATATAAATACTTCTCTTTCCTTTCCAGGTATTCGACTGAATAACCATCCTGAAAACTTTTCTTTATCAAATTCACATGTTCAGTTCTTTCCAAGTGTTTCTCCTGTAGTATAGCTGTTTGGACTCTGCATTTTTTTACTATAGCTCACTACTCTTTCTTTTTTGTATTTATATAGGAGACCATTCATGTTTAAAGACATTAAAGAAAGCATTATTTTCTTGAAAATTTGTTATTCCCACCTTTATGTATAACAGCTTTTTTGTTAAATGTCTAGTTCCAGCTTTTGTGTTACATGCATATACTGTTTGGCAGGTTAATCTTTTATATAGTTGTTTCTTGTCATCTGCATTTGAGCCTATGTCACGTCTTACACAACTTTTTGTTTTATTGAAAGCGCTAAAACAAGCAAAAAAAATGCATTCCAGTACCCCCTCTAAAATCTGTTAACTTAATAACACACAAAACTTTGTACATCTTCAAATATTGAAGTTTTTACCCTCCTAATAGGAACAGATGTTCCAAACTGACAGCCAGACATGCAAACTTAAGATATCCTAAAAGAAAGGTTATCCATGCTAAGATGCATTGTACAGCATGTGCTGCTACCAAGTGCTTGTCTGACTTTGTCTTCTCTGTATAGCTCTCTCAGCTGGGAAAACACTTGAATGCTTTCAGAAACCATTATCTCCAAACCATTCCTTTTTATCAGATTGTCTCCTAGAGGCATGAGAACCAGACACAAAACTGCCAAGCACACATTTGTTTAGTAAAAAAAAAACCCTTATAATATTCAATATTCTTTTTCATTTACTTGGTTTTAAAATGTGTTACTAGATTAAGCTATGGGCCTTAGCCCAACCATTCCCCTAGGCAAGAATGAGAAAAAATACCCTATTTTTTTTCTTTTATCATGCTGTTTTAGCCAAATATTTATTTGTCTTTTTTTTACATTGCAGTACCTGCATTTCTTAAAACTGAACAAGGAGAAAGAAAAAAAAAAGACTAGAGCATCTATTTACATTAGTATCCCCATTACACTTAAAAATAACTAAGAAAACTTTATAGCATGCTAAGAAGATTATGCACTATTAAAATAGTACCATTAAGAAAATATTTTAATTATAGTTAACTTTCTCCCTCCCCTCTCCTGAGTTTTTTTCCAAACATTAATGGCATGAAGTAGGGCATCTGCTTTAGAGTCCCTACAAGTTCAGTAAAGTCCAAGAAAGATCAGTATTTCCAGATTTTCTTGTTGCCATATTTCACAAGTATAACTGTTGCTTTGTAATCCCACATTTGTCCGTTTTGAAGTTACTGGTTTTATTCCTGTTCATTTCCCTCTACAAGATCCTGTCTTTGCTTCATTTCTAATGTACTTTCAGTTCTTCTAGTCAACCCTTGTGTTTTTTTCCTTCTCTCCAGCGTTTTCTGTTGAAACAATGGAAAATGTTTCACTGGCACAGTCTCTCTGTTGTCCCCAGGACCAGAAGAACAAAAAGAAGAATCTCCCTCCATCTCACAGCTCACCCTTTACTGGACAAACTTTTGTATTTCTTTCTTATTTATTTTATTTTTCCCCGGTGGTACGGCGGTAGCATTGTTACCTCACAGCAAAAGGTTCTCCCGTTCGATTCTCAGCTTGGCCTGGGAGTGCCTTCTGTGTGGAGTCTGCATGTCCTCCCCACAGTAGGGTAGCGTTCCAAAGACATGAGTACGTAAATGGGCGTGCCTTCGTTGAAGGTTGGGCGTCGAGCTGGCACCTCGGTGTTTCGTAAAGATCTACTACCAATCATTAGCGGACCGGAGTTCCGCTGTGGCGACCCCTTGCAGGGAAAAAGCCGAAAGTCAAACAACATTTTGTTTACCAGGAAAGTCCAACTTGGAACAAGCCGGTTTTCAGTGAAGGCCCAGGGAGAGATACTCCAGATGCATGTCTTTGTAGCATGTGAGGAAACTGGAGCATCTGGAGGAAATCCACATGAGCACATGGAGGACATGCAGACTCCACAGATGGAACCACAGACGAGAATCGAACCGGAGAACCTCTTGCTGTGAGGCAGCAATGCAAAGCACTGTACCACTGTACTGTCCAAATCCTGTCTTTGCTTGATTTCCATGTACTTCATCAAAAAATTATTTTGTCCCTCCAGGAAAAAATATTTTGAAGATAGCTGGGTATAGCAGTTTGAATTTCATGCATGCTTCTCAGCATTCCCTGAATAATGGAATAAATTTACTTCGAATTCTGCCTGGTATACAATGATTAGTCATTCTTCACAAATACTCTATCTCCCACTTTTAGTATTTTGTCATTCTGCCCCAGTTTTGTCAGAATCAACTCCTTCTGCTGGTAAGATTACATCTTTACTATTAAAGGTCAAGATTGCTTTCTCATAGTCAGGTTTAGAGCATACACACAATGTGCCCTTTCAATTAACAATTCCTGTTGTAGAATTCCAGTTCAGTTGCTTATTTGTGCTTTCATAAAATTAATACAATCTGTTCCTTACAGCTTTTCTGGTACTGCAGAAAATCTCAGGATTTCCCTACATGTTCAGTCCTCTATTATTTTTTGAGACATATTTTCTTATGCAGTCTCATATTCAGCCAATTTTTTCATTTCAGCATCTGAATTTTGCAGTTTTATCACCTTATCTGAATAGCTGTTTAATGCTTCTTTCATTTTTTACAGGCTTTTATTGTTTGAGTTGGTATACTCCAACGGCGTTTCATTTATTTTAATCAGGCCTGTGTGCAGGTGCCTTATACTTTCCAATAGGTTACTGGAAGTCATGTCTGGAGCTTGCACTACTTTTTGCTGAGCAGCTGCAGTACTTTTTCCCGTCAGTGTTTGTCACCTTTTGTAACTGATTTTCCTTCAGGTCTTCTGTATTTCTTTTTTTTCTGGTATCCAGGCAGTGCACTTACTAGCCAGTTACTGAAATTTACCCAGAAATCTAGGTCTTCTGGCCTTCTTTGCTAAGTTTCTGTTTTCACACTGGGAGAGCTAGAATTAAGCTGTTACTCAGTCTGCAGCCATCTTGGAAGTCTCTTAATCTACTGATTTTTGTCACCATTTTAACTTGCACTTTTATAAGGCTGTACTTCAGTATGTTGAAAAGTAAATTCTTTTTCAGAATATAAATTTGTTATCATTTTGAATGCTGTTTCCCCCTTTTCCTTATTTCTGCAACATTATAATTACTTATATATAGAGCATAGGGGAACCAACATAATACCCAGGTCAGAATTTGGTAGAAATGGATCAAAAAAGGACCCAAAGTACGATTGGGTTTTGCAGTTGTTTGCATTTATTTTGTCAGCATCTTAACATGTGCGTACACACACATACACACATACATACATACATACATACACACACACACACACACACACACACACACACACACACACACACACACACACACGTATGTATTAAGTATGTGTAAACCCTACTCGGAATTCCCATTGTTCCATGCATTTTGTCAATGTTTTTGGTTTTGTCGAATCAAGAGTTGGCTGTATGTTTCATCGTTACCTGCTTTGTGTTAGTATGACACTGGAGAACAGTGAGGTTAAGGAAGTTTCTCCTTTTCCTCACTGTTTTGTGACCTTATACGTAGTATATTTAAAATTGAGGTATTGTCGAGGATAACATCCCTCCATATCTAGGGTACAAGGCAGCTTACCCCACTGCAAATACCCTATTTTTTTGCTTTTTATATGTGTTTAATAGGCTAAGGACCGCAAGAGCCTTTTTAAGCCTAGCCATGCATCCCAAATAGCTGACACATTTTGATACCCTTGATAAGTGTAAGCAGGGGCTTGGGAGATGAAACATTTACAAGCTAGGGCCTGGGAGATGAACCATTTAGAGACATAGGTGCCAAACCAGGAATTAATTTCTTGTTCCCCATCCAGCTGTCCAGGTTGCACTTGAATTGGGTTAAGGAGGAACTCTGCTTCACATGGATGGGGATAATCTCTTGTATACATACTTGTCTGTCCAGCAGGTCCTATTTATATCACAGGCAAGGTTTAAGTCTTTAGACAGGGTAATTCTGGTGCTGTCTGTTTTGCAGATTTGCAGGAGTCCATCAGAGTGGGATCAGGCAATGCTCTGTATGTCAGGCATAGATCTCCCCTCTCAAAAGCCTGTAGGAGACTGAATACAGTGATAGAGCTTTGAGGCAGTCTGCATAGGACATTTTACTTAAGCCCTATATTCTTTTAGTGAGGAACCTCTGTGAACATTCAGTTGTTGGATATGCCCGGTTAGGTACATACCAGTGGGGGCATTGTACTCAATGATAGGTCTAATGAATGCAGAATACAGTGGAACAATGACTTCCTTGGACTTGGAGTACTATACCTTTGTTTATAAGTTGCACAACATAGGATTTCCTCACTACTCTAGACACATGATGGTCAAATGCTAGATTACTATCTATGTGTGTCCCTAAGTCCCTGACTACTGGGTCACCTCTAAGGGGTGTTTTGTCAATATGATAGTTACCAGGGGTGGATGACTTCCTGAAGGATACTATTATGCTTTTCTTGGCATTTAGTTTTAGTCCATGGGTCTGACACCAGTTTTGTCTGTCTCAGCCCCACCTGGATAACATTTGTGTCAGTGTGGGATTCAGTGACAGCTCCAAATTTGCAGTCATCTGCATATTTAGTCAGCCAGAGACTACTGACATTGGCCTTCACTTCAGAGAAGTAAATGCCAAAATGGAGCTGTCCAAGGACTCGTCCCTGAGGAACTCCACTTGTGACTAGCCTCTTTGTAGAGATGGACTCGCCAATTCTAACTTCTTAGGTCCTGTCTGTGAGCCAGTTGACTATCCACTGGGTGACATACAAGTTTCTACCTAACCTTGTGATTTTTGTCAACAATGCTTGTATGGGGTATTGTGTCAAATGCCTTGGCCAGGTCAAGGTAGGCAGTGTGAACCAGTTTGCCCTCATCCGTTGTAGTGGTGACCTTCTCAAAGAAGTCCACCAGGTTGAGTAGGCATGATCTGCCCTTGCGAAACCAACCTGGGTTGGGTCCAGTGTCTGGAGGTTTACTTTATCACTATTGATCGTTTCCATGATAATTCTGTCCTTGACTTTACATATAAGACTAGAGAGACTTATGGGTCTGTAGTTTTCAGGGTCTATAGATGGCCCACCTTTGTGCAGAGGGATGACTGATGTTCTTCGTGTTTCACTGTTGCAGTCATCACATGTGGGTTATCTGCTTGCAGTAGCCCTCAGTCAGCCTGATTATCAAAGTATTGGATCCTGCGTCGGTTGCTGTCTCATCTTCCATGACGTCAGGTAGTCAGGGGTATAAAACATGCAGCCAACACCATTACATCAATCTTTCTTGCCGTGCGGTGCCCAAAGCAGAAGCAGTTAGCTAGTGCCGGTCGGCCGACTCCTGTAATTTTAATTTTCAAGTTTCAGAACTGAAGTCTTCAACTAAAGCTAAGTACCCCGTTGGGGAAACTTTTTCTTGCTCTAAACCGATGTCCGTAAAAGTCAGTAATTGTATTTCTTGTGGAAAGCAAATACCTCATAAAGATTTTCATTCGTACTGTATTTCTTGCCTAGGTCCTGACCACGACGTACCTCACTGTCAGTTTTGTGCCTTATTTAAACAACAAACTATTTGTCGTCAATATATTTACGCTTCTAAATATTTTGGTACTCAGTTCAATTATCCAGATATGTCTTCGGTAAGCCACCTGACTACCGACATTCCAAAAAAATGCAAAGATAAAGACAGACAGGCCGCCTAGGTCCAAAGCTACCGACGACTCTTCTCCTAAGCCAGTCACCAGTTCGCCGGTACTCAGTGCGGTGCTTTCACAGCCCCTAATACCCGTTACTTCAGATTCACAGGCCTCTACTGAGATCAATTCGGTGTCCGGTATGCCGCGAGATGCTTCAACTGTGGAACCTGCGGTTGTTTCTACCTTGGATGGGTCCGGAGTCGATGTGCAGGCACCGGCTTCTTAGGGTGTATTTAGGCCTACTGACTTGCATATTAAACCAACGCCATCTTCTTCAAGGCCTAAAACTCGAACCATGCCTAGAAAACCGACGGCCAGACTGCATGGTCAGGCCTCTATGACTAAAAAACAAATGACAAGAATGGCTGAAGACCTTATTACTTTAATCAGGGGAAGCCAACCTTCCCCCTCTAAGAAACCTAGGACTGAATTTGATTGTGATTCTTCTGACCAGGATTCTGAAATTTCTGTTTCCTCTGGTGACCAGGATTTGCCCTTATCTTCCTATGAGAATTCTGATGCAGTGGACTCTATTCCCTTTACACCCCCCCCCCCCAGAGGATTTCTCTTTTGGTAAAACCTTGCATACTCTTAAGGAACATTTTCGTTGGGAAAGCCAGGATTACTCTGATTCTAAAAAGAGGCTTAGGGATTTCTTACTCCTGCCCCAACACAGGCCTTTAGCTATCCCTCCTGTACTAGACATTGTTGATGCCTTTTCGGAATCTAGCTTGACCCCTGACTCTCTACCTCCTGCTCCCAGAAAACCTGATAGATATTACAGGGTTCCTGACTCTCACAAGTTCCTTTTTAAAAATCCTACTGCAGATCCTGAGACCATTTCATAGGACCCAATGGCATTAAGGCTACTATTGCCAAAAATCCTACCCCCTCTGATAGGGATTGCCCTGGCACTGGATAGATGGGATAAGAAGGTATACACGTTTGCAACCTTGGCCATTAGGGCCTTAAACTGCCAGTTTCATATGTTAAAGTATCAGCAGCATCTTACTGGATTGCTTAAACAGAAAATTATGTTGATTCCTGACTGTGCTGAAAATAAGGATTTAATGCATTTTGCTGAACAGGTCGGAAAACATACTTTGCAATGTGGTTTTGATTCACTAGAGGCATCTTGCAGGGCTGCTTTCACTGGGTCTGTACTTAGAAGGCATGCTTGGCTTAAGGAGCAGTCTTTGCCAGATTATGTTAAAGCTAAATTGCTGGATGCTCCCTTAAATCAGGACCGCCTGTTTGGCAACAAAACAGAAGAAGTTCTTAAAAAGATGGAGGAAAAGCTAAATCTATGCAAACTGTTAAAGATTTCGTACAAGTACAGCCTCCAAGATTTAGTAGGCATTGGCCCTCAAAAAATTGGTCCTTTCCTGCATCTTCCAGGCCTTCTCAGTCCAAACCCAGAACAAGCAGAACACCCAGGCTTCAGTCCCAGGGTACGCACAGGACTAAGCAGTGGGGGGCTCCCACTTCCAAATCAAGGAGTAGTAAGCTGTCTCAATGACTTAACTTTAAAACTTCCAAGCACTTCTCAACTGACTGCTCCTTTAGCAAAAAAACTGGGAACTCATTACCCAGGACAAATGGGTTTTAAATATAGTTTCCCAAGGATACAGATTTCACTTCCACATGTTACCAACCCCAGATGATTGGCCAGATCTACCCCCAAATCAGTGGGCAGAGGCTCAAAAGCAAGTACTCACTCTCTTAAGCTTAAAGGCTATTCAAACCACACCAGAAGAGGAAAAGGGACAAGGTTTCTACTCAAGACTTTTCCTGGTAACCAGAAAAGACAATCCTGGACCTTTCTCTCCTAAACACCTTTTTGGTGATTCCAAAATTCAAGATGCTATCTCTTCACCAGTTGCTTCCTATGCTAGGCAAGGATGCCTGGTTGGCAACACTGGATTTAAAGGAAGCCTACCTGCACATTCCAATCAGGGAATCTTGCAGAAGATACCTATGCTTCAATGCAGGCTGCATGCACTATCAGTTCTCTGCACTGCCCTTTGGCTTATCTACTGCGCCCAGGGTATTCACAAAGTGCCTAGTTTCAGTCATTGCATTTTGTAGGCAAAGAAATATTCAGATATACCCATACCTGGACGATTGTCTAATTCAGGCAGAAAGCCAGGACATACTTTTGAATCATCTGGCATTTGTACAAAAGGTGCTAACTTGTCTGGGGTACACCATAAATGAAAATAAATTAAATCTTGTACCCTGTCAATAAATTATGTTCCTGGGAGCAAGCTTGAACACAACTTCCCAGATGGCTTTCCTCACGCCAGCGAAACAAATTAATTTGGCAACTTAATGTAAACTAATGGCCACAAAAACCCTGCTATCTGCAAGGCAAATACTGCAAGCCTTGGGGTTCATGGTCTTGTGCATTCTACTAATTCCATATACAATACTGCATATAAGGGAACTACAATGGTATCTAAAAAGCCTATGGTGTCAACATTCTCAGAATCTAGAAGCAATGATTCCTATCATACCTTGCCTACAGTTAGCATTCCTTTGGTGAGCAGAGGCCTGCCACCAAAACAAGGGACTACCATTCATTCTACCCCCTGCCACCCAAACCCTAACAACAGATGCATCAGACTATGCATGGGGGGCTCACCTGGCAGGGAAGTGCATTCAGGGCAAATGGAACCCAAGTCAAATGCACCTGCATATCAATCAAAAAGAAATGTTAGCTGTGCAGAATGCTCTGACAGCCCTCGAGGACCATATTTTTCCATGACAGTTAATGGTAAAGATGGACAACACCACTGTTATGTGGTGCATAAACAAGCAGGGGGTACCCATTCATACCTACTCTGCAGACTAGCTATGGCTCTGTGGAACACAGCCTTGAGCTACCAAGTGCATCTACAGGCTCAATTCCTGCCAGAAAAACTAAATACACTGGCAGACGAACTAAGCAGAAATCTCATGGACCCACACAAGTGGAAACTGGAACCAAAGACTTTCAACATGTTGATAAACAAATGGGGGAGCCCAGATATAGACCTGTTTGCCTCCCCCCAGAACTACCAGTTGGACAAATTCTGCACAAGGACTCCCCACAAACAAGCTTGGAAAGTGGATGCTCTGTCCTTGAGCTGGAAAAAATCTGTCAGTTTATGCCTTTCTTCCTCTGCCTCTCCTCTCCAAAGTACTACTAAATATCAAACAGGACAAACCAAAGACGATACTGATTGCACCAGACTGGCCACACCAACACTGGTGTACCCCCCTTGCGTAGTATGTCACTGCTGGCCCCATGGCACCTGCCTCAGACCCCTACCCTGCTGTCACAGCAGGAGAGACAGATTCTGCACCCTCAGCTTCAAACCCTGAACCTGGAAGCCTGGCTAATTACCTAATCTCTCCGTTACCATCCCTCAGTAAGCAAGTGTTGGATGTCATTTTGGAGGCAAGGAGGCCTAGTACTAGAAAATCTTATGCTGAAAAATGGAAAAGATTCTTTGCCTGGAACCAAACTCAAGGGATGGGCATAGCAGTGCCCAATTTACCTCAGATTCTTCAATACTTAACTGAAATGCTTCACAAGGGCCTTTCTTTTTCCTCCATCAAAATTCATGCCTCAGCCATTTCAACTCATTACAACACAGAACCACCCCTCTTCTCTCATCCACTGCTCAAGCAGTTCCTCAGAGGGGCCAAAAACTTAAGACCACCCAGGAGAGCCCCAGCTCCAGCCTAGGACCTTAACTTTGTATTGGAAAAAACACACTCTCCCTCCTTTTGAGCCATCTGCAAGTGCAGAGTTAAAATTCCTTTTTTGGAAAACAGCCTTCCTTTTAGCAATCACTTCAGCAAGAAGGGTATCTGAATTACAGGCCCTTATGGCAGTGGAGCCTTTCATCATCTTTCATGCGGACAGGGTGCCCCTCAGGACCAATCCCTCCTAAATGCCCAAGGTGGTATCCAGTGTGGCTCTTAATCAGTCCATTCATTTGCCAACCTTCTTTTCTAATCTACAGAACAAACGGGAACAGATACTGCACTCCTTAGATGTGCATAGACAACTTAGATTTTACTTGGACAGGACTAAACCTCAAAGGAAATCTGAATAACTTCTGGTGGCATTTGCTGCAGGGGCAGAGGGGAAGGCTATTTCAATGCAGAACATTTATAAATGGATAGACCATTGCATTAATTTCTGCTATGAGCACTATGGAAAACCTATCCCACAGGGGATTAGACCACATTCAACCAGGGCTGCATTTACCTCTACAGCCTTTCTCAGAGGTGTCCCTATCAGGGACATCCTAGAAGCTGCTACCTGGAGTTCTGTACATACTTTCACCAAGCATTGCCATTTGCCAATTTTCTCTAAATCCAGAGCTGGTTTTGCCACTGCAGTCTTGCTGGGCCTTATAGCTGGTCCTAATGCTATTGGTCCTCCTCCCATCCTTAGCTTTGGGAATCTACCCAAATGTGATGACTGCAACAATGAAACACGAAGAACATAGTGCAGTTGTGTACACTTACCATAAATGTAGAAGTTCGAGTGTATTCACTGTTGCAGTCCTGGTTACCCTCCCTCCAGCCCCCTGACCTCCTTTGGCTGTACTTCTATTCTCCTTTGCTATGCTTAAAAGCTTTTTGGTGTATTTGCTTTTTTTTGGAGGTATAACCTTGTGTGTGTGTATATATATATATATATATATATATATATATATATATATATATTTAATTGCTTCCCATTAGGGGGGCACCTGACATCTGGGGTAGGAAAAACTGATGTAATGGCATTGGCTGCATGCTTTATACCCCTGACTACCTGACGTCATGGAAGATGAGACAGCAGCCGACGCAGGACCCAAGACTTTGATAATCAAGCAGACTGAGGGCTACTGCAAGCAGATAACCCAAATGTGATGACTGCAACAGTGAATACACTCGAACATCTACATTTATGGTAAGTGTACACAACTGTACTTTGCTGTTCTCTGTCCATGCGTCACAAAGCCTGTTTGGAGGCTATAGTTATTCCAAATTCAGTAGATTACTCAGTTGATTTTTGCCCAGTGGTGTCAGCTCATTATATACTGGATTTATTTTTGCTACCCCAAAATAATGCATTATCTACTTAATGTAAAAATGACTTTTGTAGGTAAGATTGTAAAGGGATATAATTTTGAAAGTTTTTGTGCAGTCCATAGCTGGGCATCAGCTGCATCCAGTGTTTCCTCTTGTCCAAACTGTTGGAAGTGAATAGAATAAGTGGTAATTAATCCCAAAGTGAAGCAACATTGCTCAGAAAAAAGATTTGAGTCTAGCATGATACCACTAAGCAGTAGTCAAACCTCACTGTAGAATTATAAAAATGATTTTACCATTGCAAGCGTACAGTAATTCATTATCAGTCTTTTCTTGTGAAACTTCATTTTTTTCACACAGTCACTGCAATTTCCAGTTTTATACATATTTTTCTCTACTACCTAAGAACAAATACAATCCTCCTGTCTCTGTTAGGACTTAACAATACAGTTTCACAGTGCAACTTTTTATTACATACAAGTTTTACACAACAGAAATTGTAAGTATATTACCATTTGAAATAAGAAGTAGGAAAGAAAAAGTACAGGCATCTCTTTTTTTAGTCAGTTCCCCTGATCTGGCATCACGATTTTCCCACTTTACAAAAAAAAAAAAAAAAAAACAAACCTCAAGCAGGTCTTATATGCAACTTGAAGATAAGGGTGCACTGTTTTGGTACACTGTCCAATTCCCTTTCTATACAGATCATCTGCACTGGTATTAACAGGACCACTCCTGTGCTGGATAATCATGGTTTAGGACTGCAAGTCTAAAATTCATTTAACTAAATTTCCATTTTGCCCACTTGCCCTGTGGTAGCCACTTTAAAGCTTTATCATAGGTTCATACTAGGCTAAATGTCCTAGGGCATTTATAAGCCTAGCCAGAGTGTGTTTGGCTTTCACCACCCATTTTAAATTAATTTTGCTATGCCCTTTTTCGAGGTTAGTATACTGTGCCTCTGTCTAACAGTGACACAGAAAAACCTACGATCTCCCATCCACTCATCAAGATTCCTCTTGAAGAGAGTCAATCATCTATGACAGTGGCAGTTTTTTTCCCATCCAGGTTGGGCTGCAGCTTTTCCAGTACCCAGACTGTCTTTCTTTGTGGCAGCATATGATTCCACCCTGGACTGAAGTCTGTGGCTCAAGTGCATGATCGGGTGCTCTTATCCCTCTGAGGAAACTTAAGCACATCTCCCACCCAGTAGTTGGAAGTATCTTCCTTACGCAATGACTTTTGACTGTAGCTAGGGCTGGCTACCAGTAGAGATCTTCTGTACATTGCCTCTAAGCATTTGAAATGTCTGCTCACAGACTGGAGTCCAGAAAATCTCATCTGACCAAAGTATAAGATTTCTCTGCCGTAACCAACTGCCACTTGTTGGCCTTAGTAGTCATCAATGCCCTTGGTAGTCTATCCACTACTACCCTGATATGTTGAACAAATTCTGCCTATGTCCTACAGCAATGTCATTCAAATGTGCAAGGACATAATCTCCTACTCCTGCTAGGATGTGATCTTGGTGGTCCCTTCTTCCTTCTAAAGGACAAAGTAAGTCACAAATGCTTATCTCTCCCTGGTTGCAGAAGTCAGAGATACCTGTCACTAACCCTTGGTCAAATTAAGTATGGTTAAGTACTCAGGCCCACCCAGCTGCTGTAAGGCATCATCTGTCATAAGTATGGAGTAAGCATCTTGACTCTGTGTGACCTTTCAGTTTACTGTAGTCCACACATTACCTGACACTACCATCTTTATTTGCTTCCAGCACTACTGCTGAGGCCCAGGAATTGTTGGACACTGATATCCCCCATTTCCAACATGGCCTGCAGTTCCTTTCTTAGGGGTTGCCTAATTCTTTCAGACATCATGGAAGGGTCTTATTTGGCAGGCCGCTGGGGTCCTGTGTGCAAGTAGTGTACCACCAGATGGGCACACCATGCTACATCAGTAAATATAACCTCAAATTCTTGTAGCAATGCTTAGATATCCTGAGCCCATGTAAGAGACCGTTACTTAGATAGGGCTGCCTCATCCACTAAGGTATAAGACCAAGTCTTGCATAGAAGTCAGCATCAGTCATTCACTACCATATTTTTATTTTGGTTTCTCCAGTTTTCCAGTTTTGGTTTCTGTGAGTTGCTGCTCAATTTCAAATCATGTGCACTGAAGATAGGGTTTGTTCCTCTATGTCTTGTAGCTGACACATTTATTTATTTTAACATTAAAATGACATGCAACAGTATCAGTGGAAATGTATTTAGTTATTTAATTTCAGTGAATAACAGAATTCAGCAGGTAATACAATAATGTTTTTCAATATTATGGGCAGAAAAGTTAAGTAAGGTAGTAAATGGGGTATCAATTCATACCCCATTTAAAAGCATTTATCAACAAAGATTGACCTCTGCTATTTATTAGTTTATTGAAAATATTTGTAGTATAATTTATTTAAACCATTAAATTACTTTACTTATCATAATTAATATTAGCTTACAGATTTCCTTCATAAAATCTTTCCATTGGAGTAGAATAAAGCAAGGCTGTCTCTTACACAACTGCTATTTAAATTGCTGTGTTTAGAATGGTTTTCCAAAACACAGTGTGATCAAATGCAGTTTCAGTGGACAGCCACATTAATTAAAATTTATTTGAAATTATTTTTGGTATTTTCAGGCTGTAAGCACCTCATGCAGGAAGGCAATTCCCTGCTTCTGTTCTAATTGACTCTAGATTGAGTGCTGTAGATCCATTTGAAGGAAGCAGCATTGTCCATAAAATGGTCCAAAAACACTGATTTGCACAAAACACGATAAAAATATCTCATGCCTCAGTTTATCTGCTTTAACTGTTATCAACATGTAGTACATCATAAATGGAAAAAAAACAACATAATCTGCTGTTGTCATTTCCGTTCATTCCTCTTCACTTGGGTTTGTATCGGACCCTCTGATCTGACTCAGCCGATTTTTACAGCTTGTGGAATACTGAAATATTTCAAGCTCCTTTCCCACCGATAATGCATTAGTCCTCCACCATACCTCAGAATTCATTTGCCGCCTTTGTGTACGGATGTGGTTGTAGTTACCTCTTGAGCTTTGCTGTAGTTGTGAGTAGAAAAGCAGATTTAATATAGGCTGGCACTAGGCTATCGGCCCTAACGTCTATACAAGCCTAGCCATAACAATTCCCTGGCTATTTCTTCTCACAGTATTTACTTCCCTGGACCCATGTCTAGTAGGGTGACTGATGTGATCCCTGTGGTGAATTTCCGGTCTCCCATCCAATCATCAAGGCTCCTTTTGAATAGGGCCAAAGAGGTGCTCTGCTTGACATGTATGGGTAGTCTATTCCAGAGTCTGGGGAGTCTCTGGGTCAGGAACGTATCCCTCCAGCATGTTTTGTTCATTGTGATGACAAGGTTTAGATCCCTGGAGTATGCATCTCTGAGGGATTGGGATTTCTTTAAGTGTAGCGTGTCCAACAGCACTGGGTTTGACATGGCCTTGTATGTTAAGCAGAGATCGCCTCCGAGTAGACGATATGCGACAGAGTATAGGTGGAGTTTTTTTAGATGGTCAGCATAGGGCATCTGCTTTAGGCTTGTGATTCTTTTAGTGAGGTATTTCTGCGGCCTTTCCAGCTGTTGCAGATGTCTTGAGAGGTACATACCAAATGGGGCGTTGTATTCTATAATGGGTCTAATGAGGGATGAGTACAGTGGGACAGTGACCTCCTTTTTTCTGGATGAAAAGCCCTTAGTGATGAGATGTGCCACATAGAAGGATTTCCTGACTGTTGTGGCGATGTGGTTATCGAAGGTGAGACCACTGTCCACCTGTGTCCCTAAGTCTCATCACACTTTCGGTGTTTAGAGTACTGCCATTTATATATTTTTTCTTTTGTCTTTGTTCTATAATAGCCTTTGATGACCCTTTCTGCACTTTTTAGAGTAATTGTTTTTACCATTGTTGATATTTTCTTGTCTTTCTTTCCTGTATACCCTCGCCGTAGTCTCATTTACCATCATTGGTAATTTTTCCCCTTTATCTTTTCCTTATTTCAAAAAAAAAAAAAAAACTTGCCCTTTCTCTCAGAGTGTGGTTTTTGAAAAATATATATGTATGTATGTATGTATATATATATATATATATATATATATATATATATATATATATATTTATTTGGAATGGCTGAAAAAACATCAGGTTTTAAAAAATGCAAGGCTTGTGGCCACAAGATACCATTATCAGATTCACTACGGTGTAGGGCTGGCTCATTTGAATGTGTCCTGTGATATATGTAAGACTTTTAATCCAAGTGCCTTGATAGATCGGAAATATAACCTTATTTTGAAAGGTTTACTTCCTTCCACTTCTTCTCAGACAGTACCTGGGGTTCAAACCCCCAAGAAACTAGAGAAAAAAGAGGTAAAGAAGCATCCTTCAGACCATTCCAGATCATCTGCTCCGAGCTCAGCTACTGAGAACCACCTCAAAAATTACCTAAACTATTCGATCCAAATTCATCATACCCAGAGGTGAAACACTCGTATCCTGCAGCTTTTGAAACTAAATCCACGTCATCAGATCAACCCACTCAGATCTGAAGAAGCTTCCTCGGACCCAATATGATTCGTGTGGGTTCTGTCCCCTTCAGTCTCCCATCCCTGTTCCTGGAGAGACACCACCCCTCCAGGAGCTCATCCATTGCATAATCTTCTCAATCTTCCAGAGGTTTGACTGAAGCAGATGTGGATAGGATGATGAGGAAATGTCTCTCGATGCAAATACAAATGGAGGTTCTCCTGGCTCCTACCCATTGGGTCCAGAGACCTTCATATGTACTACTTCACCAGTTTTGTCTCCTCCTCTGATCTGACCTTCAATTTCAAAGCAGTTGGAACCAAGAATTCAATATCTGTCCGTACTGGATCCAAAGTTTGTCTTATCTTCTACTTTGGTACCATCCCTGAGTGGACTGGTTCTGAGTGTGTCTGAGCTGAATGAGACTCTGAGCCATATCGTTGGCACTGGATCCTGGGTGTTAGACTCAAGTCTGAGATTGTCTGAGCCATCTCTGCCCTTTGGGGCCTTGACCCTCTGCAGCTTGGCTGAGATCCCTGCTTCGAGCAGTTTGCGTTCAGGTCAGAAGGAGTCAACGGTTTGGAAGCATGTCTTCTCAGAGCCGTTGGCTTCTTCCTCTCTGGGGTATTCTGCCTTCTAGGTAGTGGAGGAGTTTTCTCTGCTCCAAGAAAAGGAAGCATCTACCTTCCTCGGCTTCCACTTCCCAGACCCACTTGTCTTTACATCAAGATCCTCAACATCCTACTCCATAAGGACAGCCAGCTCAAAGTCTCCAGGATACCCCTCAGGATATATTGATTTGTTATGATATTTCTGTGGAACACTCCACCGAAAAAGTCCCTAGGAAGAGAAAGTGTAAAAGGTGGCATTTAGAATCCCCTCAAGAGTCTGTCACAGAAGATACTGATTTCAGTGAGGGGAAAGGGTCCCCAAGATCACCACCTGATGATGTCTCCATTGGAGACATCCTAAAGATTTTAAATCAGAGAGGTGGTTGGTTTGTCGACGACCCTTCCCAAGAGGAATTGGTATTCCTGGAAGCCTTTGGATCTGGCCCATCTGTCTCTTGGGTGACTCGTCCCACAGACAAGATCATTGATTTGATCTCACAGCAGGCATGGGAGCTACCTGATTCAGTTGAGGTGATTCCCCAAAAGACTGGGTAAGGAGTTTTGGAGTAAGGGAGTACCTGTAGATGCTGTGGTCATAGTGGCAGCCACAAAGAAGGAATTTGTGGAACAGTTTCCTCTGTTCATCCTCCTAACAGGGAGTCTAGGGCGATGGACATATTTGGGAAGCATGTGTATGCTTCAGCGACCTTTGCAGTTCGATCGCTGAACTGTTTGCCACACTTTACTAACTTCAGAGGGATTTGATTAAAAAACACACTAAATCCCTCTCAGGGACCATTACTTCTGAGGCAGAAAGTTCTTTTGCCTCACAGCTGACTACGTACAGTCCATTTCGTATTCATCCATGAGGCTCATTTCACATACAGTTGAAGGTACGTCAACGGGGTGCTGGGTGCAGGCCTTTCCATTAGGATCCATGCCTGGATGCTCCTGTGTGATTTCTTGGAGCCCTTCAAGTCTTCCTTCATCAATGCTCCTTTTTTTCGGAAGTTCATCATTTGGCCTCAAGGTTAAAGACACACTATCCAGGTGTGAGCAGGATAATAAAACCCTTTCTGCTGTGGGCATACGTTTTTTGACCTCTCAAAGGACCTTTTCCAGGAATCAATGAGATGGTCGAAAAATGTGGTTCAGCAAGTCCCTGGGTCTCTTCCAAGATCCATGTAGAGACAGATCCCCCAGAGGCAGAGGGGGGAACTCTTATGGAAGTCTACAAGGTAGATGCGGCCCACAAAACCTAGGATCTAGAGATAGCTCCTCTGACAGATCCTATTGGTGCTCCTGAAAAGAGGCCTGATTGTCCACCTCTGGAGACATTCAGGGATGGTTTATCCCTGTTGCAGAGAGCCTGGCTACAGATTACAAAAAGATTCATAGGTGCAGAGGATTATTTCCAGATGTTAAATAATTCCTTTTTTCCTTCCTCCCCCTTGTACAGTAAACAAAATTCAAGATGTCCCACCCAATCAGAGAAGAGCATCAGCACTAGAAGTAAAAAATCTGCTACAAAAAAAGAGTCCCAGAGACTTCCCATACTCTGCAACAGGCTACCCATCAATGTCAAGCAAAGTTCTTCATTAGCACTCTTCAAGAAAAATCTTGATGAGTGGATGGGAAATGGGAGATACACCCTAGGGATCACTTCTGTGTCTCTGCTCGACAGTGGCACAGGAAAATAGCTTTCTTGGGTGGCGTAAGCCAGGCAACCTTGTTAGCTGGCTTACGTAGGCCCTTGGACCAGTAGCCTAGTCCCTACCTATGAGTCATGTAAGAAGTTCCCCCAGACCAGAAGGAGTATGAGACTTTATCAAGAGTCTTTTTAGTGCCAAAGAAAACAGGGAACTGGAGACCAATTTTGGATCTCAGCAGTCTGAACAAGTTAGTTCAGCACACAAAGTTCTGAATAGTCGTGGTTCAGTCCACTCTGCCATTTCTAAAACCTGGACAATTAGATCTTTTCAATAGAGCTTCAGGATGCGTACTATCATATCAAAATGAACAGACAGTCCAGAAGATACTTACACTTATGGCTGCCGGACAGTCATTACGAGTTCAAATCTCCGCCCTTTGGTCTCACCACAGCCCACAAGATGTTCACCAAATGTATGGCAGTGGTAGGAACTCACTTGAGAATGCAAGGAATTCCGGGTGTTTCCTTATTTGGACATCTGGCTCATAACTGCTCCGACCAGGCATCAGTTGAATAAAGCATGACATCCAGTTATGCTCTCAACTAGGAATTATTATCAATCACAGCAAATCTCAACTACCACCATCTCAGATATTGCATCTCACAGGGGCTTTGTTCAATGCGTCTTCCTTGACGGTCACTCTCCCTATTCCAAGAGTTCAAATTATATGATTCCAGGTCAAAAAGATTATTTAAAATTCCTCTCTCAGCTTGAATGATCCTTCAAGCATTGGGATTAACGTCTGCTGTGATAGTTCTGGTTACATTAGCAAGATATCACATGAGAATTCTTCTGTGGACACTAGCAACTCAGTGGGCTCTTTTCCACCAGTCTTTATCCACCCAGATCAAGATAACTCAGGCATGCAAAAATTACCTCCTTTGGTGGATTTAGTACAATCAAGTTTTTCAAGATCACCCCATCACTATTCCTCAGCCCAAGGCCATACAGACCACAGATGCAGTGGTGGGGCACTTCTTGGGAAAGATGGTCCAAGGCAGTTGGTCTCCCAAGGAGGTCAGTATACATGTCAGTGTCCCAGAAATGAGAGCTGTCCTCCTGGGATTACAGGCCTTCCAAGATGCTCTCCTCTCTGGGACCATTGCACTTCAGACGGACAGTATGTCAGTGGTCTGGTACATCAACCAGCAAGGAGGAACCAAGTCTTACCCCCTTTGTTGAGAAGCATTGAGAGTGTGGTGATGGGCGATCCCATCCAATTGATTTCTGATAGCAATGCACATCCAGTGTGATAGCAGACAAGCTGAGCTGGTCCATTCTGATGCCTCACAAGTGGTCTCTCGATATGAAAGTGGCGGAAAAGATTTTCTGTCATTGGAACTAACCTTGCTGTGATCTTTTTGCACCTCCCCTCAACAACAAATGCAAAATATTCTTTGCCCTGATCTCCCCACTGGGGGAGTCACTGAAAGATGTTCTACACGATTGAACCCCTGGTCTCCTCTGTGCCTTTCCCCAGTACCTCTAGTACCAAATTTCTTCAGAAAGCATCACAATTGAAAAGCACAGTCATCCACATTGCCCCTTATTGCCCTTATCAGATTTGGTTTCCTTTTTCTTTGGCCTCATCTCCTTTGCCAGCCTTGGACACTGGATCCAGCTCTGGACTTCCTGTCTCACCCAACAGACTCAGTACACTCGGACATTCTAGGTCTAAAGTTGACCGCATGGTTTCTCCATTTCCACTGATAGCTAGATAGTCCAGGCTTTTCTCTCCTGTCTGTCACATTCTCTTATCTCGCAAAGCTGCCACTAGAAAACTTTACAAAAGCAAATGGGCATGGACTTTTGGGCACAGCAAAAAGATATTGACCCCTTTTATGCACCAATTCCAAATTTTCTGGAGTTCTTTGCTACAATTTTTAAAGAGGGAGCTAGTTCCTCAACTGTTAATGTACAGCTAGCTGCCATTTCTAATTTTCACATAGGAATCAATAATTCATCTTTAGCCTCTTCCAAACTTTGTAAGGCTTTTGTAAGGAGTACCTTTCTTCTCAGATCTCCTTTTAAAGATCCCACTGCCCCATGAGATTTGAGTTTAGTGTTATAATCCTTGATCCAATTTCCCTTTGAGCAATCTCCAAGTGTGAACTAAAATTTTTAACTTGGAAAACTGTCTTTTTAGCTGCCATTTCCTCTGCTAGATGAGTTTCAGAACTTCAAGCCATATTTTACAAGCCTTCTTATCTTATTTTTCTTAAGGATAGAGTATCCTTAAGCACCAACCCATCCTTTCTTCCTAAGGTGGTGTCAGAATCTAATATCAATCAAAGTAACGTCCTTCCAGTCTTCTTTCAAAATTTCTCAAAGGAGAGTACATGTTGCCCCTGTTAGATGTACACAGACAGTTAAGTTTTTTATCTTCATTGGACAAAAGGTTTCAGAAATCAGATCAACTATATGTCTCCTTTTCAGACTTAAAATTGGGCAAACTAGATATCAAAGTGACATTAGCCAAATGCTTAACAGATCGTATTTCCTTTGTTTGCAACAAATTGGTGTTGTCTTTGCCAAAACCTGTAAAAGCTCATTCCACTAGGTCTATGCCAACTTCTTCATTTTTTTTCTATCCAGAGCTTCCTTGAATGATATTTGTGCAACTACAGCTTGGGATAACCCTCAGACCTTTATTGCTCATTACAAATTATATCTGGTGTCTAAGGGAAGAGCAGCTTTCAGCTCAGCTGCTTAGAGTTCTCTCAGGACTAAGGTAGCTGAGTCTCGATGTTTACTTTATCTCTATTGATCATTTCCAAAACTTGGTATTGAATAGCTTTTTAATATATTTGTGTGCTTTATTTGTATTGCAGTTTAACCTGCAATGAGATTCCTTAAATGTAATATTGTGAATATTAGATTAGTGTGGCTGTATTTTATAGCAGGAGTAGAGGTTTAGTGCACTTTAGCTCACAGGTTTGTCACATTCTGTGCTGTTAAAGTAGATGCATTGGCTTGTGTCACATATGATTCTTCCATCAATATACAGTTTTCTTGTTTTGTGGTTTACAGTACCTGCCACTAACCATCTTTTTGTTATAGGTGCTTTAAGGATTTTCAGCTTCAGCGAGCAAACAAGATGAAACCACGGAAGCAACTGGAAGATGTTAGTGTGGTACGGCGTACAGAGATTTACTTTGCTCAAGCAAGGTGGCGGCTTACAGAAGAGGATGGGCAGCTGGGGATCACAGAATTGGAGTTACAGCGTTTCCTATACAGCAAGGTGAGTAGTTTAATATTTGCAGGCTAGAAATATCTGCACTTTGATTTTCTAGAAAGCTTGGGTGAACTGATCTTGGGCTGAACTTGCCCACTTTAGAAAACAGTCTTCTCCAGTCAGACTTGCATGCTTGAGTTGAATGTCTCTTGGAAACCTTTAGACATCCAAATGTTACTCAACTGTTACTTGGCTTTATGTGTATGTGTGTGTTAGATTTACACAGTCATTGCACTGCTCACTTCCTTAGATGTTCTTCATGTTTCACTGTTGCAGTCATTACATTTGGGTTATCCTGCTGGCAGGTTGCCCTCAGTCGGCCTGAATTCCAAAGTCTTGGGTCCTGCGTTGGTTGCTGTCGCCTCTTCCCTGACGTCAGGTCATCAGGGGTATAAAAGATGCAGCTGACGCTATTTTATTTGGTCTTTCTTGCTGCGCAGTGCCTGAAGCAGAAGCAGTTCACAAGTGCCTGTCGGCCGACTCCTGAGATTTCCGTGTTCGAGTTTCAGATCCAAAGTCTTCATTAAAAGCTAAGTACCCCGTTGGGAAAACTTTTTTCTTGCTCCAGACCGATGTCAGAAAAAGTTAATAATTATATTTCTTGTGGGAAGCAAATACCTCATAAAGACTTTCATTCTTACTGTATTCCTTGCCTAGGCCCAGACCATGACATTGCTAGTTGTCGGTTCTGTGCTAGATTTAACCAACGCACTGTTAAGCATCGGTACGATTTTGCATTAAGCTATTTTGGGTGACGATTTAATTATACAATGTCGTTGGATAGCCATCCGACTACTGGAGTTCACAAAAAACACAAAGAAAAGGACAGGCAACCAAGGTCCAAAACCGACGACAAAGCTTCTCCTAAGCAAGTCACCGGTTCTCAGTGAAACGCTTTCGTAGCCCCTGACACCCGCTACTTTAGAGTCACAGGCCGCTACTAACTCCTACGTTGAGTCGGCCAGACCGCAGAAAACTCAAGGTATTGGAGCCTCGGAGACTATTCCCTCAGATGGGTCCAGAGCCGCTGAGCAGGCATCGGCTTCTGAGGGTGTATTCATACCTAAACAATTATGTATTAAACCAACTTCAAAGACTAAGACGCCTTTAAAGACAAAGAAACAAGTTCACCAGTCACAAGGACAGGCCACCATGCTCAAAAAACAAATGCTCAGAATGGCCGAAGACTTAATTACCTTGATCAGGGGTTCCCATCCCCCTCCTGATAAGAGGCCTAGGCAAGAGACAGACTATGAATCTTCAGATCAGGTTTCCA
Source organism: Protopterus annectens (assembly GCF_019279795.1). NCBI lineage: Eukaryota > Metazoa > Chordata > Ceratodontiformes > Protopteridae > Protopterus > Protopterus annectens. Next base: position 712,875,582 of record NC_056747.1, on the reverse strand, counting down.
TTTCTTCTGATTCCTCTTCGATCAGGAATGTTCTCTTCCCCCCATAAGGAGTCTGATGCTTAGTAATCAATTCCTTCAACTTCTCCTCTTGAGGACTACTCTTTTGGGGAAACCTTTCATACCATGAGGGAGCACTTCCATTGGGAGAGCCAAGATTTTTCAGAATCTAAGAAAAGGCTCAGAGACTTCCTTTTACTAACTCAACACAGGCCTCTAGCTATTCCACCTTTGTTGGACATTGTAGATGATGTGTTCTCTGAGTCTAGTCTGACCCCTGACTCTTTACCTCCAGCTCCTGTTAAAGCTGGACAGATACTACAGGGTCCCTGACTCTCATAAATTCCTTTTCAAAAACCCTTCTGCAGACCCAGAAACTATTTCTCAGGGTCCAAAAGGGGTCAAGGCTTCTACTGCAAAAAAATCCTTCCCCCTCTGACAGGGACTCCAGGGCTCTGGATAGATGGGGGAAAAAAGATTTACACATTTGCTACTTTGGCTATAAGGGCCTTAAATTGCCAGTTTCATATGCTCAAATATCAGCAATATATCATGACACTGCCTAAACAGAAAATTATGGCAAATTCTGAATGTGCAGAAAACAAAGAAATGCAGGATTTATTGCATACAGCTGAACAAGTTGGAAAGCATACTTTGCAATGTGGGTTTAATTCCCTGGAGGACTCCTGCAGGGCCGCTGTTATGGGTTCTGTCATTAGGAGGCATGCTTGGTTAAAGGAACAAAATCTGCCTGACCATGTTAAAGCAAAATTATTAGATGCTCCTTTACAACATGATACCTTTTTTGGTATTAAGGCAGAAGAGGTGTTAAAGAAAATGGAGGACAACTCTAAATCTATGCAAACGGTCAAGGATTTCTTACAGGTACAGCCACCTAGATTTAGCAGACACTGGCCTACAAAGAATTGGTCCTTTCCAGTCTCAGACAGACCTCAAAGGGGCAGATCCAGATGCCCTAGAGGCAGATCACAGCCACAAGGATCCTACAGATCTAAGCAGTGGAGTGCTTCTACCTCCAAAGGTGGAGAGGACAAATCACAATAATACAGGAAACAGTCCCAATGACTTCCCCTGCCTGCGCCAAGCACTTATCTTCTGGCAGCACCCTTAGGGGGAAAACTAGCACTTTTTTCTCAAAATTGGCACATTATAACCCAGGACAAATGTGTTCTAGACATAGTGTCACAAGGCTACCAGTTTCATTTCCATACCCTGCCAAGGGCAAATGGTTGGCCAGACCTGCCAAAAAATGGGCAGAGGCTCAAAAACAAGTTGCAGCTCTCATGGACATAAGGGCTATTCAACAAGTACCACAGCAAGAGCAGGGACAAGGATTTTACTCAAGACTGTTCTTGGTACCCAGAAAGGACAAAGCATGGAGACCAATACTGGAACTATCTATTCTAAACACTTTCCTGAATATACCAAAATTCAAGATGTTAACCTTACAGCAGCTTCTGCCCGTGCTGGGCAGCAAGGCTTGGCTTGTGACTTTAGACCTAAAAGAGAGGCATGGCTGCATGTCCCAATTAGACAATCATGCAGAAGATACCTCAGATTCAAGGCTGGCTCAAAGCATTACCAATTCTCTGCACTGCCCTTTGGCTTATCTACTGCACTCAGGGTCTTCACAAAGTGCCTGGCACCAGTAATTGCTTACTGAGGACAAAGAGGAATACAAATATATCCTTACTTAGACGACTGCCTCATACAAGCAGAGAACAAGGACATTCTACTACACAGCATCTGACGTTTGTGATAAGACTTTTAGCAGGCCTAGGGTACACAGTCATCAAAAAGAAATCAAAACTAGAACCCTCTCAAGAGATAATATTCTTGGGTGCAAGCTTAAATGCAACTGCTCAGATGGCTTATCTCACTCCTGGCAAACAAAGGCAACTGACGACCTATTTCAAGGAAATGGCAACAAAGGCCCAGTTATCTGCAAGAAAATTTCTGCAGGCTTTGGGCTTCATGGCATCCTGCATCTTACTAATTCCATATGCAAGACTGCATATGAGGAAAATTCAGTGGTACCTAAAAAGTGTCTGGACGCAACATTGCCACACCCTGGAAACAATGATTACTCTAATTCCTTGCCTGCAACAGGAATTTCGATGGTGGGCAAAGGCTTGTCACCAAAACAAGGGACAGCCATTCTCACTACCCCCAGCCAGGCAGAGCTTAATGATGGATGCATCAGATTATGCCTGGGGGGCACACATGGCAGGAAGAGGCATTCAGGGCACCTGGTCCACACACCAAAACATCTACATATCAATCAAAAAGAGATGCTAGCTGTTCAAAATGCCCTGACAGCCTTCAAGGACCTACTACATCCGGGACAACTACTGATAAAGACAGACAAAACCATGGTCATGTGGTACATAAACAAGCAGGGGGGGCACTCATTCTTACCCCCCCTGTGCAGACTAGCCTTGGCTTTATGGGACACAGCATTGATTTACCAAGTTCATCTGCAGGCACAATTCCTGCCAGGAAAGGAAAATACTCTGGCAGATGAACTAAGCAGAAACCTCATGGATCCCCACGAGTGGCACCTGGATCCACAAGTCTTCAGCATGATAACAATGAAATGGGGACGCCCAGACATAGATCTATTTGCCTGTCTTCAAAACAATCAACTAAAAAGATTCTGCACAAGGACTTATCACAGACAAGCTTGGAAAGTGGACTCCTTATCTTTCATCTGGACAAACCTATCAGTATATGCCTTTCCTCCACTGCCTCTCCTCCCCAAGGTACTCCTAAAGGTCAGGCAGGAGAAACCAAAAATTATTCTGATTGCCCCAGACTGGCCACACCAATACTGGTATCTGAGCTTCAGAAACTTGTCCCAATGCCCAGTTTGGACCTTACCTCAAATACCTCATCTACTGTCCCAGCAAAACAATCAGGTTCTGTACAGCCAACTCAGGACCCTAAACCTGGCAGCATGGCGGATAATGTAGCCATACAAACCACACCTCTCAGTAAAGCTGTGATGGATGTCATTTTAGAAGCCAGAAGGCCTAGTACTAGAAAATCCTATGCTGGGAAATGGAAGAGATTTTGCGCTTGGAACCAAGCTCAAGGAACTGATACAGCTGTCCCAAATATTCCTCAGATTTTGCAATATTTAACTGAGATGCTGGACAAAGGCCTATCTTTTTCATCAATTAAAATCTATGCCTCTGCCATTTCGGCTCATTACAATACAGAGCCACCACTCTTTTCTCATCCTTTATTAAGGCAGTACTTCAGAGGAGCCAAAAACCTAAGGCCTCTAAGGAGAATGCCAATACCTGCATGGGACCTTAATTATGTCTTAGAAAAACTCACCTTACCTCCTTTTGAACCAGCTGCTACTGCGGACATAAAGTTCTTATTTTGGAAAACAGCTCTGCTCCTAGCAATAACTTCTGCAAGACGAGTTTCAGAGCTACAGGCTCACATGGCTGTGGAACCCTTTATCATTTTATATCCAGACAGGGTCTCTCTGAGAACAAACCCTACATTTATGCCTAAGGTGGTATCCAGTGTTGCCCTTAACCAAACAATTCATTTGCCAACCTTTTATCCAAATCCACAGAACAAGGGGGAGAAAATTCTGCATTCTTTGGACGTACACAGACAACTTAGATTCTACTTGGACAAAACTAAAGTTTTCAGAAAGACAGAGCAATTACTAGTGGCATATGCCACAGCATCACAAGGAAAGGCCATCTCCAAGCAGACTATTTCAAAGTGGATAGGTCACTGCATTCATTTCTGCTACTCACAGCATGGCAAACCAGTGCCTAAGGGCATTAGGCCACATTCAACCAGAGCTGCAGCCTTTCTCAGGGGAGTACCAACCAAAGACATTTTGGAGGCTGCTACTTGGAGTTCAGTGCATACCTTTACAAAACATTACAATCTGCCTCTTTACTCTAAATCCAGGGCAGGCTTTGCCACTGCAGTTCTGCAGGGCCTCATAGCCGCTCCTAATGCCGTTTAGCTCCAGCCCCCCCCCCCGACCATAGCTTTGGGACTCAATCCAAATGTAATGACTGCAACAGTGAAACACAAAGAAACACATTTTGGAGGCTGCTACTTGGAGTTCAGTGCATACCTTTACATAACATTACAATCTGCCTCTTTACTCTAAGTCCAGGGCAGGCTTTGCCACTGCAGTTCTGCAGGGCCTCATAGCCGCTCCTAATGCCGTTTAGCTCCAGTCCCCCACCCCCCCAACCATAGCTTTGGGACTCAATCCAAATGTAATGACTGCAACAGTGAAACACAAAGAACATAGTACAGTTGGGTATGCTTACCATAAATGTAGATGTTCCAGTGTATTCACTGTTGCAGTCCAGGTTACCCTCCCGCCATCCCCCTTATTTTTGCTGGAACTTATCTTTACTTCTCTAATCTATACAACCTAGGTGGTGTATTTGCTTATAGATGAAGATAAAGCTTAGTTTGGTGCATGTATGTTTTACTTACATAATTTTAGCCTACCTTTTTGAGGGCAACTGACATCTGGGGCAAGAAAAACTAAATAAAATGGCATCGGCTGCATCTTTTATACCCCTGACGACCTGACGTCAGGGAAGAGGCGACAGCAACCAACGCAGGACCCAAGACTTTGGAATTCAGGCCAAATGAGGGCAATCTGCTAGCAGGGTAACCCAAATGTAATGATTGCAACAGTGAATACACTCGAACATCTACATTTATGGTAAGTGTACACAACTGTACTTTCTTACATCATACAACAACACATGATTAACTTTTGACTAGCTTCCACTCACTTACAGTAATTTACTTTTACTTACTTTATAACTTTTGCTTTATTTGTAATTCTGTATTTGTATAATGCTTCTTGTAACTACATCACAGTATATTTTATAGGTTCATAGGTAAGTACTAGGCTATCTGCCTAAGAGCATTTATAAGCCTAGCCAGAGTGTGTTGGCTTTCACCACCCCCTTTCATTAGTTCCCTGTGCGTGTGACCAGCAGAGCCTTTAGTTCCCTGCGCCTCTGTACAGCAGAGCCACTGCAGTGATCTCCAGGGTAAATTTTCTGTTTTCCATCCACCCGTCAAGGTTTCTCTTGAAGAGTGCTAGTGAGGGGCTCTGCCTGATGTGTATTAGAATCTTCTTCCAAAGCATGGGGAGTCTCTGGGTCAGGAATCTATCCCTCCAGTATGTTCTATTTATTGTTGCGGTAAGGTTTATATCCCTAGAGCGTGTGGCTCTCAGGGATTTGTTTTTTTTTTTTTAGGTGGAGCATATCCATCAATTCTTGGTTGGGCATGACCTTGTATGTCAAGAAGAGATCACCTCTGAGTAAGTGGTATGCAGCCGAGTACAGCTTGAGTTTCTTTAGTTGGGCTGCATAGGTCATCTGTTTGAGGCCAGTAATCCTCTTGGTGAGGTACTTTTGTGGTCTTTACAGCTGTTGCAGGTGTCTTGTAAGGTACATCCCAAATGGGGCGTTGTATTCTATAATGGGTCTAATAAGTGATGAGTAGAGAGCCGCACAATAACCTCCTTTGTTCTGGATGCAAACCCTTTTGAGATTAGGTGGGCCACGTAGAAGGATTTTCTAACCACCTTGGCAATATGATTATCAAAGGAGAGATTGCTATCTACTTGGGTCCCCAGATCCCTTATTACTTTTTCTGTATTTAGGGGACTACCACCTATGTGGTAGTTTGCAGGTACTTTGTTTTTTTCCAAAGGGGATGACTATGTACTTTTTGGCATTTAGCTTAAGGCCATGATTTTGACACCAGGTATCCATTTCAGTAAGACCCTTCTGGAGGGTGTCTGTATCAGCCGGAGAATCAGTTATGGCCCCTAGTTTGCAGTCGTCTGCGAACTTGGTCAGCTAAAGTCCTCCTGTGCTTGCCTGTACCTCTGAGAAATGTATACTGAATAGGAGGGGTCCTAGGACTGAGCCCTGGGGGACGCCACTTGTAACCGGTTTTGCGTCTGACCTAGAGTCTGCAACTCTCACCATGTGGGTTCTGTCCGTGAGCCAATTTGCAACCCATCTCGTGACATAGGGGTTAATGTTCAGGTTGGTGAGTTTGTCTATAATACCAGAATGGGGAATGGTGTTGAAAGCCTTTGCAATGTCTAGGTAGGCTGTGTGGACCTCCTTACCCTCATCTAATGCCTTGGTAACTGTCTCAAAGAATTCCACTAGGTTTAGGAGGCATGATCTGCCCTTAACAAAGCCAAACTGGGTGGGGCCCAAGTTTGGAGGTTCCCAGTGTCTCTGTTAATGAGTTCCATGATGATGCGCTCCATAGCCTTGCAGACCAGGCTAGTGATAGTTCCCGGAGTCCGTTGTGGCGCCACCTTTGTGGAGTCGGATAACTGTTGCTGTGCACTACTCTGTGGGTACATAGCCTGTAGAGAGGCTGAGTTTGAACAGTGTGTTTAGGTGAGGGGTTAGTTCATTTTGGAGCTTTTGTAAGACACATCCTAGGACACTGTCCGGTTCCATTGAGGCTGTGTTTTTGGCTTTGGGATAGGGCTGTTTAAACCTGTGTCTTGGTGATTGCCGGGGCCTTACATTCTTTTGGTATGGTTATGGGCTCGTTAAGGGGTGAGAGGGGTGTGAAGTTTACACTGAACCTGTCTGGCAAAATGTTGGCAATATGAGTCGGTTCAATGTATTTTGTGCCATTCTGCACCAACTTAGAGCAGATCTGAGAGTTTCCACTTAAGTTCTTGACATAGTTAAAGAATGCTTTGTGGTTATCTTTGGAGTCCTTGGCAATTTTTCTTTCGAAGCTAGCTTTGGATGATTTAATGAGGGATCGTATTTTCTTGCTGATACTGATCAGGGATGTCTTTCCTTCTAGGGATTTTGCTCTTATCTGTACTAGTTTCCTCCTTCTATTGTAGAGCCTGTTTGTGGCAGGGGTCCACCAGACTGATTTCCTTTTCTTGGAGGAGTGAGTCTTGGTTTTTCATGGGATAGCATGATGCATGCATTCCTGCAGATGATCATAGAGTGCCTTTGTAAAGGTTTCATCAGCTTGGACAGCATTGTCCATTGGCGTGGGGGCTGTGAACCTTTCCACCTCGGTCTTAAGCAACATGAAGTTTGCTTTTGAAAAGTTTTTTCACGGTGGTTTCCTTGATTGGGGTTGGGGATGGAATGTGAATATCCAGAGTGATTAGTCTATGGTCTGATCTAACCAGCGAGGGGTTAACGTCAGGTGTGGAACACCAGTCACCCACGTTGGTGATGACAAGGTCCAATATGTTGTTCCCTCTGGTGGGGGTGTTGACCAGTTGATCCAGGGCGTTCAAGTTTATAAATTCTAGGAAGCGTTGGGCAAGGGAGTTAGTACTTGTGTAGTTCTCCCAGTTAATGTTTGGATAGTTGAAATCACTCAGTATTAGAGTGATGTTCATCGTGTTACCCTGCTGCAGTCATCACACTTGGGTTATCCTGTCGTCAGGCGGTCCCGTAGTTGGCCGGAATTCCAAAGTCTTGGTCCGGCGTCAGTTGCTGTCGCTTCTTCCCTGACGTCAGTGCGCCAGGGGTATATATAATGCATCCGATGCCATTTTCTTCAGTCTTTCTTGCCGCGCGGTGCCCGAAGCAGAAGCAGTTCGCAAGTGCCGGTCGGCCGACTCCTGAGATTTTTGAAGTCAAATTTCAGATCCGAAATCTTCAATAAAGCTAAGTGCCCCGTTGGGGAAACTTTTCTTGCCTCAGACCAATGTCAGAAAAAGTTAACAGTTGTATTTCTTGTGAGAAGGAAATACCTCATAAGGATTTTCATTCTTACTGCATACCTTGCCTAGGTCCAGACCACGACGTCACTGGTTGTCGTTTTTGTGCTAGGTTTAATAAGCATACTATAAAAAGACGCTTTGATTTCGTACAACACTACTTCGGTAGAAAATTTAACTACACAATGCCATCGGAGCAACCGACTACCGGCGTGCACAAAAAACGCAAGGATAAGGACAGGCAGCCTAGACCCAAGCCAGACTCCGAGGTCTCGGCTGGACCGGTCTCCGGTGAGGCTCCGACGCAGCCGCTGACTACCGCAGATTTGGAACCCAAGACCGCTTCGGAGCCTTTGGCGGAGAGTGCTAGGCCGACGCAGCCATTTTGTTTAGCCCCTACCGACGACACTGCAGAAAGAGATGTCGGTGCTGCAGAAACACCTTCGGTTTCTGAAGGCGTCTTCAGACCGACGACACTCACCATAAAAATGTATCCTAAGCTTAAGACTCCTATTAAACCTAAAAAGACTGCACTTCAGTCTCCAGTTCAAGGCCCCATGCCTAAGAAACAGATGCTTAAAATGGCTGAAGATTTGATCTCTTTAATCAGGGATTCCCAACCCCCACCCGACAAAAGGCCTAGACAAGAGGAAGATTATGCCTCCTCTGATCAAGTGTCTATTTCCTCAGGCTCCTCTGATGACCAAGATTACACCTTCTCCCCTTATGAAGACTCTGATGCTGAGGATTCTATTCCCTCAGCTTCTCCTCCTGAAGACTACTCCTTTGGGGAAACTTTACACACTATGAGGGAACATTTTCACTGGGAAGGTCAGGACTACTACTCCACCAGCACAGACCACTTACCATCCCCCCAGTTTTAGACATTGTGGATGATGTTTACTTAGAATCTAGTTTGAACCCAGATTCTCTGCCTCCTGCTCCAGCCAAACCTGACAGATACTATAGAGTGCCTGATTCCCACAAATTCCTTTATAAAAGCCCTGTTGCTGATCCAGAGATCTCCCAGGGTCCCAAAGGGGCTAAGGCTTCTATGGCAAAAAATCCTGTACCCTCTGAAAGGGACTCCAGAGCACTAGACAGGTGGGGGAAAAAGGTTTACACCTCAGCCACTCTAGCTATGAGAGCACTAAATTGCCAATTTCACATGCTAAAATATCAGCAATTTCTAATGTCTCAGTTAAAACAAAAAATGAGCACACTCCCTCAACAGTCTGAAAGGAAAGAAATGCAGGATCTGTTGCATGCAACTGAACAGGTGGGCAAACATACTTTACAATGTGGGTTTGATTCTTTGGAGGCTTCCTGCAGAGCAGCTGTCACTGGGTCTGTTATATGTAGGCATGCTTGGTTAAAGGAACAAACTCTGCCTGATCATGTTAAAGCAAAGCTTCTAGATGCTCCCTTACAGCAGGATGTTCTTTTTGGAGTTAAAGCAGAAGAAGTTTTAAAGAAAATGGAGGACAAGGCAAAATCTATGCAGACAGTCAAAGATTTTCTACAGGTACAGCCCCCTCGCTTCAGCAGAAATTGGCCAACAAAAAATTGGTCCTTTCCAGCTACTGACACCACAGAGGGGTAACACCACAGTAATGTGGTACATAAACAAACAAGGGGGTACACACTCCTACCCTCTATGCAGGCAAGCAATGACCTTGTGGAACACAGCACTGGCTTACCAAGTTCAGTTACAAGCTCAATTCCTGCCAGGAAAAAAGAACACATTGGCAGACGACCTCAACAGAAACATCATGGATCCCCAAAGTGGAAACTGGATTCACAAGTATTTGCAATGATAACTCAAAAATGGGGCCTTCCAGACATAGACCTGTTTGCCAGTCCCCAAAACTATCAACTAACAAAATATTGTACAAGGACACTTCACCATCAAGCTTGGAAAGTGGACGCACTCTCATTCAGTTGGAAAAACCTGACAGTATATGCCTTCCCTCCATTGCCTCTCCTCACAAAGGTGCTTCTGAAAGTCAGAAAGGAGAGACCACGACTGATACTCATAGCCCCAGACTGGCCACGCCAGCACTGGTACCCACTGTTGAGGAATATGGCCCAGGGCCCACCTTGGATTTTACCACAAATTGCCCATTTGCTCACACAGCAAAACAATCAGATTCTACACAGCCAGCTCAAAACCTTAAATCTGGCTGCATGGCAAATCACTTAAACATCCAGCCAGCTCCTCTTTCCCAAGCAGTTATGGATGTTATTCTGGAAGCTAGGAGGCCCAGCACCAGGAAGGCCTACTCGGACAAATGGAAAAGGTTTTGCACCTGGAACCAAGCTAAAGGCCAAAACACACTTCAGCCTCACATGCCTCAGATTCTACAGTATTTAACTGAGATGTTGCACAAAGGACTTTCTTTTTCTTCCATTAAAATCCATGCATCAGCTATTTCAGCCCACTACAACACGGATCCACCCTTATTTTCACATCCACTTCTAAGGCAGTTCCTCAGAGGGGCAAAAAACATTAGGCCCCCCAGGAGAGCAACTACACCAACATGGGACCTCAATTTTGTTCTGGAAAAACTTACGCTACCTCCCTTTGAACCAGCTTTCTCTGCAGATCTACAGTTTCTATCATGGAAGACTGCCCTGCTGCTAGCAATAACTTCAGCTAGAAGAGTCTCAGAGCTGCAGGCACTAATGGCAGTGGAACCTTTCCTCATTTTCCATCAAGACAGAGTTTCTCTACGAACTAATCCTTCCTTCATGCCTAAGGTGGTTTCCAGTGTGGCTTTAAATCAAACCATCAACTTACCCAACTTCTTCCCAAATCCACAGAACAAAGGAGAAAGACTCCTGCATTCCTTGGACATTCACAGGCAACTTCGTTACTACTTGGATAAAACTAAGGTTTTCAGAAAATCTGACCAGCTCTTTGTATCCTATGTTACAGCTTCACAAGGGAAGGCTATATCAAAACAAACCATTTCCAAATGGATAGGACATTGCATTCGTTTTTGCTATACCCATCATGGAAAACCAGTTCCTGCTACCATTAGGCCCCACTCTACCAGGGCAACAGCTACATCTACAGCCTTCCTCAGGGGGGTTCCAACCAAGGAGATTTTGGAAGCTGCAACTTGGAGTTCAGTACACACCTTTACCAAACACTATCACTTACCACTTTACTCTAAGACTAGAGCTGGCTTCGCCACTGCAGTTCTGCAGGGCCTTCTAGCCTCCTCTAACCCTCTATGACTCCTCCACCCATCCTTAGCTTTGGGATTCTACCCAAGTGTGATGACTGCAGCAGGGTAACACGATGAACATAGTACAGTTTTGTACCTACCATAAATGTAGATGTTCGAGTGTACACCCTGCTGCAGTCCAGATTACCCTCCCTCCATCCCCTCTGATCTAGCTGGCTAAATCTTTACAATACCTTCCTGATGTATTTGCTTATAGCTGGAAGGATTTTGTGTTTGTGCTAAAATTCCTTAAATTGGTACTAATTACTGACCACCTTTTTGGGGGCACCTGACATCTGGGGCAAGAAAAACTGAAGAAAATGGCGTTGGATGCATTATATATACCCCTGGCACACTGACGTCAGGGAAGAAGCGACAGCAACTGACACCGGACCAAGACTTTGGAATTCCGGCTGACTGCGGGACCACCTGACGACAGGATAACCCAAGTGTGATGACTGCAGCAGGGTGTACACTTGAACATCTACATTTATGGTAGGTACAAAACTGTACTTTTGGTAGGACCTTCATATTTCCCAGTGTCTCCAGAAATGCGGAATGGGGTTCCTGGGTCATGGTGGGTGATCTGTAGCAAGCTACAATTTGGATTGCAGTTTTTCCCGTTGTTAGTTGCACTTAGATGATCTCTGATGCATCGTGCTGTACCACTAACATGGAGGTGAGAGTATCCTTGATGAATATGGATACACCCCCGCCTTTTGTGTTTCGGTCCGGGTTCTGTGGCCGAAAGGTATGGTATGAGTTATAGCCTGGTAGTGCTAGGGTGCTCTCTGGAGCCTTAAACCAGGTTTCTGTTACTGCACAGATATCGATGTTGTCCATACTTAGGAGTGCCTCAAGTGCATGCATTTTGAGGTTTAGACTCCTGGCGTTGAGTAGCATTACCCTCAGTTTGTAGTTACTTGTGCTATTTATGGTGGTGGGTTTGTCTTTTGAGCATTGCCTAAAAAGGCACTATGGGGGCTGCAAGAGCCTTTGCCAGTATTTGAAAGCCTAAGGGTGACAGGTGCAAGCCATCTCTTGCGAAGCAACGTGGCTTGTCAAGCATGTCATCCCAGGCAGACAGATACTGGATCCCCTTTGAATGACACCAGAAACTTAACCAATTGTTGAAGTTGATCATTTTTTTCTTTATACTGTGGCATCGTTCTTGGTGAGGGCAGGATGCTACTCAGGGTCAAAGTCATACCTGCCTAGGCTACATGATCAGAGAGGTCTTCCATGTCTCTTTTCATGTAGTCCAGGGAGGTATGTTTCAGGTCATTCACACCAACATGTACAATGACAGAGTCATATTTGTATTTGTTCTGGAGTGACCTGAGTGCTTGTGTTACGTGGCAGATCCTGGTGCCCGACAGGCAGCTAACTGTAACCTTCTCCTTATTCAGCCTAGTTAGTGGGACATCAGTGTGCCTGACTATAGAGTCGCCTATTACTAGTGTGTTGGGTATATTATTTTGCCTTAAGGGCTGTGATTGCTTGGCACACTGATTATGTGAAGTATGTGTTTCATGGTTGGTGATGGGTTGTGGAGGTTGCTTGGATGTCTGCTTTGGAAGTCTCTGTTGCTTGTGCATTTTTTTTATTTAGAGCCTCCGAGTAGGTTTTCATGTATTTGTGTTTTATTTGCCTGTGTTAGTTTGTTGTGGCTATGTAAGACTTGTGTGTGCAAGTATTACCCTTCTCCTCTTGACAGTCACTTACAGCCTGGGGTTGAGAGAGCTTTGCCTCCAGTCTGGCTGTATAACTGAATGTCTTGCATATATTAGAGTTTGGTGGTAGGAGGAGAGGGTTGTCTGTGTACCTGAGGCAATTGTAACATTGCCTCAAAATGCCCACATTTACCAGTTGGACTGGAGAGTACACCAGAAACTGCCCTTTGGACATGCCTGAATAGGTAGAGTGAGCTGTTTTTCTGATTGACTGGTGGGGACGAATAGATAGCCTTGTCCTTCTGGACAATATAAGGGGGGGGCTAGTGCTAGGGGTATTTAGTGCTTGTTATGAGTTTTAAGCAAGTGCTGGGCTGTAAAATGAATGGTTTGAGTGCTAAAGTTGAAGGTTTGCCTAATTTCAAGGGAAAAACTGAAGAGTAGACTTTGTGGAGTCTAGAATAGTTTAACCCTAGCTAACCGGCGCTGCCCGGTCCGCAAAACCACGCAAATGCAGTTTTTATATCAGAAGGATTGAAGAAAGAGAAAATAGCCCAAAATGGCCAGTAAAACTACAGTTTCTGGGCAGAAACCACTCCTCCAAGGGCAGGTAGGCTGTTCAGAGCTCCCCACTCTCACTGGTGAACAAAGAAACTTCTTTTTGCCCAAGTAAGGTATGGCCAACGCAGAAGCTAAAACGCAGTCCAGGTATCAGCAGGTATCTGAAACTGGACTTTTCTAGCTTAGTAAGGCAGGAAAATAGTAAGATTTCTTTCTTTTTTTTTTTTTTTTTTACTGTTTCCAGTTGTGGAGGAAGTTCGGAGTCTTTTGAACAAATCAACCATTTTTCTTTTTGTCATGTCTTTTGGTAGTCATGGTCAACTCACCATCTTTTAAAACACCGTAGTTTTGTTTCTATTTTCAGAAATTTGTTGCAACATTGCAGTTGATCCTTTCAGCTTGGAGATCCTCATCCTGACAGTATTAACAGCAATGTACAAATTCTGGTACCCTGAGTAATGTAATTCAACAATAACAGAAAGTCATCAATAGTAGTGTTCCAAAAAAATCATTTGTGTAATGCCAGTAAAATGAAATTAAAAAAAAGGATTTTTACCACCAAAGTAAAATGAAATTGGCAAAAGAGGGATATTTAGAAAAGGGAATGAGCTAATTACATAGAAATAAATAGAAATTATGGGAAAAGTACATGTGCAATAAAATTCAGGAGGAAAAGAGTGAGGTGTAAGGGAAGGCAGGAATTCAGCAATATATGTAATGTTGGACTGATGACTACTATGAAAAGACATTTGATGTATAACATACGTAAATGGGAAAATGTTAATATGGTTTGTTTTCCTTTCTGTTAATATATACTCGCCTGTGTCTTAAGTGATAATTTAATAAAGGTGTTAAAAAGAATTGTCAAAAACTAGTGCCATCCTTATCACCCAATGCCAGATACTTCAGTTGATAAAAATTTTGATATTGGAAAATTAAAAAAAAATACTAGTTAACACTAAATCCAGCAGCAGACAGTGTTATTGATAGCACCATTATCTAATTAATTGAAAATGCTTAGGTGATTCCTAACATATTCAGTACCAACATCTTGAAGAATAGACATATACAGAGCTTGTGCATCCACAGTAATAAGTAAGGTTTCAGACTCTCTAAAATCATAACTTTTTTAGTAAATCTAAAGAAATGCTATAATCTTTTAAATAAAACTTGGTGATTTGTACAATTGAGATCAGCAGAAAATGCAATGAAATAGGCGCAGTTTTACTACAGTCAGCAACCACAGTAATTCAAAATGGTTGATCTTGTCTGCCTGTATTTTGCAGGAAGTCCTTATACTCATCTAACTCCACACATTCCCAGAAAATGTGTTCCCAGTTTCCTATCATATTCATTTCACATCTCCAGCATCTGCTCTTCACTTGAGAGAGAAAATTCTTCGAAGTCTACTCTGAGTGTAGAAGTACCTTTGTGAGCATTTCCATGAAAATATCCCAAATGTTCTGGACATTGTAGCATACCTAGAGGCCTTACAAATTTCCACCCATTGCTCTTTTGTAATTTGTCATTCTATTCGTCCCTCCTAGTCTTCTTTTTTTGATTTCCTGTGATTTTTTTATAGTTATCACATAAAATATTATGGGTATTATTAATGGTAGCTTCTGTTCTCGATTCCACTAAAGACACTACCAAAGCCGGTCTTTCATTCTGTATTCATTTCTTTCTCTTTCTCTCTGTCTTTATTCTGCCAAAGTACTGATATGGAAGGCATCCTTTGACATGTAGATCAAACACGTGCTTAGCTTCTTTCCACTCTTATCCCTTACAAATTATTTACCCCTAGTAGAATGGCTCCAGACCTGAGGAATGTTCCTTTTTTCAGGCCTGATTTAAGATGCTCCTATTTTTGGAGGTGCGCCCCTATTTTCAGCCTTGATTTACTCCTTCACGCAACTTTCTGAATCCTCTTATCACATGTGATTTTTGAAGCTGTTTAGTACACAGAAAACCACACTACCTGGCCAACATAAAAGCGAGAACAATAATTTAAAAAAGAGGAAGCACATCTTACAAACTCCCCTTTTCTGAAGTAAAAATAAATCATCTTGTGTGGTAGAATTTTGTGATACAGTTCAATAAAGTCTATAGATTTTACTCAACCTCTCTGATAATGTCATTATATTTTCCATCATTTTTGTCACGGTCTGTTTTTAAACATGTTTCTTATAATTATTACACATTTCTACTGAATCTGGGACTCCGAATGTATGCTAATTAGATGTCCAGATTTTTAGCTGTTTTTTTCAGTGGCCTTTATTAACATTTTCAATGTCTACAGGTTGACAGGTGTGCACATTTCCTGTCTTTTTAATTTCCTCCAGCTACTTCCCACCAACTCTTGCCTGTTTTCTCTCCCTTTATTTGCACGTATTTGTATTGGAACAATCTCCTCTTTCCCTCTTTCATTGATTTAGTTTTTATAATGTGGTCTATTACTTTTTATATATAATTTATTAGCTATTTTTATTTTCCTTAATGGCTTGTTTCCGTTACTGTAATCTTTCTGCATCCCTTTTACCTTGGCTTGAGCCACCATCTTCTTTTTCCACTTTGATATATAGCCAAGCTCTTATGTTATGCATAAAAGTCTCAGTTGCTTGGCTTTAAAATATCCCTAAACCATACTGCTCAGTATGAAGAATAAACTTATTCCACTGTACTCTTGCCATCTTCCCTTCCCAAATAAATTCCTTCAATACTTCAGTAGTTAAAGTATGCTTAACATATTCAGAGGAAAAAAGGAACTAAACACCTGTTCACTGCCTGTGTCTTACTTTGCATGGCCATTAGTTTCCATTCTTTTACTCTCTAATGATTTTCTGCTTGCTGTCTTCCCACATATATGTAGCTGCCTCCAGCAAAATCCTTTCTTATCTATATGCCTAAATACTTCATCTTTTCCTCTCTCCATAAATATAGGCATTGTTGTACACATTTGTGTAATAGGTAAATAATTTATTACTACAGCCTTTGTTTTTATCCTCATTTATTTTGTACCCTGAAAATTGTTGAATGTCCAATTCAAGATTTATCCTGTACCAGATAATATCATCTGCATAGAACAAGGAGAGCTAGGAATATCGTATTTGGAAGAATGTTCCAAATCTTCACAGTTAAGATTAATATATGTGATCCAAAATAATTTTTATTCATCTAAATGGATAAAAAATACAATGATAAAGTGGGTGGGAATGGAAACAGATGGTGGAAATGAGGACATGAGAAATAATTACAAGAAAAAATGGAAATACATATGTGGAATAATATCCAAGAGTGTGAAACATTATTACCTATAGAGAGTATGAAAATAGAAATGAGAGCTACAAGAAATCTCAATGTAACCATCATATGGCAAGGAAAAATCATGAAACAAGATTTTGGGCTAAAATGCAAAGGTGGGGTTAGTGTACTAGGTTAGAACAAAAATAGCAGGTAAACATCTCTGAAGGAAGCCCAAAATAGACAAAACAGACTCGGGTAAAATATGGGTGAACCACCATAAAAGAATGAATAAAAAATGAACAGTAAAACTTTATTTCAACAGTCAAATTCCCAGGTACCGATTTCATTATTCGAGTCAGGTACCTGGGAATTTTGACTGTTTGTCGAAATAAAGTTTTACTGTTCATTTTTTATTCATTCTTCTATGGTGGTTCACCCGTATTTTACCTGAGTCTTAGTTTACTAGGTTGGGAATAAGTCAAATGGAATTTAAGCTTATGTACAATACACAGTGAGATAATACAGTTGCAAAAAGAGAAGCAATCTGCTTTCCAAGTTGTGAACTACATAATAGAAAGCCAGAGTTGATGATATGCTTTGGTTAAAAAATAAATAAATAAAACAAATGATGATTAGGGCATATAAGGAGAGATGAAATATGAGCATACAATAAGCAGAGAAAATCAGGTTAGATTGCAGGCAAAAGTTAAACAGGCATATTGTAAGAGTTAAATGGATGAAAAGATATTAATCGTAGCTATGCAGCAAAGTCTAGAAAATTCAGAATGTTTGCTTGTCTACGCAGATACTTTTTCACACCAGCTAGATTATGACATATGATGTTCTTCGTGTTTCACTGTTACAGTCCTGATTTGAGATTTTCTGCTGTGGAAACCATTGGCCAGCCCAACTACCAGAATAAAAACCTCCCTCCTCCTAAGGCTGGCGGATGCCCTACTTTGACATCAGTTTGCTAGGGTATAAAGGGAGCCAGCCGATACCATGACATCAGCCTTTTTTTGCCATCGGAGCCCGAAGCAGTTTTTCCATGTGTCGGTCTGTCTGCAGTAGAGAGAGAAGTCTTCTAAAGCTAAGTACTTTGTTGGGAAAAGCTTTTTCTTGCTTTAACTCATGTCAGAGAAGGTTAGCAATTGTTTCCGCTGTGGTAAGTAAATCCCACACTGAGACTTCCATACTTTTTGTGTCTTCAGTCTAGGCCCACATCACGACATCCCTAGTTGTCATTTTTGCACCTGTTTCAATTCTAGGGCCATTCTAGGGCCATCAGGGCAAAATCTTAACTAGGCATTTTAGTCTGCAATCTTCCTCTCATTGTTTGATGGCATCCACCGGTCATCCCAAGGTCGAGCTCCCTAAGAGTAAGAAAGATAAGGGAAAAAGACAACTTAGGGCCCAGGACGACAACCATTCACAGTCAGCCAGTCCCCCAAGGCTCGTTATTGCTCAGGAAAGTAAGGTACTTTCGCAGCCCCCTTCTAAGACTGAGTTGGTGGCGCAGGCTTCTAGCCAGACCCTTACGGAGTCTGTCATGCTGCCGGGTCCCTCAACTTCTGCACAGATCTTTGCCTTCAGTTCCTCAGTTTGGTCTGGAGTCGCTCAACAGACCTCTAATTCTGACAAGCGATCTTGTACTAGCAACATTCCTTTGAGGCATCAGCCTGCATCGATTTTGCCTTACAAAAGAGCCTGTCATCTGGATAGCGGACATACCTAGGCCCAAGGCTTAAGCTGTTTCTAAGAAGGGATCTACCTCAAGTCCTATGCCTCCTATGCTTAGGCCTACTGGCTCCCACTCAGCAGGTTATCAGCAAAACTTGGTCAGGTTAGCTGTGACCTCATCTCCTTAGTCAGAGCTAGGTAACCCCCCTTTGTAGTTCTCCCAGGGGAAAGGAAGAGGGATCCCACCCCTGAAGTTTTCTCTGAACTCCCTGATTCAGATGAGAATTCTGACTGAGAGGGGTTCATCTTTGAGGAGGGACCCTTCCTTACTTCCTTTGAAGATTCAGATTCTGATTATTCACTTCCTGAAGACATCACTTTTGGGGAAACACTCCATGCAATGAGTGAGCATTTCCAATGGGAGGCACAGGAATACCCACAATCTAAAATGAAGGTTAGGGAGTTCCTTGACCTCCCAGAACACAAACCTTGTCCTGTAATGGAGGTGGTAGAGGATGTTTTTATGGACTCTTCACTGAACTCAAGCTGTCTACCTTTAGCCCCTGAAAAAACAGACAGGTTTTACAGGGTACTGTACTCTTAAATACCTCTTCAAAAACTCCTCTGTTGACCCAGAGGTTGTCACTACAAGTCCCAAAGGAGCAAAAGTCAGCTCTTCAAAGAACCTTTTACCTGCTGACAAGGAAAGCAGGGCCCTTGATAGGTTTGGTAAAAAAAAAAGTCTACACTTCCTCTACCCTAGCCATGAGGGGCCTTAATTGCCAGTTTCATATGATAAAATACCAGCAAAGTATTTTATATAAAATGAAACACAAGATATACTCCTGGAGGACAAGAACATTTTTAAGAAATTATTGGACCATGCCATTCCATTATCCAGGTGACTAGGCACGCTCTACACTGTGGCTTTGATGCTATGGAAAAACAAACAAAATAGGCAACGTGGTATACCGTACCTTCCAAGTTTATTGTTAGTGCTTTCGGGCGTAACAACGTACAACCTTCTTCAGACAAAAACATGAGAGAGCAAAGATTTCTTGGTTTAAATAAACCACCAGAAGTGACATCATCAAGTCATCAATTCACAATTAAAGAAACATTTACACATAACTAAAATGTAATATGTATACATATATAAAACACCATTAAAAAAAATATATATATATATATATATATATATATATATGTGTGTGTGTGTGTATATAAGCTATTATTATTCATATTTTTTTAAGGATAAGTCACATTTTTACTATGATGCTTTTAGTTAAGCATAATAATTTATTTTGTGGGGGGATATATGTATGTCTTCCAAATATAAAACAAGATCTAGAAGATTTACGATTTCTGCTTGGAAATGTTTATATAGGTATTTTTATACCCCAAGTAGACTCCAGAGAAATTTTTCTCAGGCAGACAGCAAATGTTGGATGTGTGATTGAGAAGAGGTAAGTGGGAATTTATTTTCCTGGGAGTGTAATGAGTTGACAGACTTAAATAATTCCTTGCAGACTACTCTATCAGAAATACTGAGTGAGCAAACTGGTGTACCTAGGGAAATATAGGTACAGTACAGAATCAGAATTGCCTAGACATAGTAAGGCCTTGCTGAGTCTAGTTAATGTGGCTGCCAAAAAACAATTGCTAGAAAATGGAAATCAAAGTTTAAACCAACTGTACTAGAAGTAGTGAATATAGTAAGGGAGATAATCAACTGGAATTGGGATCTTTAGAATAGGGTGGGTGAAATTACATAGAAAAAATGGATTTGTGGGAACAATACATACAGGGGAGGAATGGAATTTAAAAGAAGGCAGGATTTAAATGAGCTATGTAATATTTGACGGACAACGATTAGGTAGATTATAAGTGATGCATCATGTTTGCAACTAAGATTTATCACTATGGTTTGTTTTCATTTATATAAATTTTTGATCGCCTATGTCATGAGGGATAATTTAGTAAAGATGTTTTTTGTTTTAAAAAATTTCTTTTGTGAAAGCTAAATATTCTCATATTATCTTGTCCAGTATTACGTGTATTTCTTGCCTGAAACTCTAATTCACAGCAATCCTAAAAAGATGTTCTTAGTCACCTTTCTCCCTTTCTTTACTCCTCCAGCAAATCTCATCAGTTTGTGCGAAAGTACAGTTGTGTACACTTACCATAAATGTAGATGTTAGAGTGTATTCACTGTTGCAGTCCTATCTTGTTGGATTTCCTTCTGTGGAAGCCCTTGGCCGGCCTGACTACCAGAGTAAAAATCTCCCTCCAAGGCTGGCAGACACCCTACCGTAACGTCAACATGCTTGGGTATAAAGGAGCCAGCTGACACCATATCAGTTTATTCTTGCTCCTTAGAAGGTAGGAGCCCCCAGGATGAAGCATAAGCAAGGAACAAAGGTAGAAAAAGGGTTGTGCAGGGTAAATACCCAGGGGGTCTTCTGCTTAGTACAGAAAAAAGAAGCAGATTACTACTGGAGGCAAAAAGGGGGAAGGGGGAGGGAAAGGAGACTGCAACAGTGAATACACTTGAACATCTATATTTAAAGTAAGTGTACACAA
The DNA here is from genome assembly GCF_019279795.1 of Protopterus annectens. Classification (NCBI taxonomy): domain Eukaryota; kingdom Metazoa; phylum Chordata; order Ceratodontiformes; family Protopteridae; genus Protopterus; species Protopterus annectens. Next base: position 712,854,844 of record NC_056747.1, on the reverse strand, counting down.
CTGTACTATGTTCTTCATGTTTCACTGTTACATTCCTGAATTGTGGGATGCTTCCCAAAGCTGAGATGAGGGTTGAAATAAATTTATGGAGAAGAGAGGATGCCCTGCAAGATGGCAGTGGCAAATCCTGCTGTAGACTTGGAGAAGGCAGATAAGTGGTAGTGTTTGGTTAAGGTATGCACAGGTGACCAGGTAACAGCTTCCAAAATGTCTTTGGTAGGTATTCCTTTCAGGAAGACAGCAGAGGTAGAAGTAGCCCTAGAAGAGTGAGTCCTTACAGTTTCAGGAGGCTTTTTGCCATGATGATTGTAACAAAAGGAGATACAGTTGGAAATAGTTTGTTTGGAGACTGGTTTCCCTTCAGAGCTAGTGGCAAAGGACACAGAAGAGTTGGTCTGATTTCCTGAATGATTTAGCTCAGGTAGTAGCGAAGCCGTCTGTGCACATCCAAAAGTTGAAGGATTCCTTTCCCCCTGTTCTGAAGCTTGGAGAAGAAGGTGGACAAGTGTATGGGTTGATTCAGAGATGTGCCTGTGTCCACCTTGGGCATAAAGGATGTTCTGAGTGATACTCTGGGTGGAATATGAGAAATGGTTCCACTGTCATGACAGCTTGTAGCTCAGAGACCCTTCTAGCTGAGGTGATAGCCAATAAAAGAGCAGTCTTCCAGGTTAAGAATTTTACATCAGCAGAAGCTGCTACTTCAAAGGGGGCAGTGTCAATTTTTCTAGACCAAAATTGAGGTTCCAGGGAAGTGTGGATTGTTTCCTAGGTAGGTATGTTATGGACCACTCCCCTAAGGAACTGTTTCATCAGAGGGTGGAAAAAGATGTGAGGAAGAATAGGGATGTGGGCTGAAATAGCAGAGACATGAATCTAGATGGAAGAAAAGTATAGGCCTCTGTCCACCAGGGTAGCCAGGTCATCTTAAATGGCAGAGATACTGGCTGTTTGAGGATTGAGGCCTTGCTGCTGACACCAAATGGAGAATCTTCTCCATTTGGCAGAGTATGATTTCATAGTGCTAGGCCTTCTAGCCTCTTTGAGAATGTCCTGAACTTGTCTTCTTAGGGTGTGTACAGAGTAGTATTTTGTGGCATTATCCATGCAAGTTTGAGAGGCTGTAGGTGAGGATGTACAAAACCTCCCTTTGTCCTGAGTCAGAGGTAATTGCCATGTTTTTTCATTGGTTAAACTCAGTAGCAGAGGATATCAGTGCTGCCTGGGCCAGTCTGGGGCTATCTGGATATCTCTTGGGCCTTCTTCCCTGATTTTTAGGAGGACCCTAGGAAGAAGAGGCAGGGAAGGAAACACATAAAGGAACATGTGGCTCCAAAGGAAGGAAAAAGCATCTGTCCTCCAGGCTGTGGGTAGTTTGCTCCTGGAACAGAATCTTTTTAGTTGAGAATTTTCTTTGGTGGCAAAGAGGTCTATCTTTGGGGATCACCATTTCTCGACTGTACTGAGAAATGTTTCCCAGTGCAGATGCCACTTGTGGGGATCCATCATGTTTGTGCTGAGATGATCTTCCAGAGTGTTCTGAGTCCCTGGGAAGTACTGTGTCATGAGGTGCAATCCTAGACAGTGAGCTGTCTCCCAGACTTGCATCGCTAGTCGACAAAGAGGTAAGAGTGCATGCTGTCTGTTTTGACAAGCAGGACACATGGTTTCTACTGATCTTTGTAAGGCACTAGGCCCTTTTGCACTGCTATCAGTTCTTTTCAGTTTATTTGCTTGTGTCTGAACTGATCTTCCCATCTGCCCTGGGACTGAAGGTGCTGGAAATGAGCTCCCTAGGCTGTCTTTGAAGCATATGTGGTTAAAGTCCGACTCTGAGGGATGAAACTGAAGGAGAGACCCAGGTTCTGGGCACATGCCTGTGTCTACCAAGCAAATTCCTCCTTGAGGCAAGGGAACATTGGAATTTTGGTCTCAAGGGACTGTGAGTTCTGGCACCACAGATTTTTGAGGTACTACTGCAGCTTCCTCATGTGTAGTCTGGCCGGAGGGATCATGAGGATACAAGACGCCATGTAGCCTAATGCCCTGAGGAATTCCCTGGCATAATGTTTCTGAAGTACTCAGTCATGAAGGAGACCTTTTCTGGAGGGCGGAAGGCCTTTTGAAGGGAGGAATCCAGAACATCCCCCAGGGAAAGAATCCTGGTGGATGGGTCTGTGTTGGATGTGCAAAGGTTTATGGTGAGCCGCAAAGACATGAGAAGGGGCTGAGTGAAGGCCATATCCTTGAGGATGTTTGACTGACTCGTGGCTTAAATGAGGCAGTCATCCAGATGGGGTAAATTTCTATCCCTTTTGTTCTGCAGAAGGTGATCACAGGGGCTAAACACTTTGTAAAGACCCCCGGAGCAGTAGACAAGCCAAAGGACAGTGCAGAGAATTGAAAGTGACTGTTAACTGCCTTTAAGGGAAGAAAACTTCTGCAAGATTCCTGTATAGGAAAGTGAAAGTAAGCATCTTTTAGGTCTAAGGTGACCATTAATGCCTGAAGGGCTATCATGGGAAGACGTTTTTGAAGAATCAACATTTTGAACTTTGGTACCAGCAGGGACTGATTGAGGGTGGACATGCTTAGGATAGGACACCAACAACCTTCCTTTTTGGGAACCAGGAACAGCCTGGAATAGAACCCATTCACCTGTTTGATGATGTGGTACTGCTTCTACTGATCCTTGTGAGCAGAGGTTGTGAATCTGAGAAAGGACCTCTGCTGTTTGATTTTGTAGAACATCTGAGCAAGCTGAGTATCTTAATGGCTCTTTGAAAGTGAGCTTGTAACCCATCTGAGATAACTTTCAGAACCCACTTGTCTGAAGTAGAGGAACCAGTTTTCTTTGAACAGGGATAGTCTTCCTCCTGTCTTTTCTGGAGGGCAGGGGGGTAAAGAAAGAGTTACTGCTCCTCTCTGCCACGGCCCTTTGGCCTAGTACTCCCCTGCCTGGGGGTTCCTAAGGATCACTGCCTGTGCCTTTGTGATTTTGCTCCCATTAAGGCCTTTCCCTCCAAGGTTTCCTCTGGCTGCCTTTTGATCTAGAGGGAAAGGGCCAGTCTTACTAAACCTAGGAGGCTGAACTTGGAGGAACTCCTTGACAGTTTGCATAGATTTTGTTTTATCTTCCATCAGTTTTAGCACAGTCTGAGCCTTTAGCCCAAAAAGGAAGTCCTTATCCAGGGGTGCATCTAGAAGTTTGGATTTGATATGGTCAGTAGGGTCCGTTCCATAAGCCAACCATGCCTTCTCATGACAGATTCAGATAGAGCAGCTCTGCTGTAGGCCTCCATAGCATCATATCACAAAACAAAAATGAAACTGCAAAAACAAAATAGGCAATGTGGTATACCAGTCCTTCCAAGTTTATTGTTAGCGCTTTCTGGTGTAACAATGTATGACCTTCATCAGACAAAAACATGAAAGAAAGAAATTTCTTGGCTTAAATAAACCACCAGAAGTGACATCATTACGTCATCAATTCACAATTAAAGAAACATTTACACATAACTAAAATATATGTATACATATATAAAGCACTGTTAAAAAATGTATATGTATGTGTATATATACATAAATAAATATAAATAGCACACTCTCTAGAACATGTAATTATAATTAACAAAATGATGAATTAGCTATAAATATGAATATCTTGTATCTAGCTCCATGACCAAGTAAATAAAAAAAAAAAAGTATATTCTTATCAAAGTAGCGTCTTTCTAAGGATTTTAATCTTAATAAGCATTTTAAAGAACATGACTCATTTAGGCCTGGGTGCATATAGGCATTGGTTAGAACTTGCCACCACAGTTCTCTTTCCTCTAATAACAAATGCCATGGGCCAACTCTGATAATATATACACAGACCGTCTGTATAAAGATTTAAGGAAGATTTTAAAAAGTTTTTGCTTTCTAATATGTACTAAAATGGGCTAAAACCAAGACTTAAATTCTTTGATTCTCCATGTGGTGCTGGTTGTTTTCTGTATTTGCATTATCCTTGCAGTCCCCCCCCCCCAACAACTGAAGTTGTGGCACAGGCCTCTCTCGAAATCATTCAGAGTCCGATTCTCTGCCGAGTCCCTCTACTTCAGAACAATCAAGACTTAGCTTGTTGGTGGTGTCTGGAGCTGCTTCACAGGTTCCAGCTTCCTATGACCACTCTCTGTCTGACAAAGTGGTGTCAGGAGTTTTTCATCATCAGGAGATCACCTCAGTTCACCATCCTTGAGATTCAGCTGTCCGCCCGCATCCTGACCGTAGTGTGGAAGTCACCCTCAGGCCCAAGTCTAAAGCCTAACATACAAGGGCTGCATTCAGCTTGCCCCAGCCAGGATCTACTGGCTCCCACTCCCAAACTCAGGCCTGTCAGCAGGACTTAGGTTAGCAGAAGGTTTGATCACCATAGTCAGATCCAGATGTCTTTCTCTCAGGTTTTACCCCTGAGTCTTCTTTTGTTAAAAAAAAAAAAAAAAAGGGTTATTTCCCCCGAGGAGTCTTCTGATTCTGTGGATGATAATAATGAATCCACCTTTGAGGAAGGTTAATCTGTTGCTTCCTGTGGTGATTCAGATTCTGATGAGAACCTTGCCTCAGCCTCTCCCCTGAGGACATTTCTTTTGAAGAGACCCTGCATACCCTAAGAGAACACTTTAAATGGGAAGCACAGGACTATCCACACAGTCCAAGAAGAGGGATAGGGAATTTCTAAAACTCCCTGAGCATAAACCTCTTGCCATTCCTCCAGTTTTAGAGGTGGTGGGTGATGTCTTGCTGGATTCACACTTTCAGCCAGATTCACTCCCTCCTGCCCCTTGGAAACCTGACAGATTTTACAAGGTTCTGGATTCCCAAAGATACTTTTTCAAGAACCCTGTAGGAGACCTTAAAGTGGTGACTCAGGGCCCTAAGGGAGCTAAAGCTAATATGTCTAAAAGTTCCTTGTCAACTGACAAAGAAAGCAGAGCATTGGTTAGGTTCAGAAAGAAAGTCTAAACCTCTGCTAACCTGGCCATGAGGGCTTTGGGTCGCCAGTTTCATAGGTTATAGGTTAGTACTAAGCTAACTGCCCTTGTGAGCCATGTTAAGCCTAGCCAATTATCCCTTGTGAGACTCATACCTTGCACCTCGTGTTTGTAAGGCAAACAACTTAACCATTAGGCCACCCTCCCAACAAATAAACAGCCTTTGCAAGGCTCGAACCTAGGACCCTGCACACCATAGCCAACGTGATTTACCACTAAGCCATCTCATATCATTAAACATTTTAGATCAGAGGAAACAAAAACTGGTGGGGATTGAAATAAGGCCCTCTCAAAGGAACTGATGGACCTATGTAGTTCTTGCTCTCAAGTAGCCAATCACTCCTTGTACTGTGGCTATGATGCTCTGAAAGCTTCCAGCAAGGGTGGCAGCTACAGGATCTGACTTTAGAAGTCATGCCTGGCCAAGGGAAAAGTCCTTCCCTGAACATGTAATATCCACTTTCTTGGATGCTCCTTTGGATAAAGATTTTCTTTCTGGCCCCAAGGCTTAAGCTGTAATTAAGGTGATTGAGGATAAGGCCAAGTCCATGCAAACTGTCAAGGACTTTCTCCTTGTTCAGCCTCCTCACTTCATTTGCAGTTATCCTACCAAACACTAGTCCTTTCCTGCCTCCCAGACTAAGCTTAGACATAGGAGGCCTCGTAGGGAAAGGAGTCAGCAGCTGCACCAGCTCCTCAGTCAGTGGCAGGCAGATTCCAATATGCATGTGTGAGCTCACCAACACTGACCCAGCAGGAAGCAATCATGACCATCCCTTCCCACTCCCCTCCAGTCTCACTCTTTCCTCCCTACCCCCTCTCCAGCAAGGAGGATGGTTGTCTGTCTTAAAAAATTGGACTGTCATTACTAGGAATCAGTAGGTACTGAAAATCATGCAAAGAGGTTGCAAACTCCACTTCAAACAGCCTCTAATTTGATCAGGTTTCCCATATATTCCATGAAACCAACAAACAGAGGCCTTAAATCAAGTACAACTCCTGTGCACCCAAGTTTCTGTGGAACCAGTACCAAACACATTACAAGGAAAAGGATTTTGCTTAAGGATTTTCATATTCCCCAGAAAATAGGGCACCTTTAGACTATTCTAGACCTGTCAAGGCTCAACAGATTCTTGCAGGTACCAAAATTCAAAATGCAAACCATTCAAAAATTGCTGCCTATGATCTCTTACAATGCTTACATGGTAACCTTAGATCTAAAGGATGCATTCCTCCACATCCACATAGAAAAATCTCACAGGAGGTGCTTATGCTTCAGAGTAGGTGTGACAATACTATCTGCTCTGTGCTTTGCTGTTTGGCTTGTCTTCTGCACCCAGAATTTTCACAAAATGCTCAGCCACAGTGACGGAGTTCTGCAGGTCAAAGTGCATTCAGATTTGCCCTTCCTTAGATGGCTGCTTCATTCAGGCAACAGATGTGGAATCACTCCAAGAGTGTCTACTTTAACCCAAGAGGTTCTGACTTCACTGTGGTTTACCATCAGTACCCAAAAGTCCCAGATCATCCCCACAAACAGGTTATGTTTCTCAGGACCTTGCTGAACTCATCACTTCAGAAAGCTTTACTTCCTCCAGGCAAGGTTAACATTCTAGCTCTTTACTTCAAGAAGCTCTTTCTCAGGAACTACCCAACAGCCAGACAGTTCCCCAGTGCCTTAGGTTACATGGCCTCTTGCAACCTCATGATCCCCCTGGCCAGACTACATATGAGGAAGCTGCATTGGTCCCTCAGAAGTGTGTGATATCAGCATTCTCAATCCCTCAACTTCAGGGTAAAGCTTTTCTCTTGCCTCAGGAAGGAGCTTGCCTGGTGGACCTGAGCAGCCCGGGCCTTTTCTTCAAGTTCATCCCTCAGGACCAAACTCTGACCACAGATGCTGTGAATATAGTCTAGTGGGCCCACTAGAACAACTTACAAACTTTGGGCAGATGGGACTCTTAGTTCAAGTACTGACACAACAACCTAAAAGAACTGATGGCAGTCCAAAAACATCTGAATGCCTTGAAAGGCCAATGGATACCAGGAGTACTCCTAGTGAAGACAGACAACACCATGGTTTTGTGGTACATAAAGAAGCCGGGGGGGGGGCTAACTCTTACCCTTTATGTTGCCTAGCTGTGGATTTCTGGGTAATGGCAAACTCCTCATGGTACAATACCTGCCAGGAGAAACCAGTCACCTGGAGGATCACCTAAGTAGGAGCCTGACAAACCCTCATGAGTGGCAGTTGCCTCTGGAAGTTTTTCTCACCATAGCCAAAAGTGGGTTGTTCCAAAGAGCGAGACCTTTTTGCCACCAGAGGAAATGCTCACTTAAAAAAGTTTTTCTCAATGGCCAAAACAAGGTCAGCCTGGAAAACCATTGCCTTCTCCTTCCCTTGGACAAGCCTATTCCTCTATGCCTTCCCCCCAATACCATTGCTCCCCAGGGTACCACTGCAGATAAGAGAGCAAAGGCCAAGGGTCATTTTAATAGACCCAGACTGGTCAAGGCAACACTAGTATCCTCTAATGCTCAGTCTAAGCAAGAAGGAACCAGGGCTGCTTCATCAACGAGTGGACCTATTAACACAAAGGTAGGGTACTATCATGTACTCCACCATGAACACTCTCAAATTGACAGCTTGGGTGATACATTGACCCCATGGAGGGGGTGAGTCCTGGAAATTCTAAAATAAGCCAGGAGACCTAGCACAAGAAAATTTTACTTCGCTAAATGGAACAGATTCACTAAATAGTGCAGACAAAAGAGACAGAACTTTCTTCAAGCTCAGATGCATCTGTTCCTTTCATGCTGATTAGAACGTTTTGACAAAGGGCATTCTTATTCCTATATTAAAATTCATGCTTCAGCAATTTCAGCTTATCTACCTGACCAACTCCTTCTGCTCTACCATCCTCTCATGAAACGGTTTCTGAGAGGGGTTATCCACATTAGAACTCCAAGGAAACCTCCTGTTCCCCTGAATGATCTCAATTTTATCCTAGAGAAGCTCACCCTCCCACCTTTTGAGCCAATTTCCTCCACAGACATCAAATTCCTGACCTGGAAGACAGCCTTCCTGCTAGCCTTTACTGCAGTTAAAAGGGTTTCAGAGCTTCATGTTCTTATATGTGTGGATCCTTTCATCACCTTCCATCCTGACAGAGTCTTTAGGACCAACCCCTCCTTTATGTCTAAAGAGGTTACAGAAATCTCATTAAACCAGACCATCCACTTGCCCACCTTCCTAACCCTCAAAACAAGGGAGAAAGAATCCTCCATAACTTGGGTATGCATTGGCAACTGTTTTAGTACTTGAACAGAAAAAAGAATGTCAGGAAGTCTGACCAGCTTTTTGTGGCCTTTGCCTGTAGCTCTGAGGGGAGACCAGTTTCCAAACAAACCATCTCCAGATGGATCTTCTACAGCATCTTGTTTTGCTGTAGCCTTCAGGGAAATAAACTTCCAGACTCTGTGAGGTTGCACTCCACTAAGGCTACTGCTGCATCTACAACCTTTCTTAAAGGGATGGCTACTAAGGACATTTTGGAAGCTGCTACATGGCCCTCTGTGCATACTTTCACCAAACATTATCAATTTCCAACCTTCTACAAGTCCTGAGTGGGGTTTGCCACTGCCATCTTGCAAGGCATCCTTTCCTGTCCATAAATGTTCCATTCACCCTCCTTTCAGCTTTGGGAGTCATCCTGTTAGTTATGACAGCAATAGTCATAAAAACATGAAGAACATAGTACAGTTGTGTACACTTACCATAAATGTAGATGTTCGAATGTATTCACTGTTCATAGGTTCATACTAGGCTATCTGCCCTAGGGCATTTATAAGCCTAGCCAGAGTGTGTTTGGCTTTCGCCACCCATTTTAAATTAATTTTGCTATGCCCTTTTTCAAGGTTAGTATACTGTGCCTCTGTCTAACAGTGACACAGAACTGATACCCGGGGTAAACCTACGATCTCCCATCCACTCATCAAGATTCCTCTTGATGAGAGTCAATGAAGGACTCTGCCTAACCTGGACTGGGATTTTATTCCAGAGTGAAGGGAGCCTCTGGGTTATGAATCTGTCCCTCCAGCATGTCCTATTTATTTCAGTGCTGAGGTTCAAGTCTCTCGAGCGCATAGCTCGATGGGATTTGGATTTTCTGAGGTGCAGCATGTCCATTAATTCCGGGTTGGACATGGCTTTATACGTCAGGCACAGATTGCCTCTGAGCAGGCGGTATGCCACTGAGTAGAGCTGGAGTTTCTTTAACCGGGCAGCATATGGCATCTGTTTGAGCCCTTTGATCCTCTTGGTGAGGTACTTTTGGGGTCTTTCCAGTTGCTGCAGGTGTGTGGTAAGGTACATCCCAAAAGGGGCATTGTGCTCAATTATGGGCCTGATGAGGGATGAGTAAAGAGGCACGATGACCTCCCCTGATCTAGATGTGAATCCCTTCATGATTAGGTGGGCTATATAAAATGTTTTTCTAACCACTTTGGCCACGTGGTTGTCAAATGAGAGATTGCTATCAACTTGGGTCCCCAGGTCCCTAATTAATTCTTCTGTACTTAATGGATTACCACCTATGTGGTAATTTATGGGCACTTTGTTTTTGCCAAAGGGGATGACTATACACTTTTTGGCGTTTAGCTTGAGGCCATGGCTCTGGCATCAGTTGTCTGTTTCTATGAGGCCCTTTTGGAGGATGCTTGTTTCGGCTGGAGAGTCGATTATGGCACCCAGTTTGCTGTCATCTGCGAACTTGGTCAGCCGCAGTCCTTCCCTGTTGGCCTGTACCTCCGAGAAATATATACCGAACAAGAGAAGTTCCAGGACTGAGCCTTGTGGGACGCCACTTATAACTGTTTTGGAGTCTGACATGGCTCCAGCAATTCTAACCATGTGGGTTCTGTCCTTGAGCCAGTTTGCAACCCATCTAGTGATATAGGGGTTTATATTTAAACTGGTGAGCTTATCTATAATGCCCGAGTGGGGTATTGTATCGAAGGCTTTTGCGAGGTCCAGGTAGGCTGTGTGGACCACCTTCCCCTCGTCAATGGCCTTGGTGACTGTTTCAAAGAAATCAACCAGGTTTAAGAGGCAGGATCTGCCCTTAACAAAGCCGAACTGGGTAGAATCCAGTGTCTGTAGGTCCCCAATATCTTTATTTATGAGGTCCATGATGATCCTTTCCATAGCTTTGCAGACCAAGCTAGTCAGGCTTATGGGGTGATAGTTTCCAGGATCTGTTGAGGCACCACCTTTGTGGAGAGGGACCACTGTTGCTGTACGCCACTCTTTGGGTACATATCCTGTAGTAAGGCTGAGATTGAACAGTAGTTTTATGTTTGGGTTTAGCTCTTCTTGGAGTTCATGTAGCATGCAGCCCGGGACACTGTCTGGTCCCATTGATGCTGTGTTTTTTGCTTTGGAGAGGGCGGCTCTTACCTGAGCATCTGAGATGTCAGGGGGGGCAGCGCTTTGCTGGGATAGATATTATCCCTTTTGGTGAGGGGGGGAGAAGTTTGCACTGAACCTGTCAGCTGGGATGTTGGCAATGTCTGTGGGTTCGGTGTATTTTTTGTCATTTTGGACTAATTCTGAGCATATCTGAGAATTCCCACCCAGGTTCCTAACATAACTAAAGAAAGCCTTGTGATTATGCTTAGGGTCCTGTGCAATTTTTCTCTCGAAGCTGGCCTCAGACGATTTTATGAGTGCCCGTAGTTTTTTACTAATACTGATCAGAGATGCCTTCCCTTTTTGGGATTTTGCTCTATCATTTAGTAGCTTCCTCCTTCTGTTGTATAGTTTGTTTATGGCTGGGGTCCACCAGACAGGATGTCTGCCTTTGGAGGATTGGGTCTTGGTTTTATTTGGGATTGCATGATCCGTGCATTCCTGAAGGTGTTCATAGAATGCGTTTATAAAGGATTCTGCGGTCTGGGCCGTATTTTCCACAGGCCCGGGGGCTTTGAAGGATTCCACCTCGGTTTTTCACTTACTCCTCCTCTTGCCCCATGGGACTGGGGTGGATATCCTCCTATCTACTTCCAGGTTGTTCCCTCCTATTCTGTACGTACTCTGGAGTTTTTGAGCTTAGGCCTCTGGCCTTGGGGATCTTTTAGAGGGGCTGCTGTCATTTGGGGGGTAAGAAAGCACAGTTATGGCATGGCTGACTCCCTGTTTATCCCAACATCTTGACATCAGTCAGGGCAACCGCTGTCGTCAGGTGAAGGAGAAAATTCTCCAATGGCTTCCATGACAAGAAATCCCATCACTTGTGACTGTAATAGTGAATACTCTCAAACGTCTCCATTTATGGGGCAAGTGTACATAACTGTACTTTCTCTATCTTGCTGAGTTTAGCAAAGTCAGAGCCCAAACTGATGCCTTGAGATGTGGACCTCAGAACAAAAGGTCCCTGCTGCACTCCAGTCTGTGGACTCTAAGGCTTACTGCTTGATGATCTAACATTCATCTCATTTAGGCAGACCTCCTCAAAGAATATGCTAAGTAGTGTAAGAGATTCCAGAAAATCCAACAGAAGGAAACTCTACCTAGCAAAATGGAAAAGATTCTCCCTCTGGTGCCCTGCTAGAGACCAGGACCCAAATTCTGTACAAATGTTCCTGGTTCTCACTTATCTGTCATACCTTTACAGAACAGGAACATCTTTTACCTCTCTGAAGGTACACACATCAGCTATATCAGTTTATCTGCCCTTGCATCCGCAGTAATACTCCTAGATTTAAAGTAAGCAGTTCCTGAAGTTGGGTGTTGTGGGCAGACCACCTAAAAGAGGCAATACTCCAGTATGGGTCCTAAAGTATGTCTGAGAAAACCTCACCTTGCCACTCTTTGAATCCACTACTTCCATACCCCTCAAGGACATTTTCCAGAAAACCACCCTTTTGATAGCGATTACCTCTATAAGAAAAATTTTAGAACTACGGTCTGTTACAAACCATTTTTGATTTTCCTTCCATTGTAAAATTGTATCTGGCCACATTAAGGACCATTTTACTTAGAGCTACTACAAGCCAGTACGGCCTTCTTCAAGGGGTGAAGATGCAATCAATTTTCGAAGAGTTGCACAGTCCACACCTTCTTCCAACACTTCATCCTATATTTTAACAAAGCTATCCTTCAATGTCTGCTCTCTTTGCGACCTCCTCAGAGGCTGCTTCCTTGCGGTCCTTAATCTCTGTAAATCTTCTCCGATGTTATGACTGCAACAGTGAATATTGTGATGGACGTTGTAAAACTGGGTTAAGAACTTGCCAGAATTGTAGATGTTTGAGTATATTCACTGATGCAGTCTCAGTTCTCTCTCCCATGATCCCCTGTGTTATCCTTTTAGGCAGCCTGGGGGTTGGTTGCACTCTTCATCTCATCCTCCACTTTCCTCTCTCTGCCCCTTACCAGGCACCTTCTTTCCTCTGGAAGAGAGGGGGCCGAAACCAGGAGGGAGAAGGAATGTCTGAAAGGCTGGACATCGGGCTCCCTGTAGGCAGGAATCCCAAATGTTGTGAATGCTACAGTGAATATGCTCAAACATCTACATTTCTGTAAGTTCGTAACACAGTTGTGCTTTCATTAGCATTGCTGTTAACATGTTTATGTCTTTTTTTTGATACTGCAGGTAAACAAATCAGATGACACAGCAGAGCACTTGTTAGAACTTGGCTGGTTCACAATGAACAATCTTTTGCCAAATGCCGTCTATAAGGTAAGCAAACTTTTATTTTTTAACATTTTTATCGAAGCATTAAATTTTAACAGTCCAGCAATTACACAACTTGTTCAATTCCTGCCTTCTATTTAACATCATTCTTCCTTTTCAGCATTGTTCTGCATGTGTTATTCCCACAAATTAAATTTATTTCTATGAAATTTGTTTCTTCCCTTTTCTAAAGATCCCACCCCCTTACAATTTCCATAACTTCCATTAAGGTGGGGATATATTTTTATGTCTTATTTTCTAGTAATTGCTTTTTTGGCACTAGCATTAAACTTAGTAAGGTCTTAATATATCTGTGCAATTCAGATCATATTTCCCAGCTCAGAAGAATCATTTCCTTAGACACAAGCATATGCCCCACCCCAACATTTCTGGCAAAGAACTCTCTAGGAAATTTTAGTCTGCCAATTCATTACATTCACAGAAAACATGTTCCCCATTACCCCTCTTTTTCCATCACATCTCCTGCATTTGCTTTTTACCCAAGGAAAAATTCTCTGAAGTCTACTTAGGGTATAAAAATACTTATGCAAACACTTCTAAACAAAAATCTTAAACCTTCTGTGCTTTATTGCATACTTGGTCTCTTTCAGATGTCCAACAGTTGTTCTTTTGTGTATTATCCTTCCATTCTTTCTTCCCAAGCGTTTCTAATCTCCACTGATTTATTGATGTGCACTATTTTTTATATACCATATTATCTTTTTTAACCACTTCTGTTCAAGACTCACTTAAAAGCTGTACCAAAACTGGTCTTTCACTTGGCACTTCCCTATCCCTTTTTCTTTGCCTGTACAGTATTCTGTATAGTATGGGAGGTAGTTTTACCCAGCAGTCCTTACTTCTTTTTGCCTCATTCTACTGTGTTACCCTTCCCTCTTTATTTACTTGCTCTGAGTACCTTTGCTCCTTTGATATACTTCTCCAGTAAGTTCCAGTCCCTTCTTGCCTGTTTTATATACCCGTATTTACAGTCATTCCTAGTTGTGAAATCTCCTATGTTGACTTAGTTCTTCTTAGAATACTTTCTGCTGGTTTATGAATATAACATTCTGGATGGTGGCTATTATTCTTAAGGGCACAGATAAAAAAATCCTAGTCTTTTACTAGTTGAACTCCACTCCCCAGCCTCATTTTATCGTCATCCCTTTCCATTTTTATAACCTGCTTGTGTTATGTATGTGAACTTTGATTGTATAGTTCTGAAGTATACCTTCAAAGTAAGCAGTCCTAAAGTACCATGAACTGAGTGGAGATTCAACCCGCCCCACTTAAGTCTTGCCTTCTCCCAAATAAATTCCTTCAACCCTTTATAATTATGGTCCACAACTTCTCTCTAGTTAAAAAATATGCATGCCCTGTTTATACAGCTAAAGGGATTAGAAGCATTTTCACTGCTTGGATGTTACTATTTTTATCCCTAATCAAGAGCTTCAAGCTTCTTAATGTTTGCATTATCTTTTTGTTTAATCTCTTCCCACAATATCCTTAACATTCATCATAGAATCCTTTTAATCCATATACCTATCTACTACATTTTATCATCTCCCCTTAAGCGTGGTTTTTGCTAAACCAATTCATGTGCAGGTGCATTGTTTACCACTATAGCCTTTGTTTTATCTTCATTCATTTTATATCCTGAAAAGACTAAACTGCCTCAAAATGTTCCACAGTTACCAGAATGTCTTTTTCTAGATTTATCAAGTTTGTTTGTTTTTGTCTTTCGGCTTTTCCCGGTTAGGGGTCGCCACAGTGGAACTCCGGTCCGCTAATGATTGGTAGTGGATTTTTACATACCGGGTTACCAGCCCTGACGCACAACCTTCAATGAAGGCACGCCCCATTCATACATGCCTCCACACAGAAGATGCTCTAGCTGAGAATCGAACGGGACAACGTCTTGCTATGAGGCGACAACGATACCGCAGCACCACCACCGCAGATTTTCTAATAATTTGCAGAGCTAAGTTTTCTTCACTTCCATACCAATTATATTCATGGATTTGTGAGCCCCTTATTTTGTTTGCTAGTAGCTTTAAATATAACACAAATAATAAAGAGGAAAGAGGACACTCCCTTGTTCCTTTCTTCAAACATAGTTGCAGAGGAACCCTCCCACCTTAATTTGTGGCTCTGACCGTTCATATATCCTCCAAGTCTAACCCTGTTATTCTACCAGTGAATGTAAATGCTTCCATTGCCTTACTCATAAAATCTTAGCTAACTCTGTTGAATGCTTTTGCTGCGTCATAACCCAACAACAATAGTGCTGTTCTTGAACACTGTGCCTTCCCTCTGATATTGTCTATTTACCTCTCTCCACAAAACCACATTGATCCATATCTATCAGTTTTAGCAACAACTTTGCCATTCTTTTATCTAGCATAGACATAAACTTTTTATAATAATGTTTTGTAATTTTAATGAGTCTATATGAAGCTGGGTCTGAAGAGTCTTTACCTTCTTTGGGTAGTACACCTACTTCAGCTTTCTTTCGAAATGTTACTTGCTCCCCTTGTAAAATTTTGTTAAAACCCTCCAGAACTTTATCGCTTTTTCCCTGTTAGCTTCCAGACTTCCACAGGAAAACCTTATCTTCTTGACAACTTCCCTATTGATTGATTATACCTAACTGTTTTTACCTTATGTCTTCCTTTCTTAGCTATTAATTGTTGAGCCTTGTCTTCTTTTTACCTTAGGATAATTATGTCTTCCATAGAGATTTCCATTTTTGCTTTTTTCTTGGTTTCCACATTCCTGTGCTTTATACTGATTTACATGACATTTCCAAGATATCTCTAATACTCATGCACATTTTCCAAATACTTCCTTATTTTCCATTTAGCATTTTGCAGTTCTCCACATTCTGTTCTGTGAGATTACCCTTTTTCTGTAATACTTCAACATTTGTCATTCCATGTAAATAATTCCCAACACTTACCCAGATCTCTTTTGCTTTTTTTCTACCATATTTTTAAAATCCCATTTTCATTTTATCACACTCACTAACTGTTTTTCTAGGGGAAAAATGTCATTCCTAATAACAAATAATTTCTACTACCCACTCCTTAATTTAGTACAAAGACAGAAAACTACATACGTTTTCAAAACTTGAAGTGTAACCCCCCCACACACACACAAGATAGGAGCTTTTGCCCCAAATTGATAATTGCACCCGCAGGCATTACCTTATCTAAAATTAAGGTTCCCATACTAAAGAGCATTTCAGAGACTATGCCAAACTTAGAGTAATTGCTGTCTTCTCTTTTCTTATTTCTGTTCCCCTCCCAGATGTGAATTAATTGCATTAAAGTATTAAGGCCATTGGGAAAACCTTTTTTAGCTTCTTTGCCTTGATGCTCACACTTTTACTGTTTAACAGGCTCAGTGGCTTCCTGCTGATCATGCAGGACCTCCATTTCATCCATTAAAACCAATCCCATGTACTTCATATATATTTCAAACAGTCCACTCATATTCCATAGTTTAATCCATTTAGCATTTACAACCTGACATATTCCATCTATACATCATTCTGTAGCTTAATGTTACCTCTGCCACTTTCAACCGTAATGCTTGTTTGGTTTCTCTTCTTACTGATCTTGGAACATCATGGCCAAAGCTTCTTCAGAATACTTTGATTCAACAGCATTGTTCACTTCTGCCACCACCAATTAAGAGATGACATCTTTATTCTTCAGTTTACAAAAAACATCTCTAATCAACTATTTTTTGTTTATTGTTTATTAATTTTGAGCTATTTTTGCTCCCCTTGCTTCATTCATATGGTATCCTACACCAGTGCCCCATATCCATTGCCAGGTCTGCCAGCTTTACCTAACATGCCTGCACTTCCTCCAGCTGAGGATGGTGCGGATACTAAGAGCATTCTGGGAGATCTGTTCATCCTGCCATCTGCCTGGGGATATTTCCCATTTTACTGCTTTCCCCTCCTTTTGCAGTAACCTCCAAGGGGCAAGAGTGCATTGGGGCATGTGTTCTATCACCCTACCTCTGCAGCAGCTCAGCCAGGTCCAACACCCTTCTGTCTCTTAGGACCATGCCTCCCCGTACACAATGTCCCTAAGGATCATCATAGGGAACACTCGTGAATCCACCCTTCTTTCCCTACCAATCCATCAGCCACCAGAGCCACAAATAAAATTTGGGTTGGCTGGGCTGTAGTCGGGCCTTTATTCCTCAACACCACCAGTGTAGCAACATTTGGATCGATGAAGTGACCTGATGAGAGAACCAGTTTCAGAATGTACCACACATGCATTCCCATGACTTGCCACATGTTTGAGCTGTTAGTCACTGCCCCTCAGTGCTCTACTGAGTAACCAGGGATTAGAAAATACCCAGACTTTTCTCTGCAAAGGGGAAATGGATTTTTTTTAATTCTTTGAGAGGTAGATATTTTGTTCCCACCTTTTTTTTGTTCTAAAGGGGCTGGGAGATTTATTCGCCATCCTGGACTTTAGTGACTTCAGCAGACACATCTGGTACATCAAGCCCCTAAATAGTCACTCTGCAGTAGTCATTTTTCTTCTGCAGCAGGGTGCCTTGAATTTGTCACTGGACACTGTGGCCCTGTTTTGGTACATCACCACTTATGGTCTACATAGGATATTCCTTTGATTTGTTATGTGTGAATTTCACTTTCATTGTATGCTATCTGTGACGAATTTCGGGGGGGGGGTGCAGCACTATCTAGCTAATTGACTTTATCAGACATACACGCACTAGGCAATTGGAGGCTGAAGGAATCCAACACTGGACTTCAGGAAGAAGATAATTAACAGCTCATAGTCATAATCCTCCTCATTAACTGCCTGACTAAGCTTATTTCTGCAGTTAACCCTATTCAGAAGATTAAACTAATATTTGAACTAGTCATTTAAAAGGTGTTTCTTTTTAATCCATTTATTAAATTCATGGAAGAAAAAGTATAGCAATACAGTAAGTGATTAGTACACCATGCACTGAATGTTGACAAAAGTAATGTAATATTTTCAATCTGAATAATAATAAGCAGTTACCGTATCAAAATCAGTGGTATACATAATTGCTACCAACTTTTAAAGACAGTTTGTAAATAGTACACCATGAAGTCTATGAACCTATAACAATTTTGAAGCTTGTCTATCAAATGCTGGATATTCACTAAAAATCCTCTCAGTTTTTCACATTGCCAAATGTTTCTCTAGATTCCTTTCTGCCTTCTGTCACATCTCCAACAGGTCCCCCAAACCCCTGGGAACATTTTGGCTAACCTTTGTGGCATTTTGAACTGTTGGTAGAGACACTTCCATGCAACAATCCCAAAACATCTAGCTTTGATAGCATATCTGGAGAGCTGAATAATCCGAATCAACTCTTGCTCAATAACCACACTTCCTACCTCTCTTGTCTATGAGTTCTTCATACCTCAACTTAGTACTTTACTTGACTTTAATAACATTGCTTGAGCAGGACCCTTGCCTTCCTTCAACACTATCATCATCCCCATCAGTTCATGATCTTAGGTGAGATGCCTCTTACCTGTTTTATCTTTTTCATTAGATTTAGGGGTGATATTTCCAACTCAATGTTTCTGGCAATTGAAATTCATCTTTAACTTCTTGCCATGTTTTAACCCCCCCCCCCCCACTAATAATAGCTGCCATGTATCCATCTTAGTTTTCTTCTTCATCCGCTGATTGGTTCTGTCCTTTTGAGTTCCTCCTATTGGCAACACTTCTAATGTCCATTCCTTTTACTTTCCACTCTTAGAGTAGTCCCTACTGTTATTTGGAGGTAATTCATGAGTGAGGTTTGGCAAACTGCCCATGAGTGATTAACAGTATCTTCAGTATATCTACCTATGCTCTTAACTGTTTATTCAGAGCCCACAGCATTCCTTTTCACATTGCCTTATATAGTGACTTCAGGAATCAGAAGACCAAAGACAACTGACAGGCCTCAAGGTAGATTTTAATGTGAGATACTCCAAGGCCGCATAAATCCTTCAGTGCCACTAAACTTTCTCAAGCTACCAAAGGCTTACCTCCATTCCATAGAAATTTTAAAATCACCTGTTTAAGTCTTTTAAATACATTAGGGTTGGAAGCCCCAAGAACACATGTTGTGGCAACACAGATAATCGCAACTTGAAACATTTTGTCCATTTCAAGTGAAATTGCCTCACATTTCTCAAATGTTGCATTTAATCTTTCAAAAGTTTTCTTGAAACATCTCTTCTATAGTTCCCTTTATCCAAATCCTCAAATATTTATCCTATTATCTCCCATGGGTATTTGAGATTCTCCTTTAACTTACTCAGAATTAAGTGCTAGGGCCTGTGATTTCTCTTGATTAATCTTATAACCTGATCTTTTTCTAAAATCCTCTAGCATAGTCCATAACCTTAATAAGTCCACTTTGGGGTACATGAGCATAAGTAACATGTAATCTGCAAACAGTGACACTAGTCGTAGCTGTTGCTCTCATTAACAGCTTAAGAAAGTAGACCTTCTGATGAGATTTGCCAAGGCTGCAGGTACATTGCATAAAGCTGGTATCTCACTCCTCCTCAGTGCTCACCTTTGCCCCCTTATGTCACTTCCCAGTCATTTCTACTAACCTTTTGGAAAGCCCCAGGTTTGCATCAGCTAAAACAAATAGTTCCATCTCATCCAATCAGAATCCTTCTTTGCATCTCGGAAGAGAGCCTTTAGCCTCCTAACTTCTCTCTGTGCCTCATCAGTCACTGTTAACGTATGTAAAATGTTGCCCACCATCCTCCTCCTTCCCACAAATCCACATTAATCTGCTTGTATAATATATGGTATCACCTACCCAGTCCATTGAGCTGTGGCTGACATTGCAAACTTGTAGTTGTGACTTTAATTGGGAATGGGTGTGCAGGAGGAAGGTAGGAGAAGATATTTTCCGTCTTTCAAAATCACAGCAACAGTCACTTCCTTCTAAGACACAGAGGGAAAGGGTCTTCCGTAACATCTCATTCAGCAGCCTGAGCCAGAGCTCAATAAACTTGTTTTTTGTTACAGCCCATAATTCTACTGATAAGGCATCACTATTGGATGTTTCCTTTTGTCATCCCCTTCCATATTTTGTTCAGTTCCATTCTTGATATCGGCTGTGCTATCTTCTCCCTCTTTTTATCCTCAGGTTTAATCAACTCTAACTTTTAAAACCTCTCTCTTTCCTCCTCTTCTCCTGTCCATATTCATCTGTCTCAGGATGTAGTGGTTTGTAATATTCTAAAAATTTGTTTAATATATCCATGAGTGAGACGACTTTGCCTCATTCCCCATGTCTAAGTCTGTAGATCCTTCCCTCCATTATTTCTTGCCAAAATTGCACTGTCAGAGTGCTTATCCCTCTGGGGGAATTACTGAAAGACAACTGCTCCATATTTCCACTTCCTAAGGAAAACTCTCTTATCTACTTGTACCTGTAACTGTCATTTTAATTTTCATTCCTTCTTGCCCACACCCTGTGACCTTGGCGTAGCTTGTAATACCGCTAATTCTCTTACTAAATCATGTTGCCTTTGTTTCATCTATGTTGCATTTGTTTATCTCTCTACTTCCACCTTAATTCACTGCTTACATTTGTCCCAACTTTCCATCCTTTCAGCAGCCTCATTCACTGCTTGCTCCACCCATTGCTTGGCCTTCAGATATTTTGAGAGATACCCTGGGAATCTTCAGTGTCTTAGCAACTCTGGTTGGGTTCTCAATTATATTTCACTTGGACTAATGCATGGTCTGAAATCATTATTGGCTCAACACCCACTGTGACCAGCACACTTGGGTATTTGATAGTTGTATATCCTCTATTACTTCTTGCCTACTGTTAAAACCTTGAGAATAATAAGTAAACCTGTGATTTTGACATCTTCTCTGCTTAAACTTATGTACATCCAACAGCCATATCCATTTAGTATAAGCAGACAAAAACTTCCCCTTCTGTAGGCACCTTTTGTTTGCTTGGTCCCTTACACCATCCCTACTCACAGTGACATTCCAGTAATCAGCTACTAAAGAAATATCCTCCTGAAATGCGACTTTCCTACACAGTAAGGCTGTAAGCTCAAAAACCCTGGTTCTGGATGGGATGTAGATTGCTGCACATACAACCTTGTACCTAAAATCCATCTTTTCATCCCAACCACCATCTCATTCGCATCCTTTTATCTCTCATCTGCATCTACCCTCAGGTTCCTCCTCACCAGGAGGGCGTACTCCTCTTTTCTTCTTTCTCTCCCAGCTTAATTCTGCCAGGACAGAATACCTCACCCCCTCTATTTAACTTTTGATGCTCCGCCGGATCTAAATAGGTTTCTGCTAAGACTACCGTATCTGCCCTCACTTTCTTAATATATTGCAACATCCTTTCCCTATTTACAAGATTTGTCAGGCCTTTGATGTTGCACATCGCCTCCCCAAAGTCTCTACTCTCCCCCTTACCGTCATCATCCTAAAACTTAGCTGTTTCTTGTTCCCCTGTTTCATCAACCCTTGCTGCCTCGTGTCTCAAAGTCTGTACTTCCCTTGTCACTCATTTCCTTCCTAACTTCTGCTGCTTACCTTCCAGCACATCCATACAGTTACCCCATTACCACTTCTAGTAATACACAAAGCAAGGAACGGTTTTACTCCCCCTTTATGTCACTTCACTGTATAACTGTATACAAGACTTTATATATGTCTTTAAAGGTTGAACAATTTTCTCTTCTCTTTCACTCCATCCTGCCCTTCCTTCCACCATTACTGTGGCAAATGCATCCCATTCCCTATTTGTTTAAACATGTAATGCTCATTAAATTCCATAATATAATAGACAGATTCAGAAATGGCAAAGACTCGTACCACAAAAAAGAAATAATGTGGCCATATAGATTAGCATTTGTTCACATTTTTGCAAGAAAAAAGAAGAAAGGAAACAAACTTCTGGCTAATTCCAATCATTTCAACATTTCAAGATAATGTCCCAAACTTCCATCTGCTTAACAGTGATTTGCAGACCATACTCTGCATGCCTCTGCCTCAGTCTTTGCTTTTCCCTTTTCTTACTGGATAAATAGTTAGGCTTGGTTATGTCAGACTCTCTCACAGAGTACTGAGCAGATCACACTTGTAGACAAATTGCTAATGGATATTGCAGCTGTTCAAATCAGGGCACTTATTGTACTTTCATAAAATCAGTTCTTAAAGTTTATATTTTCAGCCAGCTCTAATAGTCTGTCTGCTAATGATCATATCTTGCTATAGAACCTTGCACAGGCCATCTGATTTGCTGAAGCCAGCTAGTATGTCATAAAACTCCCTAAACAATTGGATAAAAAACTCCTCCACTCACTGTGTTGTCACTTCCTCTAATATTTGCTTAGGCCTGATAAATCCAATGCATCAGTAACCATACTACATATCCCCCAGGTCCAAAACATTCAACTGTAGTTCAGCATACTTGACCTCTCACAAATGTCCAGAGGTACAGTCTAACCAGAGCCACAGCAGTAGCAAAGAATAAAAATCATCCAATTTATCCACACCACCATAGTCAAGCAAGTCCCCAGCCTTATTGGATGAGCCCCTTTCTGTCTCTAACCAAGTTCTGATGTAAACAGTCATCTACATCCATTAAGCCTGTGGTGCAAGATAAGATTTCTCACCCTTTGATTGTGATGTTGCTTCTTGAAGAATCTCTACCCTTTCCTTTAATACTTGTCATTTGTGAAATAAAAGAAATGGCTCTAAATTTCCCCTGTCTCCCTGGTGGAGAAATCTGTTCCTCTCCCACTTGCTCTCCACCCTTTGTTACCTTAATGGATCCACTGCCTTCCCTTTACCAAATTGGCAGAGTTCTTTAAGACTGTTAGTGCCTCTGCTCACTCATTAAAAGTTCTTGGTGGCACCAGTGAGGGATATCCTCATTTGGAAAGAATATAACATCCTCCAGTAGACTTCTGTATGATACTACTGCATGTCTGCGATAAAAGCCTTTCTTAACCTTTGTATTTCTGTGTAGTCCTGCTCCAGCAGTGTTTTCCACAGTTTCCAAACCTCTGCAGGTGCTTTCTCCTTAGTGCTGTAAGCTTGAAAATGCATTGTTATTTATCGGGGGTGTCTTTCTATCCCACCTGCCAAGGAGTATGTTGGGTTCTCACTCTATAATTTTATCTATTATCAGCAGGCCAGTTCATCTCAGGAGTATGTTGCTTTTCTCTGTATAATTGTATCTATTATCTGCAGCCTAATCCATCTCAACAGGGTCTCTCGAGCAAGCTTAAAGCAGTCCCAACCCTCAACCATCTTTGGTAACCTTATTATTTTTATATGCATCCTCTGTAGCAGTCAGATTCACCTCATAGTGTTCCAGGTGTGCTTCTACTGCCTCTGTCCTTGCCTTCAGCTTCACATTCTCCCCCATTAGGGTCTGGATTAATGTAGAATGCTCATTGAGGGTCACTTCTGTCTCCTCCATTCTTTTCTCATTACCCAACACATGTCCTTTGAGTGCCTGTTTCAATTATTTAATCACCAACAAAATATGGTTAAAAAGACTCTTTGATTGTCTGATATCTGTGGCATCACTCCCACACATTTCTTAGCATTTCTTCCCATATCTTTGTAACTTGAGTCATGTCTGCAAGCTACAGCAAATGTCTCTCTGTCCTTAATTTTTCTCCAACATTTTGACATTCACTCTTAAGTATTCTTCCTTTACCACCTTTAGCCGTAGGCATTTATATATCTTCCCTATCTTTAAATTACTTTACTGCCTATCAGGAGGAACAGGATTGGATGTTTGTCGAATGAGCACCATACCAGAAGTCATAAACTATTTAAAAAATGTTTTTGTAAACATGTAAGAGTTGGAAATGCCAGTGAAGTAGATTTCGGTGGAGTGATTGGAAGTGAGTCAGATTTAAATTCTAATAGACAGGAAAGAGAGTAGACAAGATAAAGTAGTAAGGAAATATCAGGAAAGAGTGGTGTGATGAACATCGACTACTACAAAAATTGTTTGAGTAGGTGGAGTAGACAGATGGAAAGTAATGAGGGTACCTGGAAGGAAATGGGTAAGAAAGAACTATTAGAGCAATGACATGAGAAAAAAAGATGTGAGGTAGACAGGAGAATAACGTGGTAACTTTGAAATAAGTAAATGTAGACATAAAAGGAAAGAAGAGTGATGAAGACAAAGAAGGGAAGTAAGACTATGGAGAAGAAAGCAGGTTAGAAGTAGAGCAAATTAAGAATAGCACAGTAGAAAAGAGGACATTTTGTGTAATATTTAATAAAAATATGTATGCAAAAAGGGGTTGTAGTGTATTGTAGTTCATAGGTGTTTACTAGGCTAACAACCTCAATGGCCTTTTTAAGCCTAGCCATGCATCCCTAATCTCTGACATGTTCTGATACCCTTGGTAAGTGTAAGTATGGGCCTGGGAGATGAACCATTTACAGGTTACGTGTTTGCATTAGAGACATAGGTGCCAAACCAGGGATGAATTTCTGGTTTCCCATCCAATTGTCCAACAGGTTACGTGTTTGCATTAGAGACATAGGTGCCAAACCAGGGATGAATTTCTGGTTTCCCATCCAATTGTCCAAGTTGCACTTGAATTGGGTTAGGGAAGGAACTCTGCTTCACATGGATGGGTAGTCTCTGGGATACATACCTCTCTCTCCAGCAGGTCCTGTTTGTATCACAGGCAAGGTTTAAGTCTTTAAAATGGGTAGTTCTGGTACTGTTTGTTTTGTGAATATGCAGGTGGTCCATCAGAGTGAGGTCTGACAATGCCCTGTATACCAGCCATAGATCTCCCTTCAAAAGCCTGTAGGAGACACAATACAGGGATAGGGCCTTGAGGCGGTCTGCATAGGACATATTACTTATGCCATGTATTCTCTTTTAGTGAGGAACCTCTGTGGACATTCTAGTTGTTGGATATGCCTGGTTAGGTACATACCAAAGGGGTCATTGTACTCAATGATAGGTCTGATGAATGCAGAATACAGTGGAACAATGACTTCCATGGACTTAGATGCCATACCTTTGTTTATAAGTTGCGCAACATACAGTGACTTCCTCATCACTGTAGACACGTGATGATCAAAGGCTAGATTACTATTTGTGTGCGTGTCCCTAAGTCCCTGACTATTGGGGAGAGTTGTCAGTATGATAGTTACCAGGGATGGATGACTTCCCAAAGGATACTACTGTGCATTCCTTGGCATTTAGTTTTAGTCCATGGCTCTGACACCAGTTTGTCTGTGTTAGCCCCTCCTGGAGAATGTTTGTGTCAGTGTGAGATTCAGTGACATCTCCTAACTTCATCTGCAAACTTAGTTAGCCAGAGACCACTGACATTGGCCTTGACTTCTGAGAAGTAAATGCCAAAGTGGAGCGGTCCAAGGACTGATCCCTGACGGACTGCACTTGTGACTTCCCTCTTTGTAGAAGTGGACTCCTCAATTCTAACTTCTTGGGTTCTGTCTTTGAGCAAGTTGGCTATCCACCTGGTGACATACGGGTTTGTACCTAACCTCCTGAGTTTGTCAACAATGTCCGAGTAGGCAAATACCTTGGCCAGGTCAAAGTAGGCAGTGTGAACGATTTTGCCTTCATCCATTGCTTTGGTGACCGTCTCAAAGAAATCCATCAGGTAGAGTAGGCATGATCTGCCCTTGACGAAAACAAGCTGGTTTGGGTCTAGTGTCTGGAGGTTTACTGTATCTCTATTAATCATTTCCATGATAATTCTTTCCATGGCTTTACATATATGACTAGTGAGACTTATGGGTCTGTAGTTTCCAGGGTCTGTAGATGGCCCACCGCTCTGCAGAGGGATGACTGTTACTTTATCCATTCATGAGTAATGAAGTCTGTTTGGAGGCTACAGTTAAATAATAATTCCAGAGGCCCTGATAGGTCACGTTTCATGCTATTTAGAAGGCATCCTGGGGTATTGTCTGGGCCCATTGATGCAGTGTTCTTGGCCTTAGAGAGAGCATTAAGGACCTGTTCCCGAGTGATAGTAGGTGGAGTTATATTTGATGATATTTCCTGAGGGGAAGGATGGGGGGGGGGGGTGTAAAGTTGGAGCTGAATTTATCAGCCAGGAGGTTTGCTATATCTTCTGGCTCAGTATAGGTGGCTCCATTTACAATGAGCTCTGCACATAATTGTGCTTGCCTTTGAGATTGTGGACATAGCTAAAGAATGCTTTGTGGTTGTCCTTGGCCTGGGAGGCCAAACTTACCTCAAATTTGACTTTGGTAGACTTTATTTGTCCTCTGAGTTGTTTGTTTAGTTTGAGAATGCTTTTATCCTGCTAGGTTCTGCACCTCCTAATTTTTGCCATGATTTTCTTCCTCCTGTTGTCCATCCGATTGATTTTGTGATTCCACCAGGGTGGCTTGTTTTTTGAGTTAGTTCTGAACTTCTTCCTGGTGGGTACAGCTGCCTCTGTGCAGCTGTTAATATGCTTGTACAGAGCTTCTGTGAACAGTTCTGCATAGGCAGAAGTGTTCTCAGGGTTTGTAGGGGCTTGAACATTTGCCAGGTTCTCACTTAATAGCATGAGGTTAGCCTTAGAATAGTTCCTGAATATTCCCAGTTGAGCTGGGGGTCCAGGATTTATTTTTACTTCAAAGGAGACCATTTTGTGGTCTGACATCACCAGGGAAGGCATTACAGTAGGGGGTGTGCAGTACTCTCCCATATCAGTGAGGACCAGATCCAGTATGGTTGCACCCCTGGTTGATGTATTGACTATCTGGTCCAGGGAGTTTGTGTTTACAAAATCCAGGAATCTCTGTGCATGCACGTTTCATGTTGTATAGGATTCCTTGTTAATAGTGGGGTCATTAAAGTCACCCATGAATATGGTATTTGGTTTGGATGGTTAGTGTTTCTAATAAGTTTAAATACATGGTATGGGTTTCCTGGGTCATAGAGGGGGACCTATAGCTTGCAAGGAAGTGGTATTGGATTTTACCTATGGTGATTTGAACATGGAGCAGCTCAAGTACATTGTCCTGTTTGACCACCCTTGAAGTATATTTATTTTTGATGTAAATAGAGACACCTCCACCTTTAGTCCCTGCCTGTGAAGTAGCTGGTCTAAATTTGTGGAAGGCATTATAACCTTCCACTGCTGGTGTGCTCTTCATGTCTTTAAACTACGTCTCAGAGACCACACAGCCATCAGCATTCTCTAGGGTAAAGAGAGCTTCCAGGGAGTGGAGTTTTTTGTTTAGGCTCCTAGCACCGAGCAGTAATACCTTTAGATTTTCTTGGTTTTGATTTGCTATGCTGGAAGTACTTTCATTTTGGCATTGCCTAAAAAAGGCACAATGGAGGAGTCAATGTTTTAGCTAATATTTGAATACCTAGAGGAGAGAGGTGCAGACAATCCCTGTCAAAGCAGCGTGGGTTGTTGACCATCTCCTTCCATGCTGACAAATATCGCACCTCCTTAGAATGACACCAGAAACCAAGCCATTTTTTAAAGTCATTCATTTTTTGTTCGTATGGTGGCATCATCCTTGGAAAGGGTAAAATGCTGCTGAGTGCTAGGCTCATACCAGCCTGAGGCACATATTTCAAGAGCTCTATGATGTCTCTCTTCATATAGTCTAAAGCGGTACGTCTATGGTCATTTATTCCTACATGAAATATGAGTGAATCATATTGGTAATTGTGGTGCAGCGACCTGAGTGTATGCGTAATGTGGCAGATCCTAGCCCCTGATGGTAACTTTCTCCTTGCTCTGCCTGGTGAGAGGGACAACAGTGTGTCTCACGATGGAGTTTCCAATGACTAGAATGTTGGATTGTGTTTTGACTTGCCTTATGGGCTTAGAGGTAAAGGCTCCATGAGATGAAGCTCTATGTGTTGATGTGGGTGTTCTTTTGAAAGAGTGCATTTGGGGCTGCTGAGGATTTTTCTTATGTGTACTTTGTCTAGGAGGTGCTTGTAGTTTAGGAAGGTTACATGTAAGTGCCTCAGTATATGTGGGTCTGTATGTCTGCTTTGAATTGTGCGTGATGGGTGCAGCATGTGTACTCGTGACAACCTTATTGACATTAGAGTACTTTTATGTGAGAGCTTTGCCTCCAGTGACGTTGTGTAAATACATCTCTCACATACCATATCAGTTTGTTTGAGAATTAACAGGTTGTCAGTAAACATGAGGCAATTCCTACATTGCCTCAGGATGCCCATATCCACCAAGCCAGTAATGGAGATAGTAGGAAAGTTCATATCCATGTCAACAGACCCTTTTTTATTGATTCGACTGTTGGAGTCAGAATATCAATCTCTGTCAAGAGTATCTAAATTGCAACTATGTGGACAGTGCTTGTCACTGCAAACTAGCTGCCCTGTGTGCAACTAGATATTGGAGAAATTTCAATTGTGCTTGTAGAGGAAAAATGTCACTCAAGGTGTCTGAGTCAACACAGAGCACTGCCGAACACTTGAGGGGAAACTAATATGTAGACCCTGAAAATTTAAGGATGAAGTATTTAGGCAGGTATTCTGAAGTTAGAAACAAATCAAGCAGTACTTACTGAAAACAGTGACTTAGCTTGTCAAGAATGATGAAAAGAGGGGAGTCACATGAATGGCTACTACTAATGCTGGTCTCACCACAGCTTCACTCTGTTGGGATACAATACTTCTTTGCTTCTTCTCTCACCAGAAGCAAAACGTTAATACCAATCCCAAGAAGAGAAGCAGACCACAGCCTGTTTGGTGATTCAGTCTTGTCCCATATGATGCAAAGGTCTGTAGGTTTGTAGCCTTTTTCTGACAGATGCCTCGAATAGCAACCAGGCCATTCTGATAGATGGCTGGAATAGCAACCAGACTAATCAGGTACGTTAAGCACAGACACTTTCTCCAACCAGAAACAGTCAGGAATCAATGCACTCTGCTCCTACTCTTACCAGGATCAGAATATAAGGACAGATTCCAAGCTGTCCCCTATAAAGCAGTTATTAGGCTTTCTGGTGATCAGCAGTCTCCACAAAATAATGTCACTGTACTCCTCTCACCAGGAGAAAGCAGAAGCACTAATCCCAAGATGACTACTGAGAGGCAGGATGTGGGCTCTCCAGTAACTGGTGGTCTTGCAATAGATGCTTAAAGATAAGATAAACAAATGGTTTATCCTAAAGACTGCACTGTGCACTAAGCACTAAGATATGAAAGTGGGTAACTTAAGTTTTAGCTGTGTAAAAAGTTAAGTTTTAGTGGAGAGCCACTGTTTTTATAAGAGCAAGCTGGATGTAAAGGGGGTGGGCACTTTTTTATTCTGGTACTATGGAATACAGAAGGATGGCCAATTAATTTAAAGAATTAAAGAGGAGTGCTTTCACAAAATAATAATTTTGTGCTTACTCACCAGCCAGTAAAAGGAGAGAGGAAATAAGATATATGGTCATATTAACATAAGGGGCAGGCAGCTATAAAGACAGTGGTGTTTAAGAACACAATAGTAACAGTGTGGGAGGGTGGGAAAATTTCTGTCTGACTCACAAGACAGAGCTGTGGTCTCTCTTCATGTTTTAGTATGCAGGTAAAAGCAGAACACAAGCAAAAACAGTGCAAAGAAAACAAATCACAGTATACAAAATAGAAAAGGGCAATAAAGTAATACAAAATACAAGAAATAACAAGCAAACTAACCTTTCCCTCACAGAAAGCTGTGGCAGAGTAAGCCTTATGAGACCACCCTATTGATAATCTTGTAGATAAATGCTTATTAAATCTCCCCAAGTTGAAGAAGAGTGCTCAGTCTAAGTTCCCCAAAATGGAAGATATGTTTAGACAAGTGCACAGAGGAGGACCTGAAGTATGATATAAGAAGTGAGAGGGTGTGTTTTACAGTATCTGGTTACCTGTTGATATCTGTATCGTATATACTCTAAGTGTCTTAGCGTGCTTATAAAATGGGCATCTGTATTTTTTAACAGTTTGGATTTTATGCTTAGTTTTTTTATGATACTTATGTGTTTTCTAATGCTTTTTAATGTAAAATAGTTCCTTCACTCAGTTTAACTAACTGATTTTTATGCAAGGTTATAGCTTTTAACAATATGGAATTTTGTATAGAAATTTTCAGAATAGTAATTTTAGGAACCCTTCTGTCAAACTGTTTTATGCTGCTGCACAATTTCATTTGTAAATTTTGTTTGGGTCATATTTGAATATTGAATTTTGGGTCTGAGTTTCACAGTTTGTGTCATTGTTCAAGTGGTAGTGATCCATAGTTGGTTGGTTGAAAATACATGCTCAAAATGTTACGTTTTCAATGCTGGCCTAAAAATACCCTTATTCTGACCCAGGCAGTCCAAGTTTGAGTAGCACTTCAGCATCTGCTGGAGATGGTTTGGGGAGGATAGGCATGTCTGTCCTCTGGGGAGGGTCTGTCCATTGACACAGTCCTTTGGAGGAGGGATGGTGATACAGTGGAACCGGTCTCCTTTCATGGGGGGGTGAGTTTGGCATAATGATATAGGTCATCACCTCATAAAAACAAGGTACAGGGTTTGATTCTGACCTCGGGTTATTAGCTAGACTTAAAATGGCCCTTCAGAGCAGTTAGCCTAGTATTTACCTATGGACCTATAAAATGTCCCGGAATGGGTTTTCGGTCTCCAAGCTGTAAACACTGTACTCCTGTTTATTGGCACCTGGGACCGTGCTTTCTCACATGGAGGGTATAATGTCTCCCTTGGTAAAGGGGGTCATTTGTTCCTGCCCAGGGGAGGAGTTAGGGTCATTCCTTGTATGCCCTCATTGTTGGGATGCTGTTTTTTTCATGTTTAATCAGCTTTCTTGTGCTTTCTGCTTCTTTGGTGAATGTTTTTATTTCCAAACTCTTCCATATTTTTTCTCAATTTTGTCAAGATATTTTGTTGTCTTTTTTTAAAGCTTTTTAAAGCTTTGTGGAATGGGTTGCAGATTAGGTTTAGCAGTGAGTTAGAGTGATAGTTTGAAGGATGAGAGCTGAGAGGGGATTTGTGACTGAAAGCAAGTTCTTTTTGTTTGCCTTCCTTAGTTTCTGCCTGTGCATGGAACATATTTAATATACAGGTAACTTGCAGTATGGTCAGTTTTCATTGCCTGTGTTATATGAACCATTATTTACTCTGTTGGCATGACTGAGTCAGCAACACGTTTTAGCTCTCACCTAAGCCAAGGCATTTTCCTGCTTGGAAAGTTAAAAAGTGAAATGGTAGGTTAGAAAGTAGAAGGTGGTGGCATACATCTCAACTGTCTGTATTTGCCAAAAAATACAAATTTTTCTGTTAGACTAACATGGTGCCATAAAATTGTGAGTGTCCCCTTTAAGTCACGGTTTTACACCCATTTTCACCTTTCAGCCTTTGCATCATCAGCCCATTGCCACAGCTTCAAAATGAGATGTGATGATATCATTATAGCCGCCAATGCACCTGACTGTTGGTGCAAGGTGAGTGAGCTCAGCAAGGAGGGGGGGGGTATAGTTCCTATAGGCAGTTTATTCCAGATTCCATTTTCTGTGAGAAATAAATACATGAGAAAAAAGAATAATGAAACATTAATTTCTACATGAGACAAGCCACTAAACTGTGATGAACAGATTTGTTTGGCCAGTTGCGCTTTTTTAATTTTTCTGTGAGGTTAATCTGTGATGGTTGTTCACAGCTTTGCATTCTGCTCTGGATGCCTGTGCTGCCATAGAGCAGAGAGAAACGGAAGAAGAGGAGGAGAGTGCAGTAACCTGTGAACTTGAATTGGAGGATGATTTAACTGCAAAATGAGTGATAAAACAGAGGGTTTTAGCGAGTGCATTATTTCCCTTTACTGCAGCCACAAGCCTGATGAAGAACATAAGTCTTCCTAAAAGAGTTTACAAGAGAGGTCTGATATTGCTTCATTCCCATTGTACAATTTCTGTACATCAAATATCTGTTTTAAAAAGTAAGAAACTTCTTCCTTGCAAATCATTGTCCAAATTGTCTATTTGCTCAATGTAACAATTGTTTTATTCATAGAAAATGTACAGTTGATTCCTATCCAGCCTCTCTTTAACCGCCCATTTCTGCCATAGCCCTAGCAAAAGAGAACAACAACACTTCCACCTCGTCAGGGCTAAATAATGACATAGGTTTGATTTTTAAACTTCATATTCATTAGAAAAATGCATACTAACATAAACCATGTTATTCTAGCTGATTTATAACCTGTAAATGCTATTTTGTATGCATTTTCCGATTAACCAGCCATTCGTTTATCCAGCCTAAGGTCTGGTCCCAGCAAGACCGGATAAAAGGGATTCTACTGTGTGAAGAAAACTGACACACCTGAATGTGACAGAAAGAAGAGTTGGACACTGATAAGCAGCAGTTATGACATCCTCCATTGAAAAGTAATGGTTTGGTATGGTGGCTGTGAAATTCAATTGCTCGTGTTTTCCTATTTTAGGCCCTATCTTTCTGAAATAGTACTTTTCAATTAATTTGTCAAAGAAAGGACAAAAGACAACTACTTGATCTTTGTTTGAAAAAAGCAGCCTTTTCTCAGAGTAATAGTAACGTTGAAGGTGGTAATAAGTAGCAGATGTGGTTAGCATTCTGCAATTACTCCACTTCTCATTCTGTGAAATTCCTCCAATTCTGCAGTACTTTAATATTTGTCAGTCCCTTTAAAGAATTTTTTTTAACACCTTTATTGAATTATCACTTGTGACATAGGCAGGTGCATTTATACAAAAAGCAATCAAACTGTATTGACAAATTAACATTAACAAACATTATACTTTTATTGCTACATGTTATATAACCTTAGCAACATTACATAAATTATTCAATTCCTGTCCCCTTTCTTTAAACAAAAAATATTGGTACTTACATGTTATTGCAACCACATATTCTCCCAACCACGTTGAGTACTGGTTGCAGGAGGAGGGATAATTTGTATGATTATAATAAAAATTGTCCATTGTTTTCATGTGCGTTATCTTCTGTTCTCATCTGTCTGCCCACATCATCCCAGAAAACTCTTATTAATTTTTGTAAACTAAATGTGTTTTGTGTGATGAGTAACTTTCAGTTGTTACAATGTTCATGTCACTTTGCAACTGATCGTGAACATTTGCAAATTTTTCAGCTCAGAAGAATAACTGCTTCAGGGTCAGAGTGTAACACTGTTATTGCACAGAGGTGGCTAAAGGGGTTCTGCTAGGAAACTCAGCATAGGTCTCAACTGTTCATATTTCTGGACCGTTCCTCATGAAATGTGTTGTTTTCTGGTGAATCTCTGGAGATAGAAGTCAGTCGATAATGACAGACATTTGAGTTTCAGGTTTCATATCCTTCACCAAATGCATGGTAACGCAAAACCTATTATTCTAACAACTGCCTAAATTTATAAGAGCATTATTTACAAAATGTCCCTATTTTTCAGCCTTTGTCCCCTCATAATTTTTGTATATATTTTATAATAACTGCATTTGCATAATCAAATAATGGGCTGGCAAGAAAGCATGGTTGCAATCTTATTTAATTAAATATTGTGGTAGGGACAATATATTTCAGACAGTCCTACTTAGTACAGTTAAATCAAATGCAAAACAACTACTTTCTCAGTAATACTACTAACATGCTGACGAAAAAGCTTTGTTGCGAATACGCAAATAACGGCCTGGTGAGAAAGTGTGGTTGCGATAATACGCAAGTACTGAATTTTCATTCTATTTCTACTGGTGAGAAAGTGTGGTTGCGATAATACACAAGTACTGAATTTTCATTCTATTTCTACATAGGTTTGAAGTGTGGTTGCGATAATACGAAAGTACCGAAATATCTTTATTAAACCATCACTTACGACATAAGCAGTCATACATTTATATAAATCAAAACAAACCACACCGACACAATCCTAGTCGCAAGCATTTTACATCATAAACCATACTGACACACTCCCAATCATCACTTATAATGTACCCAATCATTTTCAGTCAAATATTAAAGTCCTTCTTTTAAACCTCCGTCCTCCCTTGTATGTATTGTTCCCACAATTCCCATGTTTTACTGTGTAGTTTGCTGCTACCCTTTTCTAAATATCTCATTTCCAGTTGTTTATCTCTGTTACTATATTCACTACTTCTAATATAGTTGGTCTAGATTTTGATTTTCATTTTCTAGTGATTGTTTTTTTGGCAGCCACCATAATTAGACACAGCAGGGCCTTACCATGTCTAGGCAATTCTGATTCTGTATAACAGCTCAGAGTAATCATCTCCCATGTCACATCAGTCTGCCCACCCAGCATCTCCGACAGTGCATCCTGCAGGGAATCCTTAAAGTCCACCAACCCACCACACTCCCAGAAAAGTCTGGGTCTGCTTAGAGTATAAAAACATCTATGTAAACATTTCCAAGCAAAAATCCTAAATCTTCTATATTTTGTTGCATATTTGGGAGACATACATATATCCTCCCTTTGTTTCTTTGTGAATTGCTTATCCACTGTCTTTTCCCAATCCTTTCTAACCTCCTCTGATTGATTCTTGTAGTTATCATGTAATATTTAATATGCTGTACTAATTATTCCTTTTTTAATGGCAGCTTCTGTTACAGATTGTATTAAAAACTCTGCCAGTGCTGGTCTTTTGTTTAGGACCCCTCTGTTTCTTTCTCTTTGCCTATACTCCATCCATTCTTGATAGGGAAAGCAATATCTAACTTGCAGTCCAAATAAATTTTTGACCTCTTCCCATTCTGTTACCTTTCCCTCTCTAGTTATTTGCTCCCAATACCTTGGTTCCTTTGCCAGTTTTCTCCAATAAATTCCAGCCCCCTCTTGCCTCTAATTGTAGTCATCCCTATTGGCAGAATCTTCTTTCTCATTCCTATGTTGGCTTAGTTCTTAGAGTACTTTCTGCTACTTTATGGATATAATATTCTGTATGATTATTGTTATTCTCCTTAAAGGCCTGCATCCAAAATCCACCTGTTTCAATAACATCCCTTTCCACTTTGAATTATAGTTTTCTGCTTGTGCTATGTATAGGAGCCTTAACTGTGTAGCTGTGAAATACCCCTTCAAATCGGGTAATCCCAGTCTGCCCTGTTCTACTGGAGGAATCGGCTTGTCCCACTTGACTCTTGCCGTCTTCGCCTCCCAGATAAAGTCCTTCAGCTCTTTATTAATTGCTATCCACAACTTCTCATCTGGTTAATGAAAATACGCCTGACCTGTGTAAAGGGACTAAAAACATTTTGACTGCTTGTATCTTATTATCCATATCCATATAACAAAGCTTCCACTTTCTCAGTTTTTGTATTATCTTTTGTTTAGTCTCTTCCCACTTATGTTTAGCTGCCACACCATAATCATTTTTAGTCTGTCCTCCTAAATACTTCATTTTATCGGGTCCCTATCAGTTCAGCAAAAATTCAGTTCAATGAGTGATATTTTCAGTTCACTTACATCAAACATGCAGTTCGTTGAACTGTTCATACTGAGATTGCTGTACAGTGAAGATCAGAAAATTTGCCCTTTTCCCACTGTAATGCGATCTTGGAGTTGGTGTATATAATTAGCGGGGGTGTGCGGGGTGCAGCCCCCCCACAAGAGTGGAATTCGATGAAAAGCCGTTTGTTGAAGTGAGATTTCACTGATTTAATATAGACCCCATTTTACCATGTCCTCATAAATATGGATATTGCTAAACCAATTTGTGTGTGGGTACATAATTTACTAATATTGTCTTTGTTTTAGCTTCATTAATTTTGTATTCCGAAAAGATTTGAAACTGTCTCAAAATGTTCCACAACACTGTAATGTCTCTTTTTGGTTTTGTCAGGTATAAAATAATATCATCTGCAAATAGAGCCAGGTTTTCTTGACTACCATACCAATTATATCCTTGAATTTCTGAGTCCCTTATTTTCTTTGCCAGTGGTTCTAAGTATAGTGCAAATAACACCCCTGCCTGGTTCCTCTGCTCAAGCAGAAATGATCAGAGATGGCCCCACCCATTTTAATTTTCACCTCCGCTCCCTCATATATCCTGCTAATCAACCTTATAATTTTTTCAAGGAAATGCAAATGCTTCTATTGCCCTGCTCATAAAGTCCCAGCTTACCCTAACATTTTCTCTGCATCAAGCCCCACCAAGAATAATGGTATTTTTTTACATTCTACTTCCCTCTGGATCATCAGTGTTTTATTAATGTTGTTAAATATTTGCCTCCCTGCCACAAAACCACATTGATCCATATCTATCAATTTTGGCATTACCGTTGCTATTCTTTTAGCCATTATAAACACATACATAATCATGGTTTAGGATTGAAATGGGCCTGTATGAAGCTGGATCTGATGGCTCTTTTCCCTATTTAGGTATTGCATTCACCACTGCTTTCTTCCAAGATGTTGTTACTTCTCCTCCTCTTAAAATAACTGTTAGTAACTGAGTCTCATCTACTTCTAACCTTGGCATATTTAATTCGTCCATAAATATTTCCAAATGTGCCTTTTCTTGATTTGCATATGGCTTTGTACAGACTTTCATAAAATGTCCAAAATATTTCTAGTACCTCTACAGGATTTCTTGTTTTTTTTTTTTTTTGCTTTCTGTTGCCTGAGTTAGTGAGCTAAAATTTGTGTTATTATCAAAAAAACAGTTCCTTAACAGCAATCTTTCTATACTTGTGCATATTATTGAGGTAATCCCTTATTTTCTGTTTAGCATTTTGCAATTGCTCCTCCTCTTGTTCTGTGAGATTCCTCCAGTTCTGCAATACTTTAATATTTGTCAGTCCCTTTAAATAATTCTTGTTACTTTTTAACCATATCTCTCTCTCTTTTATTTCCACCTTCATTTTTAAACTCCAGTTTAATTTTATCCCAATCCCTAACTATACTTTCAGAAGGAATTCTTCTCTAACCGTTCCCAAATAACTTCCACTACTCATTCCTTAAATCCTCATTTCGGCAGATAGGTGGGAAAACGCCAGTGTCTCATTTTTGTTTCATTACCATACATTTTTGTTAGGTACTATTAGCACATAATCTGAAATAGTTTTTGGATGTGTATCCAAACTTTCAGTTAAATGTGGATGTTCTTTTGAAATTAAGTTCTGTCTAGTCTAGCCTAGCCCAGTTTTTGTATCTTTTGGAATAATATGTAAATTCATGCCAATGTCATTCTACTGAATTCACATCTTCCTTGCCAAATATTTTATAAATTTCTTCAAAAATCTACCTTCGTTATCATTTTCTCTTTTGGGCCCCTCAGGCACATTTTCACTGCTGCAGATCAAATTCCAGTCCCCACCTATAAGTATTATTCCCTGCTGAAAGTTGATTGTTTCTCCCAGAATTTTCTTACGCTCCGTTATATCAGTTTTAGGAGGAATATAAATGCATCCCAGTGTATTCCTCCTCCCTTGCTAGTAGCCCCTTGATACAGTTTTACCGTTATTATCTTTTTCATCCTCTTCTATCACTGCTGGAACCCCTTGTGCAATTAGCATAAGTACTCCTCTTTTCCTTTGTCCCAGATATTCTGCTGAGTATCCATCCTGAAAACCTTTCTTTATCAAATTTACATGTTCACTTCTTTCCAAATGTGTCTCCTGTGGCATAGCTATTTGTACTCTACATTTTTTAATACAGTTCACTATTCTTTTTTTTGTATATATCTGTAAGACCATTAATATTTAAAGATATCAAAAGTGTCATTATGTTAAAAAAGTTATTATTCCCACCTTTTGTGTGCAACAGATTTTTAAGTATCTAGTTCCAGCTTTTGTGCTACATGCATACATTTATGTTTGAGACACTGATCCTTTATACAGTTGTTTCTCTTTATATCCAATTGAGCATGTGTCACATTTTATAAAACTTTAGTTTTATTGAAAACCCTTAAACAAACAAAAAAAAAAAACTAAAATCTATTAGCTTAATTCTAACCCACAAAACTATGTACATCTTCAAATATTGAAGTTACCCTCCTAATAGGAACAATTATGCCAAACTGACAACCACACTCATAGACGTGGGTTAACCTGAAAGGAAGGTTATCCATGCTAAAATGCATGGTACAGCCTGTGCTTCTACTGAGTGCTGTCTGGTTTTCTCTCATCTTTATTACTCTCCTAGATAGGGAGAACACTTGAATGCCTTCAGAAAACATTATCTCTTTGCCATTGAAAGAAAGAAGTATTCTGTTTTATTGCTCTTTATCAGACTGTCTCCATGGAGATATGAGAACCAGATAGATAGTTGCTTCTACAAGCATTTATTTGCTAGAGGAATTATTTATTATGTTCAGTGTTCTTTATTTGCTTTCTCTTAAAACTTGTTTCTAGATCAAGTTAGGGGCCTTAATCCAGTTATTCCCTTTGCAAGAATCAGAAAAAGTACATCAGTGTTTCTTGTACCATGCTGTTTTGACCAGACTTTTCTTCTTTTTACATTGCATTGTGTACATTTCTTAAACCTGAAAAAGAGAAGAAAAAAAACAGGGGTACATTTTTACTTTAGTATCCCCATTAGACTTGAAAATAACTGAGAAGAATGTACTTTTTAGCATGCAGATTATATCATGCATTATAAAAATACTTCTGGTAAGAACAAAATTTTGATCAGTCTTTGGGTTTTGGATCCAACCCTCAGATCCAACTCATCCACTTTACAAGCTTATGATCTAAAGATCAAGCTCCTCCTCTCCATCCCATAATGCCTTATTCCCCCTGATTACCTCGGATCGTTTAATGCTTATCTGACAAGCATCAGATTTCTGCTGCTCTTGAGCTCCCATTAAAGTTTTTTGGTAAAAAAATGTAAGTCGGTTTTAAGCCGTGTTTTTACTTGTCTCATCTTACTATGCTCTCCTCCCTTTTATCTCTTATGTCTTCAATTTGTAAAAACAAAAAAAAAAAGTTTTTGATTTAGGTAGACTTTCCCATGCATTCTTTTGTACGGTCCTGTCCTCTTCTCATTTCCTTCTTTTCTATAGTAAGCATCCTGTTTCTTGTTGGTTTATCATGGCTAAAAAGTCTGATAAACCATTGGGCTTTAAGAAATGCACTTCCTGTGAGCACAGTATTCCCTTATCTGATGCCCACATGGAGTGTGTTTGCTATCTAGGCCCAGCGCACCTGGACAGTTCTTGTGGGATTTGTGAGGGCTTTAATCTGAGGGCACTGGTAGACAGTAGGAACAAGCTCATTTTAAAGGGCTTGCTTTCTACTCCTGCTCCCTCTGTGCCTTCTACTTCAGGGACTCAAACCCCCCCCTCAAGAAGCACAAGGACAGTGCTAGGCTCTCCTTATTCAGCCCCCTGTGCTACTCCTGTCGCTTCGGAGCTGGGTATATCAGCATAGAGGTCTCTTCTCAAGGAGGCCTCTCCCGAAAGAGTGTCCAGGCCACCATCTGTGTCCTCTTCTGTCAGGTCTTCCTGGAGCGTGTCCAAGCATGAGGTGGATAGACTGAGGAATTTCTCAAGACACAGATCCATATGGAGGATTTGCCAGCTCTGACCCTTCCAGATCCATGAGCAGACATCCTCCCTTCTGTTTCATAACTCCTTCTCCTGTCTGACCTCTTGCTTAGAAGTTGTCAGATCCAATGGCCCCAAGAAGTGAGACATCTGATCCGGTAATAGTTATTAATGCGAGTCTGACTACCTCCTGACTCGCCTAGCTCTGACAGTATCAGTCCCCGGTGCATCACGGAGCTGAAGCTTAAACAATGAGTCCGGGGGGGCTTACTTGGACTCTAAAGTTTTCAGAGCTGTCAGATGTTCATCGTGTTACCCTGCTGCAGTCATCACACTTGGGTTATCCTGTCGTCAGGCGGTCCCACAGTTGGCCGGAATTCCAAAGTCTTGGTCCGGTGTTAGTTGCTGTCGCTTCTTCTCTGACGTCAGTGCGCCAGGGGTATATATATTGCAACCGACGCCATTTTCTTCAGTCTTTCTTGCTGCGCAGTGCCTGAAGCAGTTCGCAAGTGCCGGTCGGCCGACTCCTGAGATTTTCAAATTCGAATTTCAGACCGAAGTCTTCTATAAAGCTAAGTACCCCGTTGGGGAAACTTTTGTTGCCTCAGACCGATGTCAGAAAAAGTTAACAATTGTATTTCTTGTGGGAAGCAAATACCTCAAGGATTTTCATTCTTATTGCATACCTTTCCTAGGCCCAGACCACGAAGTCACTAGTTGTCGTTTTTGTGCTAGGTTTAATAAACGTACTATTAAAAGACGCTTTGATTTCGCACGACACTACTTCGGTAGAAAATTTAATTGCAGTATGCCGTCGGAGCAACGGACTACCGGCGTGCACAAAAAACGCAAGGATAAGGACAGACAGCCCAGGCCTAAGCCAGATTCCAAGGCCTCGGCTGGTCCAGTCTCCGGTTCTCCGGTCCTCAGTGAGGCTCTGACGCAGCCCCTGACTACCGCAGATTTGGAACCTGAGACTGCTTCGGAACTTTTGACGGAATGTACCAGGCCGACGCAACCATTTTGTTCAGGCCCTACCGACGACATTGCTGATAAAGATGTCGGTGCTGCTGAAACGCCTTCGGTTTCTGAAGGCGTTCTCAGACCGACGACGCTTACCATTAAAACGTATCCTAAGACGAAGACTCCTATTAAATCTAAAAGGACTGCATTTCAGTCCCCCTGTTCAAGGCTCCATGCCTAAGAAACAGATGCTCAAAATGGCTGAAGATTTGATCTCTTTAATCAGGGGTTCCCAGCCTCCTCCTGACAAAAGACCTAGACAAGAGGAAGATTATGCATCCTCTGAACAAGTGTCCATTTCTTCAGCCTCTTCTGAAGACCAAGATTACCCCTTCTCCCCTTATGAAGATTCTGATGCTGAGGATTCCATTCCCTCAGCTTCTCCTCCTAAAGACTATTCCTTCGGGGAAACTTTACATTCTATGAGGGAACATTTCCACTGGGAAGGTCAGGACTACTCTGACTCGAAGAAAAGGCTCAGAGAGTTTCTTTTACTCCCCCAGCACAGACCACTTGCCATCCCACCCGTGTTAGACATTGTGGATGATGTTTACTTAGAATCCAGTTTGAACCCAGACTCTCTACCTCCTGCTCCGGCCAAGCCTGACAGATACTACAGAGTGCCTGATTCCCATAAATTTCTATATAAAAGTCCTGTTGCTGACCCAGAGACAATCTCCCAGGGTCCCAAAGGGGCTAAGACTTCTATGGCTAAAAATCCTGTACCCTCTGAAAGGGATTCCAGAGCACTAGACAGATGGGGGAAAAAGGTTTACACCTCAGCCACTCTAGCTATGAGGGCACTAAATTGCCAATTTCACATGCTTAAGTATCAGCAATGTCTAATCTCACAGTTAAAGCAAAGAATCACCACTCTCCCTCAACAGTCTGAATTGAAAGAAATGCAAGATCTGTTGCATGCAACTAAACATGTGGGCAAACACACCTTACAATGTGGGTTTGATTCTCTGGAGGCCTCCTGCAGAGCAGCTGTCACTGGGTCTGTTATACGTAGACATGCTTGGTTAAAGGAACAAGTTCTGCCTAATCATGTTAAAGCAAAGCTTCTAGATGCTCCCTTACAGCAGGATGTTCTTTTTGGAGTTAAAGCAGAAGAAGTCTTAAAGAAAATGGAGGATAAGGCAAAATCTATGCAGACAGTCAAAGATTTCCTACAGGTACAGCCCCCTCGCTTCAGCAGAAATTGGCCCTTTTCAGCTACTGACAGACCACAGAGGGGTAAATACAGAAGTCCAAGAGGCAGAGGACAACCACAAGCCCAGTACAAACCTCGACAATGGGGCACTGCAACACAGAAGGGAGGAGAAGACAGGTCCCAACCTACCAGAAGGCAAACTCAATGGTTTGCACCTCATCTGGCCAAGCAACACTCACTTGGCAGCCCCCTTGGGAGGAAAACTCGCATTTTTTTCAAACAACTGGCACATTGTCACAAAGGACAAATGGGTCCTAGACATAATTTCACGAGGATACAGATTCCATTTTCACACCTTGCCAATGAAAAGAGGAATGCCAAACCTGACACAAAATCAATGGGCAGAGGCACAAAAGCAAATTACAGCTCTCATGGACATGAGAGCCATTCACCTGGTACCTACTCGAGAGCAAGACCAAAGATTTTATTCAAGACTCTTTCTAGTTCCCAGAAAGAATAATGCCTGGAGACCAATTCTGGACCTTTCAATTCTAAACACCTTCTTACAAGTACCCAAATTCAAGATGCTAACACTACAGCAGCTTCTTCCCATGTTGGGCAAGAAAGCATGGCTAGTAACGTTGGACCTCAAGGAGGCATACCTGCATGGTCCCTATCAGACAAAGTTGCAGAAGATACCTCCGTTTCATTGCAGGTTCAACCCATTACCAATTCTCTGCACTGACCTTTGGCTTATCTACTGCGCCCAGGGTCTTCACAAAATGCCTGGCACCAGTAATTGCATACTGCAGACAAAGAGGAATTTAAATATACCCATACCTGGATGACTGTCTCATCCAAGCAGAAAGCAAGGACATCCTCTTACAACATGTGGCTTTTGTAAAACATCTTCTAAGTTGCCTAGGGTACACAGTAAATGAAAATAAATCAAAACTTGTACCCTCACAAAATATCACACAAGGAATGCTGAGAACAAAACACTTTATGACGCAAAGCTTTCGGGAATAACCCTTTCTCAATACTGAATGCAAACATATATTAAGCCAAAAGAACATGTGACTGCAGCCAAAGTCACGTGACATATTCAAAATTACATTTCAAAAAAATAAATTTCAAAATAATATATATATACACATATCATAAAAATACTTTCCTAAAAAATACTTTTCAGAATAATATGCATATAAATATACACTTCAAAAAATTGCAAAAACATTGCAAAGAAATATACATACATATATACTCAGTGAAAAGTTTCTTAAAAAGCTTATAAGATTGTATATAAATGTATAAACACACATATGTATAATACATATAACAACCTCAAACATTTAAATACAAAAAATGCACACTAAAACTATATAAAACAAATAAATCAGTAAGATTCTCATTTCATACTGCGCTGTAAACCAACAAGGATAGGTTTAATGCTGACTGTACTATTAGATGATAAACTCGAGTTAGTTAAAAAAAGAAAGCTTTCTCGAGATATTAATGACTTCCATTTGGGTCACATCTTCTCTTGGCCTAGGAATGACCCAAGAGAACTATCTTCGGAAGTACATAATAATAAAAATCATACTGCAAAATCTTTTGCTAGCTCTTCCATCAGGGCGCTAGATGTCTTTCAACATTCTGATTCAAATCTGACTGTTGGCGCCAACTCTATGCAAAAGGACACTGCCACTTTAAATTTTGCTGAAGCTACAACCGCCCCTTTTAACAACACTAATGCTGACGCCGTTTTGGCGCCTGCTATGGATATTCCATCTACTGCTTCGAGTTTAGTATTGGACGCCCAGCAAGCCAACAAGAAAACTCATCAGTCTACTTTAAACTTTATAGAGAAACGGTTTCAATTAGAGAAACCGGAACGTGTGCAGGACTCTCTAAACAAAAGGGAACCATCTTCAATGAAGCAAGAGACTCTCTCATTGAAACGCAAGCACGACAGCCCTCTGAGGCAGGGCAAAAATGTCCGCAAACAGTAAGAGGTGTTTTAGGACTCTCTAAACAAAAGGGAACCATCTTCAATGAAGTAAGAGACTCTCTCGTGGAAGCGCAAGCACGACAGCCCTTTGAGGCAGGGCAAGAATGTCCGCAAATAGTAAGAGGCGTTTTAAACCTCTCATCTTTTATTCTAAATGATTTTCATGTGTCCCTTCTTTCGAAGGGTTTGAGCTTTATACCTATGGTTAAATTAGATCTAGTTGGTATTATTACTGACTTAAAAATGTTTGTGAGGAATCTAAATCTGAAACTATTGTTCAATGCTAATACTGATTTCAGTAGTACCCTTAAAAAACGTAGTACTTTCATACCTGTGAATATACCGATTACTACTGCTTTTTCCAATGTATGTGAAGTTGATTTTAGACAACAATTAAATGCTTATGATAAGAAATTTACTTATAACTTAACATATGAACAACACCTTGCATTACAGAATCTTAAAAGAAATGATGAAATTATTATTAAACAGGCAGATAAGGGAGGTACCATCGTAATTATGGATAGGGCTTGTTACAATTCATCAATGGAGAAGCTATTAATGGACCATTTGTCTTTTAAAAAAATTAGTTCATTTGATGTTAGGAAGCATATTACTGATGTTAATTTATCTATATATGACATGCAGTTCAATAATAACATTAACTTAGAACTGTTTCACTTTTTTTCTGTACCTTGTC
Organism: Protopterus annectens; assembly: GCF_019279795.1. NCBI lineage: Eukaryota > Metazoa > Chordata > Ceratodontiformes > Protopteridae > Protopterus > Protopterus annectens. The sequence goes on along the minus strand of NC_056747.1, from coordinate 712,810,637 downwards.
CTACCACACCTCAGCTATATGGGCTTCCAAAAATACATAAGTGTCTTTTAGACCCTCCTATGAGGCCTATTGTCTCTGGCAATGGGTGGGTAACCGAACCTGTTTCGGTATACCTTCAGAAACAACTGTTTCCTTTTTTGGATAAATGTAATTATGTTATTAAGGATACTGGTGATTTTCTTTACAAATTATCGAATTGGTATTACAGCGAACCACGGAACTTAGATGACTTTCTATTTGTTACCTTAGATATTGTGTCATTGTTCACTGTTATCCCTAATCTGTATGCTGTGGAGTCCATTAGAAAGTTTTTGACTATTGATAAAACGTTAACATGTAATTCTATCCAAAACCTATGTCAACTATTGGATTTAGTACTTAGTCATAATGTATTCATTTTTAATCAACAACCGTATTTGCAGGTCAACGGGGTTGCCATGGGCACCCCCGTGGCCAATACGTATGCAAATCTTGTACTATATCAATGGGAATTGGACAATATGCATGATGGTAAAAACTTTTTTGATGCACATGTTGTGTTCTATCAGCGTTTTGTTGATGACTGCTTCTTAATTTGGAATGGCTCTAGGGACAGTTTAGAACAATATCTTGTATATTTGAATAACACCACAGCTTTTTTAAAGTTTAAATCAACTATCACCAGTAAAGAGGCCTCCTTTCTAGATGTTAGCATTTTTTCTAAAAATGGAATCTTACACACTTCTGTTTTTAAGAAGGAGACGTATGTGGGTAGATATGTACATGCTGACAGCATGCATGCCCCACATGTTTTTCGAGGTGTGATTAAGTCTCACTTTATTAGAGTGAGTAGACTTAATACAGATGATACTATTTTTAGTGAACAGTTAAATGATACTTTTGAAGATTTTGTTGACTGTGGTTATGCATTAAGTATATTAAATGAAATAAAGAATTATGTGTCTACTAATAGAGATTCATTATACGCCCCATATTTTAGGAATCAACATTGTATAAGCTCTGATATTAGAATAAATTCAGCTGTAGGCTCTGATATACAAAGGCTTAGATATGTAACTGGTTTTGCATGTAAGGTCTCTCTTGTAAAGCGTACAATCTATAAGTATTGGTCCATTTTAATGGCATCCCCTGAGCTTATGAAATTGTTAGGCGATAAGCCATTTTTTAGTTTTAGAAATATGAGAAGTCTTAAAAGTATGTTGTGTTATAAAGATTTTTGCTCTCCTTCAAGTCTGTCTTTTGATAGACCTATTTGTTCTCTATCCTACTTTGGCACCTATCCATGTCATCACTGCTCCTGTTGTTCTGACTTGATTACTGTTTTGGAATCCAGTAAATATGTGCATACGACTACACACTATACCTATAATTTTCATATACAAGCTACTTGTACTTCTACCAATGTGGTATATATGGCATCGTGTACCATATGCCCTGCGTACTACATTGGCAAGACTACACGTAGACTTAAGGACAGGATTATTGAGCACAAGTCAGAAATCAGGAGGCAGTGTGCTCAGAATGCTTTATTTAAACACATTGAGACTCAGGGAGACCAACATAAATTTAAATTTAGAGTCATAGATTTGGTTGTTCCCTCTAATAGATGTGGTGATACTAATAACTTCCTTGAAACTAAAGAGTATCAGTGGATAGTACGTTTAGGGGCTGACAGGCCTCCTGGCATTAATAGTACAGTCAGCATTAAACCTATCCTTGTTGGTTTACAGCGCAGTATGAAATGAGAATTTTACTGATTTATTTGTTTTATATAGTTTTAATGTGCATTTTTTGTATTTAAATGTTTGAGGTTGTTAAATGTATTATACATATGTGTGTTTATACATTTATATACAATCTTATAAGCTTTTTAAGAAACTTTTCACTGAGTATATATGTATGTATATTTCTTTGCAATGTTTTTGCAATTTTTTGAAGTGTATAGTTATATGCATATTATTCTGAAAAGTATTTTTTAGGAAAGTATTTTTATGATATGTGTATATATATATTTTTTTGAAATTTATTTTTTTGAAATGTAATTTTGAATATGTCACGTGACTTTGGCTGCAGTCACATGTTCTTTTGGCTTGTATAAAAGCAGTTGCTTAATATATGTTTGCATTCAGTATTGAGAAAGGGTTATTCCCGAAAGCTTTGCGTCATAAAGTGTTTTGTTCTCAGCATTCCTTGTGTGATTTTTGGATTCGTTTGCAGTTTGTTTTTCTCCACCCTCACAAAATATGAAATTCCTGGGTGCCAGCTTGAATACAACGGCCCGGAAGGCTTATCTGACGCCAGACAAACAACTACAACTGACTCAATATTTCAAAACAATGGCAACAAAGACCCAACTACCTGCAAGAAAAATTCTGCAGGCCTTGGGCTTCATGGCATCTTGCATACTACTAATACCATTTGCACAGCTGCATATGAGGAAATTACAGTGGTACCTAAAAAGCGTATGGTCTCAACACAGCCACAGCTTGGACACAATGATATCTCTCATTCCTTGCCTACAACAGGAGTTTCTATGGTGGTCACAGGCATGTCACCTCAACAAGGGTCAGCCTTTCACCTTGCCCCCAGCCAGGCAAACTATGACAACAGATGCATCGGACTACGCCTGGGGGGCACACATGGCAGGACAAGTGCGTTCAAGGCATATGGACTGCAGATCAAAGGAATCTGCACATCAATCAAAGAGATGCTAGCTGTACAGAATGCTCTGACAGCCTTCAAGAATCTATTACATCCAGGACAACTTACAATAAGGACGGACAACACCACAGTAATGTGGTACATAAACAAACAAGGGGGGTACACACTCCTACCCTCTATGCAGGCAAGCAATGACCTTGTGGAACACAGCTCTGGCTTACCAAGTTCAGTTACAAGCTCAATTCCTGCCAGGAAAAAAGAACACATTGGCAGACGACCTCAGCAGAAACATCATGGATCCCCACGAGTGGAAACTGGATCCACAAGTATTTGCAATGATAACTCAAAAATGGGGCCTTCCAGACATAGATAGACCTGTTTGCCAGTCCTCAAAACTATCAACTAACAAAATTTTGTACAAGGACACTGCACCACCAAGCTTGGAAAGTGGACGCACTCTCATTCAGTTGGAAAAACCTACCAGTATATGCCTTCCCTCCATTGCCTCTCCTCACAAAGGTGCTTTTGAAAGTCAGAAAGGAGAGACCACGACTGATACTCATAGCCCCAGACTGGCCACGCCAGCACTGGTACTCACTTTTGAGGAATATGGCCCAGGGCCCACCTTGGATTTTACCACAAATTGCCCATTTGCTCACACAGCATAACAATCAGATTCTTCACAGCCAGCTCAAAACCTTAAATCTGGCTGCATGGCAAATCACCTAAGCATCCAGCCAGCTCCTCTTTCCCAAGCAGTTATGGATGTTATTCTGGAAGCTAGGAGGCCCAGCACCAGGAAGGCCTATTCGGACAAATGGAAAAGGTTTTCTGCCTGGAACCAAGCTAAAGACCAAGACACACTTCAGCCTCACATGCCTCAGATTCTGCAGTACGTAACTGAGATGTTGCACAAAGGACTTTCTTTTTCTTCCATTAAAATCCATGCATCAGCTATTTCAGCCCACTACAACACGGATCCACCCTTATTTTCGCATCCACTTCTAAGACAGTTCCTCAGAGGGGCAAAAAACATTAGACCCCCCAGGAGATCTCCTACACCAACATGGGACCTTAATTTTGTTCTGGAAAAACTTACGCTACCTCCCTTTGAACCAGGTTTCTCTGCAGATCTACAGTTTCTATCATGGAAGACTGCCCTGCTGCTAGCAATAACTTCAGCTGGAAGAGTGTCAGAGCTACAGGCACTAATGGCAGTGGAACCTTTCCTCATTTTCCATCAAGACAGAGTTTCTCTACAAACTAATCCTTCCTTCATGCCTAAGGTGGTTTCCAGTGTGGCTTTAAATCAAACCATCCACTTACCCACCTTCTTCCCAAATCCACAGAACAAAGGAAAAAGACTCCTGCATTCCTTGGACATTCACAGGCAACTTCGTTACTACTTGGATAAAACTAAGGTTTTCAGAAAATCTGACCAGCTCTTTGTATCCTATGCTACAGCTTCACAAGGGAAGGCTATATCAAAACAAACAATTTCCAAATGGATAGGACATTGCATTCATTTTTGCTATACCCATCATGGAAAACCAGTTCCTGCTACCATTAGGGCCCACTCTACCAGGGCAACAGCTACATCTACAGCCTTCCTCAGGGGGGTTCCAACCAAGGAGATTTTGGAAGCTGCAACTTGGAGTTCAGTACACACCTTTACCAAACACTATCACTTACCACTTTACTCTTAAGACTAGAGCTGGCTTTGCCACTGCAGTTCTGCAGGGCCTTCTAGCCTCCAATAACCCTCTATGATTCCTCCACCCATCCATAGGTTTGGGATTCAACCCAAGTGTGATGACTGCAGCAGGGTAACACGATGAACATAGTACAGTTTTGTACCTACCATAAATATAGATATTCGAGTGTACACCCTGCTGCAGTCCAGGTTACCCTTCCTCCACCCCCTTCCTGATGTATTTGCTTATAGCTGGAGGGATTTTGTGTTTTTGCAAAATTTACTCAATTTGGTACTAATTACTGACCACCTTTTTGGGGGCACCTGACATCTGGGGCAAGAAAAACTGAAGAAAATGGTGTCGGTTGCAATATATATACCCCTGGCGCACTGACGTCAGGGAAGAAGCGACAGCAACTGACGCCGGACCAAGACTTTGGAATTCCTGCCGACTGCGGGACCGCCTGACGACAGGATAACCCAAGTGTGATGACTGCAGCAGGGTGTACACTCGAACATCTACATTTATGGTAGGTATAAAACTGTACTTTCCCCTTAGAGCCTCTGCATTCAAGAGTGACTCCCCCTTTGGAGCAGAGGATTGCAGGAGCTTTGGAGAAGTCTGCTCCAACAGCTTTGGCTCCAGAGGGATGACTTTTGGGTCCTTGCCTTGTAGTCCAGTCTGCCTTCGAGATGGTGTAGAGGGTCCTCTCCCACTCTAGGGGACTCCCGGTTGTCCCACCATTGGATCTAGTCACCATCTCCCTGGAATCTGTGACTGAGACCTCACGTCTGCCACTGGGACAGCTTGTCCTGGAAAGCTTCCAACCCTTTCCAGTGATGGAACCCCAGATTTCTTTTGATACCTCTCCAGAGCACCCCCAAGTGATGTCCCTCAGAAGAAGTGTAAAAGGAGACACTTGGATTCCCCTCAGGAATTGGTCACTACTGACACTGACTTTGAGGAAGGGGAGGGGTCCCCTAGATCTCCATCTGATGATGTCTCCTTTGCAGACATCTTAGAGATCCTCTATCAGAAAAGTGGATAGTCCTCTCAAAACCCTAACCGAGAGGAGACAGTGCTGTTGGGAGGTTTTTGGCACCAGCCTATCCACATCCTGGGTGTCCCCCCACAGTTCCACATATTGACTTGGTATCTATCAGGGCATGGAAGGAACTGGACACTGTAGAGCCCATAACCAAGCGGGCAGATAAGATACTCAGTGCCCCCATAGACAGATTGCACTGGACGAAAGGGATACTGGTAGATGTCATTGTTTTTGTGGCAGTCACCAAAAAGGAGCGGTCTCAGGAAAGCTCCACTGTCCATTCCCCTAATAGAGAGTCTAGGGCTTTGGACAGATTTGGAAATAGGTTTACGCTTCAGCTACATTTGCTTTGCAAGTGCCAAGCTACTTATCTGATTATACCAGGCTTCAGAGAGGCTTAATCAAGGAACTGTCTAGCTCAGTCCCTGAATCCATGTCTGATGAACAAAATACCTTTTCCACCAGGATGGCTACTCTTCAATCAGTATCCAACTTGTCCATGAGGTTGATTTCCCACACTACAGAGGGCACCTCAAGGGCTGCCGGTTCTGGCATAGCTATTGGGCATCATGCCTGGATGTGGTTGTGTGACTTTGTGGAACCTTTCAAGGTTTTTTTCAGTGCACTCTCTGATAGTTTGTCATTGTTTGGCCCAACAGTCAGAGACGTACTTTTCCGTAGCAGGAAAGATGAAAAGACCTTGTCTGCCATCGGGATCCATTTTTCCACATCACAAAGATCCTTCTCCAGGAATCAGCATGGTGGGAAAAAGCTGTGGTTCAAGTAGTCTCAAGGTCCTTTTTAGGAAGCTCAAAGAGACTTTTCCACCAGGGGCAGAGAGAGAAACAGTTTTAGTGGTAGATGCTGCCCGTGGGGGGGGGGGGGTCTGCAATATCAAGGGTATCAAGATTCTTTTTTAGACAGACCCTTCCAGTGGCCCTGAAATATGCACGACTGTCCTGCTCTGGAGGCAGTCAGGGGGTACTTAACCTTGCACTCAGAAGCCTGAATACATTTCACAAACAACTGATGGGTGCAAAGGATTGTATCCAGAGGATGATCCATTCCTTTTTTAAATCTCCCCAAACAAAAGACTTACCTCCCTGATGTGCCAGCCAATCAGCGTGAGGCAGCAGCTGTAGAAATTTCAAAGCTGCTCCAAAAAAAGTCATTCAGGAGGTCCCTCCCAACCAAGTCAGATCAGGCATTTACTCAAGGTTCTTTTTAGTTCCAAAGAGGACAGGGGACCTAAGGCCAATTTTGGACCTAACATCTGAACAAATCAGTAAAGAACTCAAAATTCAGAACGGCCATGATCCAGTCCATCTTACCTCTTTTAAAGATGGATGACTGGATGTGCTCAGTAGACCTGAAGGATGTGTACTACCACATCAAAATGGACAGGAGCTCCAGGTGATATCTTCACTTCAAGCTGGGAGCCAGTCACTGCCAATTTCAGGTGCTCCCGTTTGGTCTCACCACAGCCCCCAGTGTGTTCATCAAATGCATGGCAGTAGTTGCAGCTCATCTCAGACTGCGGGGATTCCATGTGTTGCCCATATCTGGATGAATGGCTGCTAACCTCTTCGACCAGGCATCTACTCATCCAAGCCAGTGACTACTATTGCATCTAGCTCCCACTCTTGGCATAACTGTCAGCATGCAAAAATCACAGTTATTACTTGTTCAACTAATAGACTGTATTGGAGCACGTTTAGACATAACCAAAACTATGGTTTTCCTACCTTCAGACAGTGTCAACCGTGAGGCTGCATATCTCACAAATCCTAGCAATTCCAGACCCTCCCGCAAAATGAGTACTCATGGCATTGGGCTCAATGGTTGCCACGATAGCTCTATTACCTACAGCACTTTTGCACATGAGAATCCTACAGTGGATATGATCAATCCAGTGGTCTTTACACCATCACCCACTGAACCAACCGATCAAGCTTTCCCAAGATTCACTCCATTGGTGGCTTCATTCCTCCAAAGTCAACCAAGGACACCCTTTTGTTCTTCCCTCACCAAGTGCCCCATTGACCATGGATGCCTCCCAGGTGGGGTGAGGCCGTTTTCTGGGATGGACGTGCCAAAGCACATGGACTTTTCAGGAGATCAATTGGCATATCAACATCCTGGAGATGAGAGCGGTCCTTCTAACATTGCAAGCACTACGCAGGTTTCTCCCTTTCGAGACTATTGTGATCCAGACAGAAAATATGTCTGTAGTATGGTACATCAATAAGCAGGGAGGAACCAGATCTTAGCCACTATGTTGAGAAGCAGTGAGAGTGTGGCAATGGGTGAAATCTACCATCCTCTTTCTAACTGCAACATCACATTTTACCTTTATTACACATTAAAAACTAGACATTATTTCCAGGAGTGGGGCTGCCTTTGGTTCCACAGTGCTCCAGAATATCCTTCCATGAGGGCCACCCTAGATTGTTGTAGCTGGGGACTCTGATTCCGTCCCACAGGTTGTGGAACAAATGAAAATGAAAACATCAGATAAAGAAGTTATGTACTTAACATAATGTTCCATCTGTATCGTCCATTTTCATTCTTCCTCAACCTCCCCCATCCCCCTATTCATATTTATGGAAATCCTGATGCAGATACTAGTGGGAACCCAGTTCCTGTTGTTTGAGCCCCTGAACTTTATACGCTCTATCCTTCTTGTTCTGTTGGGGGATATATGGTTATTTCTTATATTATTATGTAGACATGTTATATATACTTCAGCAGCAAACTCAATCTGAGGTAATCAGGGGGAATGAGGCATTATGGGATGGAGAACAGGAGCTACTGAAATTTACCCCAAAATATGAGTTTACTGGCTCTCTCTTCTGTGTTTGTTTTCACAGTGAGAGCGCTGAAATTATGCTGTTACTCAATGTGCAGCCATCTAGGAAGTCCCCAAACTGATGAGTTGTTTGTCTGTTTTTCTTCTGATGAGATGGGTAAAGGAGTTCCCAAGGTAATGCTCTCCCATTGGTTATTGGACTGTATTGCCTTTGTCTACAAAGAAAAAGAATTGTTTTTATCCAAACCTTCAAAGCCTCACTCAGTATAATCTGTAGCTCGTTCTACATCCTTCTTCTGAAAGGTACCTCTTGATGATATGTATGCTGCTTCATTTCACAGTATAAGTATGGCATATAATCAAGGTCAAGAACCACCTCTAGTTCAGCTGTGCTCCAGAATATCCTTCCATGAGACCTCCCAAGTGTTCCAGTAACTGGGTACTTTGGTTCCATCTGCTGAGGAAGAGACTGAAGAGGCAACATCAGATACAGAAGTTATGTATTTATTCTAATAATAGGTCTGTGTTGTCTGCTTACATCCTTGCTCAATTTCCCTCCCTCCTTCCCTCTTCCTTTTTTTTTTTCTTTTCATTGACTTGTGGAATAACCATACTAAGCTGTCTTGGCCTGCACATGTCTGCTTCAGAACTTATGTAAGACAGCTGGCTTCTTCGTACCTTGTCTTTTCTAAGCTATCATTACACATGGGGAAGTCTCCCTTTCCTAGTATTGCATGCAGACTCCGTCTGAGGTATCTTGCTTTTTATGGAGGGATTATGGGTAAGGGATGGAGCATGAGCACTGAATCTGAAGTCATGCCATGTGTCTGGAGCATTTCTCCCTGGGCCTCCAATGAAAATTGGCTTCATTCCGAGTCAGACTTTCCTGGTTAACAAATGATAAATAAAAAGTCTGATCCAAATCAGATCTGAAAACCCATCTGTTGACAAAGGATAAAAGTAGGCAACACATATCTGTTATATTAAATACATATCTTTCTTTTTCTGACCACTGGTATCCCACAGTCCTTCTGGGAGTTGAGGGTCCATACTATTAGCTATGCAAATTTATGCTAATCAGTCACCAGATTTTGGGGGTGATGTGCCTACTTTTTAAGAGCCTTTGTTTAGATTGTCAATATTTGCAGCTTGAGTGGTTTAGAAGGTGGTTATAATAATAATATAATTCTAGAAAATAAATATGGAAGGGAAAATGAGTAGGGAGATTTATAAAAAAGAAAACATTGTATCTGTACATTGTATATATACATACACATACACACACACACACACACACACACACACACACACACACATATATATATATATATATATATATATATATATATATATATATATATACTTTTATTGTTGTTGTTAGAATTTGGTTGGAACACTAAAGAAATGCAAATTGTGTATGTTAGAAAAGAGGAGATGAAGGATAGTATATTTTAAGGGTTAAGAGGGGAAACATTTCTTATAGAAGATAGCATCCAAACTGATTACCCTTATTTTTGTAGTTTTGTATAGATTTGAATAAAATTAAGTTTTACTATAAATTTGTTTAACAAAAAACAGTGATTCATAAATGTATTATAGAAAAGAGTTTCTTAAATGTTAGGCTTTGGACATAAGTGGTTCAGTCCTTTATACATACATTGCATATTTAAATTCAAGGCAGTTGCCTAAAGGGCATTTTTACACATACTTCCAGTAAGTTAGATGCTTAAGAATCATAGTAAGTTCAAGGCTACTGAGTCTTGAGATCATTCAGTACATCTTGCTAGTTTGCATCCTAAACTGTACCACCCTTCTCAAGGAGGTCTATGCCTGCCATGCACAGAGTGAATGCACGAATTCCCATTCAGTTGTCCAGTTCTGCTTGAAGGATGATAGTGTATCACACTACTTTATCTACAGGAGGAATCTATTCAGAAGTGAGGCAGATGCTAAATAAGAGATCTCTTTCTCCAGCTGGTTTTATTGATCTGCCGAAGTGGGTTTAGATCTCTTGTTCTACCCTTTGTGGCAGTGTTTGATTGATGAAGCTATATAATTTCCTGGACTTCTGGCTCTCTGGTTGCTTGGAAGGCAAAGGCATAAGTCTTCCTTGAGGAGCCTAGAAGACACAGAAAAAGGACAATGTCTTTTCTGGTAGCTTTGAGATTTTAAGCCTATGATCTTTTTTGCTAGGAATCTGTGGGGTCTTTCCATGGGGTCTTTCCATCTGTTTTATTTGTCTTGTGAGATACATCCCAAAGGGGGAATTTTATTCTTTCTCTGGTCTGATCCGGTGCTGAGCATAAGGAGAAAATAACCTGTTTTGATCTGGATGATATAAAAATATTTTGGGGGGTTTTGGGCAATTATAAGATCAGTGGTCCCATTTAACAGAACCTATGAACACAACACATCAGAATTTATAGGTCTTACAAGTTCCATCTTAGATGGTCATTTTTCACTCCAAACCTAACTCTGAACAGTCCACTGTAAGTTCACACTGGCTGTCAGGATGTTTGCAGAAACCATTTTGCATTTCAGTCTTGGGTAAGATAAGACCATTGCTGCTCATACTGCATGCCTCTGCCACATGGTGCTGTAGCCATCAGCACTGACAGCATGTATGCGAACATGTGGGAGGAGGCTCACTCCTATCCCCCATCAAGAAACATAAATGTAATTATAGTGGGCTGTGTAAATAATATACTGTCTGATCGACAGTCACATTTTTGAGGAAGTGGATTCTCTAGTAGGTAGACTCAGTTGCTGCTTATTGATGCCTCAGAAGTGGTATTCTAGAAGCTTTTCGACTGCTGGAGGAAGCCTGGTTGTAACCTGTTTACATCTACCACAAACACCAAGTGTGGCAATTTCTTTTCTTTTATCCTGAAACTGTAATCTAGAAATGTCCACAGGAGTCCTTAATACACTTCCCCATTTCCCCTTACTCTAAAGTTAATTGAGAAAAAAAGGCAGAACAGGCTTCCATACTGCTGTTTGAGTGCATACTGTATAAGGAACCAACTTGCTGAGCACAACTTGTCAGACTTCTACTTCCCTGATCACCATCTTCCATTGGAAATCGCTTTTGATGCAGTTTCTTGTGTGCTGGCAGGGATTCCTTTCTTTAGGGAGATTTATCCTTTCCTCATGTTTGCGGAGCAGTGTGATATATATATATATATATATATATATATATATATAGTTTGCATCCCTTGCAAAAAATGCTTCCTTTAAATTTTTTTCATCAGGTGGATTTTCTTACAATTTACAGTCAGCAAATTGATTCTTCACTAAGTTGTAACTCAGGGAGTCATAGCAGAACTGGCAGAACAAGTCCAGCATCATTTTCATAGTGCCATTTTGGCCTGGACAAGTTTGCTGGTCACTGAATATATGTTCCTCTTTTTCACGTCTGTCCCATAATGGCTCTTTAAAATGTGAGGGGTCGATATAACAACTATAGAAATGTGATGGGTAGAAATAACCAAGGAGGAAAAAATGTTTTTGCATGAGACTTTTTAAATTTTTTTTTTCATTTATGGCAGTCTGTAATTTACAGAGAAAGTCTTACAAGTAGAGCTTCTGTCACTAAAGGTCCTTTTCATTGTGCGTTTCCTGCCATGTATGTAACACATTTACCAAGGTATACATACAAGGAAAATACCATCTATGTAGTGGTAAGAGAATTAGATTGATGATATTCAGCAAATTGCTGGTGTGCCAGTATTGACTGTGTGCCTCTTCTATAACCACATTTAATAGTAATCTATCTTTTAATTTTAATGGTCATACTGAAGCATTGTCTGTTTGTGTATCAGTCGCTTGTTTGAGTTGTTTAGTTTTCTTTTTTTTTTTTTTTATTCTGTGATTGAGGTGGTTCTGAAGCCCCAGTTTCCATGCCAGTCTGGCCGACAGCTTGCCTTGAGAATATTTAGCAAAGTCCGTCCACCTGTAGGAGGAATTTCCATCAAGGAACATTTTGAGGTAGGTGGATCCAAATGCGAAAATTTTAAAAGATGCCCTTCTCAAATGTGAATTACAAAGTGTTAAAATTATTCTTATCCCTAATGTCTTTTGCTGAGGAATGCCCTGTCTTTGTCCTTTTTACCAAGTGGATATCAGATTAGTAGAACCGGAACATTAGATTCTAGCAATATCTTATGAACATCTACCTGGGGCTATATCGGTAAAGGATGCCTTAAAGCACCTTGTCCAAGACTGCATGCAACCTCTTTGTCCATGTATCATGATACTGTTTAAAAGTCAGAAGTCATCCCAGGATTACCATGTTGTGCTTCACTACTAGATCTGTTGGAAGTTTTATGATGGTTTTCCTTGTTTAACTCTGGAGATATGATTTTCATAATGTTGCCATCTGTTTTAGTGGTCTGCATTTAGATATGAATTTACATAGGTTCATAGGTAGGTACTAGGCTATCAGCCCAAGGGCCTACGTAAGCCTAGCCAGCAAGGTTCCATGGCTTACGCCACCCAAGAAAGTTATTTTCCTGTGCCACTGTCGAGCAGAGACACAGAAGTGATCCCCGGGGTGTATTTCCTATTTCCCATCCACTCATCAAGATTTTTCTTGAAGAGTGCTAATGAAGAACTTTGCTTGACATAGATGGGTAGCTTGTTCCAGAGTATATGAAGTCTCTGGGACAGGAATCTATCCCTCCAGCATGTCCTGTTTATTGTGGTGACAAGGTTTAGGCCCCTAGAGTGTGTAGCTCGGAGGGATTGGGATTTCTTTAGGTGTAGCATGTCTAACAGCTCTGGGTTTGACATAGCATTATATGTTAGGCAGAGATCACCTTGGAGTAGGCAATATGCTACGGAGTAAAGCTGGAGATGTTATGTGATCCTATCTCGCCTACATTCTGTACTGATGGGCTCGGAGCCGATCCCTCGGCTCCGACTCGGCACGCTATGCTATAGAGCGAGGCCTCTTATTGGCTGAGCTATTTCTTATCCCAGGATGCACCACCACTAATCCCCCAGATCTCGTTTGCCGCTTACAAGCTAAGACGTGGTCTCAACTTGGCTGGGTTAAGTACTAATTTATTTAGACTTTTCCTGTCAGGAATTTGCTCGTTTTCAACCCAAAAGCTGTTTTAACAGCTATTATTGTGATACGTGTGTGTATTTGGTGATTTTGTTGAGAAATTTGTCTTTTTCATTAAGGGAAGGTTTCCGCTTTAGTTAGAGGGCCTTCCCTTTGCTATTCTAGCGTTTATTTGTGGGTCAAGCACCCGTTTTAGTTAGAGGGTCTTGACCCTCTTTCTGTGTTTTTCTTGTGCAACTGTGTTATTGTGTCAAAAAAAAAAAAACTTTATATTTTGAACTTAAACTAGCTAGTTTTTGGTGTTATCTTAGATAGCTGTGTTATTTCTCTTTAGTCATGTCCAAAGAGCATAAACCCTCTGTTTAAAAATGCACGAGGTGTGGTTTTAAGATGTCCATAACGGACTACTCCTCGTCTGCGTTATTGTTTAGGCGCCAAGCACCTACAAGAATCATGTAGCGTGTCACGCCTTCTCATCAAGGGTCCTCCAGGTGAGGAAAACAAATTAATCCTTAAGGGTTAATTAAGCCATCCTTCGAGGAGGCTTTATCTTCTTCTCCTCTCCTTCAAAAGAAGAAAGCGCCGGCTCCACCAGTCAGTCGGAACCGACTGCCAAAACCTAGGCAGACTTCTCCATCGGCTCCACGGACTTCGGAGCCGAGGGCGAACGTCTGCCTCGATGCCTCCAGTCTCGACCCTCTGGTTTCGGAGCCGAGGACTGGGGCATCGAGAGGCGGGTCACCCTCATTGGCTCCACTGATATAGGAGCCGATGAGGGTTGCCGCTCAGACTCTTCCCCTCGAGCCGAAGTCCTCGGCACCGAGGAAATTGCCTTGAGATCTCCTCGGAGCCGATAGTTATAGAATCCATTCGAGCCGGTCCCTAGTCCTTTGGAGCCGATGGAGAAATTGGTTCGACCCGATCGGTATCGTCCAGATCATCCAAGATGTCTGATTCGGACATCGACAGGGTGCTCCTAAGACACTTCCAGTCTCCGGTGTTCCAAAAGTTAGTTTCGCTCCAGCCCATTCGCTTCGGAGCCGATGGTCCACCTTGCTACAATGGTTCCTCCTCCAACAGCCACGGCACCGTTGGAGCCGGTGCTGGTGGAACCAGTGGAGGTTTTAGGGTCGGGCCCGACCTTTACTCCAACTCCGGCTCTTGGGTCGGAGTTCGCACGGACTTCTTCCATCGGCCCCGGGGATGCTTGGGACTGATGTTTTCGGTCCCAAGTCTTCCTCTCGGTGCGCCGGCTGTGGGGTGCCGTCACCGTCGTGGCCACGGAGGTGGGACCCTCCCAGGATTCTGGTGGTTCCGCGTTCAGGGCTATGAGGAGTGCGTTAGCCAAATCATCTTTGGCTACCTCCACGGTCTCCCCAGCTCCTTCCCTGCATACCAAGACTGGGTCTTTGGCAGTCCCCCTGTCCTTAGACAGCGGAGCCCCGGGGCCTGAGGTTACCCCACTGGGGTTTCTCCTGGAGGTCCTTCTGAAGCTTCTTTGGAAGAACCCCAGGAAAAGGTCGCAAGAGGAAGCACGTTGACTCCCCTGATGAGTCTCTTACATCAGACACTGATCTCGATGATGCAGAAGGGTCCCTGAGTCGCCCTCGGATGATGTCTCCTTTGCAGACATCCTGGAAGCCCTTAAACAGCGAGGCGGCTGGCAGTCCAAACCCCCTTCTGCTGATGAGTCGGTGTTCCTTAAGGCCTTCGGGGCTCAGCCCTCCGCCTCCTGGGTGTCTCCGCCCTTGACGAGCTCTTGGATTTGATCTGTCGGGCGTGGGAACACCCAGACTCTGTGGAACCGGTGCCTGCTCATCCAATAAGTTCCTCTCGCACCCCTGAAAAAGAGTTTCTAACTAAAGGTGTGGCTGTAGATGCTTTGGTGGTGGCATCTGCTACCCAGCAAGATGTAGCAGAGGCTTCGGCATCCGTCCATCCTCCTAATAAGGAGTGTAGGAGCATGGATCGGTACGGAAAGCGCACCCCAAGTTCAGCGGCCTTTACATTAAGGTCCTTGAACTACCTTACGCACTTTACTAGATTTCAGAGGGATCTGATTAAAGAACTTTCCGATACCCTCTTGGGTAACCTGCCTGAGGAGCTGGCCCAGACGGTTGGCTCTCAGCTGGCTACATTGTCATCCATTTCAAACTCATCCATGAGGCTCATTTCTTATGCGGCCGAAGGGGCGAGTAGAGCGGCGGGTACAGGCATTGCTCTACGGAGACAAGCCTGGCTCCGCCTGTGTCATTTCGCGGAGGCCTTTAAGTCTTCCTTTGCCGACACTCCCTTTGATGGGTCCTCCCTGTTTGGACCCAAGGTAAAGGACACACTGACCCGCTGCGAACAGGAGGGTAAGACTCTGACTGCCGTAGGGGCACGATTTTCCACTCCCTTTCAGCCTTATCCCAAGGCTAAAAGAGGAGGGAAAATGTGGTTCCGTAGATCTCAGAAGCCTTACCCCTCTCAGCAGGAGGATCCCCCTTCCAGAGGCATGGGAGGGGGAAATTCTTCCAGAAGACGCCATCCCAGAGGCGGCAGAGGCCCTCGCAACACTGGAGACCGCGAGTCCTTTCGTGGCTCTTCAGCCTTTCACAGTCCCTGAGGGATTGCCCGACTGTGCAGCTCCAGAGCCAGTGGGGGGTCGTTTCTCGAAGCACCTAAAAGCCTGGGAAGGTATCACTCAGGATCGATGGGTGCTTCGAATTATCACCGGAGGTTACACCATCCCTTTCTCTCACTCTCCACCTCAGTCCAAAAAAATCCCGGACCCGCCACCCAGTCAACGGGATACTGCAGCCTCAGAAGTTTCAAAGCTGCTGCAAAAAGGAGTCATCCAACCGGTCCCCGCAGACCAGATCGGATTAGGGACTTACTCAAGATTCTTTTGGTGCCAAAAGACCGGGGACTTGAGGCCCATTTTGGACCTCAGCATTCTAAACCGCTCAATCAGAAAGTCCAAGTTCAATGGTCACCCTACAAACCATTCTCCCATTGCTGGAGAAAGGTGTTTGGATGTGCTCCATAGATCTCAAGGACGCTATTACCATATCATGGTACATCAAGCGTCCAGGAGACATCTGCGCTTCAGCCTAGGAGGCAGTCATTTTCAGTTCAGCGCTGCCCTTTGGTCTCACCACAGCCCCCAGGGTGTTCACCAAGTGTTTGGCAGTCGTGACTGCTCACCTGAGAAGTCTAGGATTCTAGGTGTTTCCGTATCTAGACGACTGGCTCCTAACTGCCACCTCCAAGCATCTACTACTGCGGAGCCTACAAGCCACTATATCACTGGGCAATTCCCTTGGAATCACCTTCAATTGGCCAAAGTCTGTGTTGCTGCCATCTCAAAGAATAAGATTCATAGGGGTAGAGATAGACTCAAACCGAATGCGGGTCTATCTACCTACAGACAGAATACAAACCATACAGACTCAAGTTCGAGCCTTACTTCCCAGGTCCAAAGCCCCAGCCAGAATGGTCCTGCAGCTATTGGGATCCATGTCCGCCACGGTTCTTCTAGTCCCCTTGGCAAGGTTGCACATGAGAATTCTCCAGTGGCTTCTTTCAGCTCAGTGGTCCTTTCAGGAACTCCCTCTTAGTCACCTCATATGGATCACGGAAACATGCAAACGGGACCTTCGCTGGTGGCTAGTGCCCTCCAATTTGGATCAGGGACGACCCTTTGTTCCACCTCCTCCTGCGGCCACTTTGACCACGGACGCCTCCCAGATGGGGTGGGGGGGCATTCCCTGGGCAGGTCAGTCCAAGGCAAATGGCACCCAGAAGAGACCCTACTTCATGTCAACATCCTAGAAATGAGGGCGGTGCTTTTGTTCCCTTCAAGCCCTTCACGATTACCTCCCTCAGGGCGTAATTGCCGTTCACTCAGACAACATGTCAGTTGTCTGGTACCTATCCTCTTTGCAGAGAGGCCATGAGAGTCTGGGAATGGGCAGTCTCGACCAAACGCTTTCTAGTGGCTACTCATATCCCGGGCAAGTCCAATGTGATAGCCGACAGACTGAGCAGAACCATCCTCTCTCCTCACGAATGGTCTCTGAACATGACAGTTGCAAGTCAGATTTTCAGCAAATGGGGAGTTCCGTGTTGCGACCTCTTCGCGACTCCACTAAATGCGAAGTGCAAAAAATTCTTCTCCCTAACCCCGGCTCCGGAAGAGCCCATGGACGACTAGCCCGCCCTTGGCCCACCGCTTGCTTTATGCCTCCCCAGTTCCTCTCCTTCCCAGGGTGATCCAAAAGGCATCTCTCTTGGGGAGCAAAATGATCTTAGTTGCTCCTTACTGGCCTCGTCAAGTATGGTTTCCCTATCTTCGAAATATGCTCTGGAAGGTCCATGGTTCCTGGATCAGATCCCAGACCTTTTGGTTCATCAGTCGGGACTATTCCACCAGTCCCTGCAAAAAATTTGAGTTGGTTTTAAACAGGATCTACTTTGGGATCCAAAACACAAACCCCCAAACCTAAAAAAATTATTTAAAATAAAAATTTCTTTGGGGGTAATGGGGCCTGGTTTTGTAAACCCCTTTTTGGGTTTAAAATTCCTACCCCAAAAACCCAAACCCCCAAAAAAGGGGGGTTTTTGGATTTTTTTCCTTTTCCCTTTTTTTTTGCGGGAAAAACCTTGTGTCAAAAGGGAAAATGGCCAAAAACAGGGGGGCCCCCCCCCCCCCCCCCCCCCCCTTTTTTTTTTTTTTTTTTTTTTTTTTTTTTTTTTTTTTTAATACATTCAATTTTTTTTTTTAACCTTTCTAAAGGGGGTTTTTTTTTGAAAAGGCAAGGCAAGAACAGGCTTCCATACTGCTGTTTGAGTGCACATACTGTATAAGGAACCAACTTGCTGAGCACAACTTGTCAGGACTTCTACTCCCTGATCACCATCTTCCATTGGAAATCGAAACTTTTGATGCAGTTTCTTGTGTGCTGGCAGGGATTCCTTTCTTTAGGGAGATTTATCCTTTCCTCATGTTTGCGGAGCAGTGTGTGTGTGTTTGTGTGTGTATATATGTGTATGTGAAAAAAAAAAAAATATATATATATATATATATATATATATATATATATATATATATATATATAGTTTGCCTCCCTTGCAAAAAATGCTTCCTTTAATTTTTTTTCATCAGGTGGATTTTCTGACAATTTACGGTCAGCAAATTGATTCTTCACTAAGTTGTAACTCAGGGAGTCATAGCAGAACTGGCAGAACAAGTCCAGCATCATTTTCATAGTGCCATTTTGGCCTGGACAAGTTTGCTGGTCACTGAATATATGTTCCTCTTTTTCACATGTCTGTCCCATAATGTCTCTTCAAAATGTGAGGGGTCGATATAACAACTATGGAAATGTGATAGGTAGAAATAACCAAAGAGGAAAAAATGTTTTTGCATGAGACTTTTTAAATTTTTTTTTTCATTTATGGCAAGCTGTAATTTACAGAGAAAGTCTTACAAGTAGAGCTTCTGTCACTAAAGGTCCTTTTCATTGTGCGTTTCCTGCCATGTATGTAACACATTTACCAAGGTATACATACAAGGAAACATACCATCTATGTAGTGGTAAGAGAATTAGATTGATGATATTCAGCAAACTGCTGGTGTGCCAGTATTGACTGTGTGCCTCTTATGTAACCACATTTAGTAGTAATCTATCTTTTAATTTTAATGGTCATACTGAAGCATTGTCTGTTTGTGTATCAGTCGCTTGTTTGAGTTATTTAGTTTTCTTTTTTTTTTATTCTGTGATTGAGGTGGTTCTGAAGCCCCAGTTTCCATGCCAGTCTGGCCGACAGCTTGCCTTGAGAATATTTAGCAAAGTCCGTCCACCTGTAGGAGGAATTTCCATCAAGGAACATTTTGAGGTAGGTGGATTCAAATGCGAAAATTTTAAAAGATGCCCTTCTCAAATGTGAATTACAAAGTGTTAAAATTATTCTTATCCCTAATGTCTTTTGCTGAGGAATGCCCTGTCTTTGTCCTTTTTACCAAGTGGATATCAGATTAGTAGTACCGGAACATTAGATTCTAGCAATAACTTATGAACATCTACCTGGGGCTGTATAGGTAAAGGATGCCTTAAAGCACCTTGTCCAAGACTGCATGCAACCTCTTTGTCCATATATCACGATACTGTTTAAAAGTCAGAAGTCATCCCAGGATTCCCGTGTTGTGCTTCACTACTAGATCTGTTGGAAGTTTTATGATGGTTTTCCTTGTTTAACTCTAGAGATATGATTTTCATAATGTTGCCATCTGTTTTAGTGGTCTGCATTTAGATATGAATTTACATAGGTTCATAGGTAGGTACTAGGCTATCAGCCCAAGGGCCTACGTAAGCCTAGCCAGCAAGGTTCCATGGCTTACGCCACCCAAGAAAGTTATTTTCCTGTGCCACTGTCGAGCAGAGACACAGAAGTGATCCCCGGGGTGTATTTCCTATTTCCCATCCACTCATCAAGATTTTTCTTGAAGAGTGCTAATGAAGAACTTTGCTTGACATAGATGGGTAGCTTGTTCCAGAGTATATGAATTATCTGGGACAGGAATCTATCCCTCCAGCATGTCCTGTTTATTGTGGTGACAAGGTTTAGGTCCCTAGAGTGTGTAGCTCGGAGGGATTGGGATTTCTTTAGGTGTAGCATGTCCAACAGCTCTGGGTTTGACATAGCTTTATATGTTGGGCAGAGATCACCTCGAAGTAGGCGATATACTACGGAGTAAAGCTGGAGTTTTTTGAGGCGGTCAGTGTGGGGCATTTGTTTAAGCCCAATAATCCTCTTTGTGAGGTACTTCTGTGGCCTTTCCAGCTGCTGCAGATGTCTTGTGAGGTACATTCCAAAAGGGACGTTGTACTCTATAATGGGTGTAATGAGTGACGAGTAGAGGGGGGAACAATGACCTCTTTTTACTGGATGAGAACCCTTTTATGATGAGGTGTGCCACGTAGAAGGACTTCCTGACTACTGTGGTGATGTGACTATGAAAGGAGAGACTAATGTCCACCTGGGTCCCAAGGTCTCTTATCACGCATTCAGTGTTAAGTAGATTGCTGCCTATGTTGTAGTTCATGGGTACAGAGTTTTTACCAAAGGGGATGACACTGCACTTTTTGTCATTGAGCTTGGCTCTGACACCAGGCATCTGTCTCAGTGAGGCCCTTCTGTAGGCTGTCCACATCATTTGGGGACTTGACTATGGCTCCTAGTTTGCAGTCATCTGCGAACGCAGCCAGAGGCCTTCTGTGTTAGCCTGTACTTCAGAGAAGTAGATATCAAACAGGAGAGGTCCCAGGACGGAACCCTGTGGTACTCCACTTGTCACTGCTTTGAGGTCATATTTGGAGTCTGCAACTTTTACAGTGTGGGTTCTGTCAGTGAGCCAGTTGGCAACCCATCTTGTGACGTAGGGATTTATACCTAGTTTAGTGAGTTTAGCTATAATTCCAGAATGGGGGATGGTGTCGAAAGCCTTAGCGAGGTCAAGATAGGCTGTGTGAACCACCTTACCCTCATCCACGGCTTTGGTAACTGCCTCAAATAAGTCGATCAGGTTCAGGAGGCATAATCTGCCTTTCACAAACCCGGACTGGGTGGGATCCAGAGTTTGGAGGTTACCAATGTCTTTGTTTATGAGTTCCATGATGATACGTTACATGGCCTTGCAGACAGGCTCGTCAGGCTAATAGGTCGATAGTTCCCGGGATCAGTGGTGGCTCCCCCTTTTTGGAGTGGGATAACTGTTGCTGTGCACCATTCAGTGGGCACAAAGCCCCATGCGAGGCTATTATTGAACATGTTGGTTAAGTTTATTTATTTTTACATTTATTAACTGGGTTAGTTAGACTTGGGTCTGAGAGCTCTTTTTCAGGGGAGACTAGAGAAGAAAAGCTCCATGAAAGTAATTAAAAAATAAGAAAAAAAACTAACAGTTCAAGGTGCAAGGTGCTTACCAGTACAACACAGAGATAAAATGCAATGCAGATATATACAAGGCAAAAGTGCAGTATTTTGAGAATGCAGTAGCAATGTGTTTGAGAAAATTGCTTAGCATTAAGTTATTTACAAGGAATGTAGCAATGCCTAAAATAAAAAAAAATCAGAGTAACATCATGACATAGTACAACAAAGATGCATTTAATAGCATAGGTGCAAACTTCAGAGAGAGTAATATATGTAGACAGTTTATGTAGATACCAGGCAGATACGTTAATTGAGAGAAGAAAAATTCATTAGGTAATTTCCGGACAAGTACAGATCCATGCATGTTGGAAATTAATTTTTAGTTGCTTTTTGTATTTGCCACTTTTGGTAGTGGAGCAAAGGGACAGTGGAAGTTTGTTCCATGAGTATGCAATTGAATTGACTGTAAAGTATTTTTAGAATGTTTTCCAGATTTGGTCACTACATTCCTTTATTGCCTTGCAGGGAAGGATATGAGGGACAAAACAAGAAATATAATGTAATATGTTATCTTCCCAATCCAGTGATACTAGTTCTGTTGTTCCATTGTTGAGCAGATGCCCACAACAACCCTGGAAGAATTAGCAATATGACTCTGTAAGAGATGGCCTGGAAGCAGAGCTTCAACTTGTTCATGCTGGCAACCCAGGTTTGACTAGTTGCCCTGGAAGCAGCTGGCTGAAGGGGGTGTGGTGAGGTGGAATGACTGGCTAAAAACAGTCTTGTCTTTTTCCATGGGAGAGCATATTACTACTGCAGCATCCTTTAGGGAAGAAATGTCAGTAGTTTTTGAAGGGTGAGGGCACTCATTTTGCACCCTGGCTGCTTGGAAATGTTCATATCAGAAGAATTAGTAAGTGAGACAGAGTGCACATGGTGGCAGAACAGTTCAGTGAAGCAAAGTAAAAATGTTTCTTTTTTCACATTGCTGCATGGCAGTGTTGATTTATTGCCATAGAGTTGAAGAGGAGTTATGAGGCCAAGAGGAGAAATAGGAACTAATAAGCATATTTAAAAAAAATGGCTTACTCAGAAGTGGGGAGAGTGGGGTTGAATAAGTTTGGGAAATGTAGAGTAATAAGCTATAAAGTATTTTTGGAAAGCATATGAAGAGATATAGATGGAGGACAGAGACTTGAAAGTTAAAGAAGTCAATGAGAAAAACATAAGGCATTTATTTTTAAAAGGTGGGATGAAGGTGCAATCACACCACACCACTACCATAGTTTCATTCATTGTCTGATTACCTACCTAATATAGTTTATAATCATTGGGAGACTAAGGTGATCCTGCCACTCTGTGGGTAGAAGACAGAGAAGTGAATCATAGTAAGGATGCAAGTCTGTCACAAGATGCTTACACAGAATGTGCCCAAGTGCTCAGTCATACATGACTCTCAACGGGCTGTTTGGAGGACCATCAGTTCACTTACAGCATGTCTTTGGAATGGAACAGGAAATCATATCACCCACTGAAAACCTAAACTGACACAGGGAGGAGGGCAAGCAGTCTTCACAAAGAAGGCAGCTCTTCTGAGAACCAGGCTTGAGAAACAGGTCTTTTGAAACAGCAGTGCAAATCGCTATGCCATTGTACCACCCCTTTAGTTATCTTATATAATGAAATACTGAAATTGGTGAGATTCGTGCAGCAGATATGTTCTTAATTAGGAGGTTATTTTCTATAAAATGTATGTTTTGTGACATTTTAATGTATTTGACTATCCTGAAGATACAGCTGCTCACTTAACCTTTCAAAAATGTATTTGTACATGTAAAACTCGATTATTGCTGCTTTAGTAGTTAGTTATAGCCAGATTTCAAAACATCAGCTATGTGTTTGTGTCTTGTATGTTAAGTAAGTCGTCATTGCTTTTACAGGTGAATGTGGTCCCTTTGGTCATCCAGCTAACGTACCAGTTTTTCAAGAGGATGATGGGTTTCTTCTTCCCTGGAAGAAATGTTGAGGAGGAAGAAACTGGTGATGAAGAAGACAAATCTAAGCTGGTTACAACTGGTAATTTGACAAAAATTCTTATCCCTAGTCTTACATGTTTTCATTGAATGATCTACATCTTTGTACTGCAGTGCTTTATTTTAAGATGTCTTTGAGGAAGTAAAGCTTGATTTTTATTCCCAGCTTACCATGGTGGAAGGGCATTTAGTTTATTGTCCACACGGGATCTCTAAAATTACCCAAGACTTCACTTACTGACTTATGAAAATATAGCTAGGGAGTGGGATAAAAATAAAGTGGAGTTTAAAAATATGGTGGAAATTAAAGAAAACGAGGTATGGTTAAGACAAGACATAAGAATTATTTAGAGGGACTGACAAATGTTAAAGTATTGCAGAATAGGGGTAGTTTTCCAAAACAAGAAGAGGAACAATTGCAGAATGCTAAACAGAAAATAAGGGATTACCTCAATAATATGCATGCGTTTAGAAAGATTGCTGTTAAGCAACTGTTTTTGATAACTCCAGAGCACAAAAACGTTTAGCACAATGACTTAGTCAACAGAAAGTAGAAAGGGTTGTCACCGAGCTTAGGGAGCCTATAACAAGGAACATAACAGATTTTGTAGAGGTACTAGACGTATTTCAGAAATTTTATGAAAGTCTGTATAAAGCAGAGAACTATGGAAATCAAGAAAAGGTACAAATGGAGATGTTTTTGGAAGAATTAAATATGCCAATGTTAGATGTAGATGAGGCTTATTTACTAAACTGGGATAGGAGGAGATAAGATAAAAATAATGATATATAACCGTCCACAGGAAAGTCCTCAGGAATAGATGATATTCCTGTGGAAGTTTGACAGCTAGGAGGGAAAAAAACTGATAAAAGATCTGAAAGGTTTTGTTTAACAGTATTTTAAGAGGAGGAGAAGCAGCAACATCCTGGAAGAAAGCAGTGGTGCCTGTAATACCTAAAGAGGGTGAAAACCTATCAGATCCAGCTTCATACAAGCCCATTTAAATCCTAAACCATTATTAAGTGTTTGTCTATAATGGCTAAAAGAATGGCAAAGGTGATGCCAAAGTTATGGATTATTGTGGTTTTGTGGAGGGGAGGCAAAACATTTGACAACATTAACAGAGCACTGATGATTCAGAGGGAAGCAGAATATAAGAACATACCACCGTTATTGGTGGGTCTTGATGCATATAAGGCATTTGACAGAGTAAGCTGTGAGGTTATGAACAGGGCAGTGGAAGCATTTTCATTCCCTGATAAAATTATAAGGTTGCTTAGTAGGATATATGAGGGAATCACAGGTAAAATTTAAATTGGGTGGGTTCCTCTCTGATAATTTCTGTTTGAGCAGAGGAACCAGGTAGGAGTGTCCTCTTTCCCCTTTGTTAGTTGCATTATATTTAGAACCACTGGCAAAAAATATGAGACTTAGTAATTCAAGGATATAACTGGTATACATACATACATACATACAAATGTTTCAAGCATGGGCATTAAAGCCCTTCTAGCGTGCCAGTATGCCAAAACACTTGTTCCCATAATAAATGTCCAGGCTGTTCTTAAAAATATCTAAACTAGTACTTGTTTAATGTAATTTGGTAGTCTGTTCCAAGCATCAGCTACTCTGTCAGAGACCCAGTTAGTACACTTCTCATTCCTATAAAATCTTCTACATAGGTTATCTGACGATTCTCTACTACTTGTTGATAACCCCAAACATTCCCAGAGGTAGTTGTTCCTAAATGTCCTATACACCTGAATAAGATCCCCTCTTAAATATTTGTAAGAGACACTGTGCAAGTTCAGATATTTTAGTCTTTCATAATAACAGCTTTTCACATCCATGGTTGCCCTTAGTATATTTCTGCTGTACTCTTTCCAGTTTATTCATGCTTGTTTTCCTGTAGGGTTTCCATATTGTTATTCCATACTCAAGTTTGGGTCTAATGTAACTAACAAGCAATGACTTCATTATGTTTGATTTCCTAGACTTTATGAATCTTTTTATACAGCCTATAGTTCTATAACTATCATTAGCCAATTGGTTGATATGATTAGAAAAACTCATAGCTGAATCTACTCAGGTCCTTAAATGAGTCTACAGTTTCAATCACTGTGTGCTGTATTAAATATTCACCTTTCAGTTTATGTCTCCCAAATCTCATATGCTTAGTTTTTGATGTATTTATCAACATATTATTCTCCTGTGCCCAAATGGTCAATTTAGTCAGATTATTTTGCAGACATCCCCTGTCTATAACACTTATAGTTTACCCAATTTCAGGTCATCAGCATATAGCCTGTATAACACCTCAGATGAAAAAGTAAGATCTGAAGATACAATTTAAACAAGCAAGGGCCTAGTACAGAGCCCTGTGGGACACCTTGACTGTAACCAAGGATTTCACCTGTCCAGTTGGTGTGTGATACTTGCCATGTCCTGTTTGTAAGCCATGCAGCTACCCATCTTATCAACAATACATCAATACCCAGTTGTACTAATTTATTGATCAGTGTTTTGTGCATCACCCTGTCAAATGCTGAAGTTAAATCTATATAAATCACATCACAGCACACTTTTACATTCATAGCTGTTATTATATTGTTACAGAACATCATGTTACAGGTGGTAATAGATCTATGTTCAACATATGCATGCTGATATGTGGTTTCAAGTCCCAACCTATCCAGTTCTGACAACAACTTATCCAGTATTACCTTCGCCATTATTTTTCCACAACATGAAAGTAGACTTAAGGGTCTATATGATTCTGGGTTTGTTCTACTCCCCTTTCCCTTAAAGACAGGTTTAATAAGTGCATGTCTCCAATCTTGAGGAATCTCCCCATATTTATATGACCTAGTGAATAATAGATATAGTTGCAGTGTAAGTTCTTGTTTGTGTTCTCAGGTCATTGTTACTTATTCCGTCTCCTCCCTGCACTTTGTTTGGGTCCAGTTTGCACGGTACTTTTTCAATATAATCTGATTTGATTCCAGTATCTGGGGTTACCTTGATGTCACTAGGATACCTTACCACCCCTTTTGTGGAGCCAAACTGTTTTGCATAAGATTTTGTAAATATATCTATAATCTGTTGTCTGAGAATACATTTTAGAATCTGCACACAGTTTATCAGTCTGTGTATCTTTACTCCTTTCACATCTTATGCATCTATAAAAAGGTTTCCTATTATGCTCAATATATTTATATAAATTTTCTTCAAAATTTTCTTGATCTTGTATAACACTATGCTTAATCAGTTTGTCCAGCTCGTTTATTTCACTTTTCAAAGTTGTAGTGTGACCTCTCTTCCGTTCCTTATATTTTTTGTCTCTCACCTTAATCAGGTATCTTGCTCTTATGGAAATATATCCCCTGATGTTACTTAAATGCCTAGATCCTGATGTTAAACATTTTTTTGACTTTTTGCACTCAAACAATTTCTCTTTCAAAACTTTCCACATTCCATCTGCAGTTTTTCCACTGAACACCTCACTCCAGTTAGTTTTATATAGTAACTGTTTTGCTTCCCTATAATCTGTAATTAACCTTCTGTGCATTGGCTTAGATTTCAGTTTGGCATGATCCGTATGAACATCAGGTGCCAGTTAGTTGAAACACCTGATGTTCATAAGGATCATTTGCATATATCCCATGTGCCTCTGACACAAGAGGTTTGGGAGGTCACTTATTGGAAGTTCTAGCTTTGCTGGAGTTTTCATTTTGTTTTTGCCTACAAACAGTTAAAATAGTGATAACAAATGCAATATAAATTCAAATAAAACTGCTCTTACCAGTCAACTCCACAACAAATCACAAACCAAGACAGGATTGTTTTGATATGCTCAGAATTTTCCTCTCTGCAGTCTTTGTAAATTTATAGCTGTCTAGGCCCCTTGTGGTGGCTAGAGCTTTCCTGTCCAAAACCTATCCCTTTTTCGCAACCAAAAACAAAACTAAAACAACAAAATATGAATCTAAGTAAAGCGTGTTAATAAGCAGTCTCTTCCTACCTACAAACAGTTAAATTAGTGATAACAAATGCATTATAAATTCAAATAAAACTGTTCTTACAAGTAAACTCCACAACAAATCACAAATCAAGACAGCATTGTTTTGATATGGTCAGAATGCTAGTCAAGAAAAGCTGGCTGTATTTGCAGATGATATTATTTTATACTTGATAAAACCAGAAAAGGATATTTCATTGTTGTGGAATATTTTGAAGCAGTTTCATATCTTTTTGGGGTACAAAATTAATGAAGCTACAACAAAGAGAGTAGCTGTAAATTATTTACCTACACACAGATTGGTTCATTAACATCCATATTTATGGGGACATGATAAAATGAAGTACTTAGGGTATAGATTAAAAAAGATTCTGGTGCATCAGCCAAGGATAATATAATACAACAGCTGAGAAATTGGAGCCTATGTTGTATGGATAGCAAGATACAAGCATTTAAAATATTTCTAGTCTCCTTAGTTTTATACACAGGTCAGACATCTTTTTATTAGCCAGAGGAGAAGTTGTAGATGGCAATTAATGAAGAGCTGAAGGGTTTTGTCTGAGAGGGGAAGACTGCAAGAGTCAAGTGGGATAAACTGATTCTTCCAGCAGAACAATGTGGTTTGGGATTAACCAATTTCAAGGGGTATTTCAGTTCTACACAGTTAAGGCTCTTATACATAGTAAAAGCAGAAACTTATAATTTAAAGTGGAAAGGAGTGATGTTCAGAGGATCAATAGAGGTTAATAGGCTATAGGCCCTGAGGCCCTTGTATGCCTAGCCAACAGTTTAGCCCATGTTTAGACAAGTAAACACCCAAACCCCTGTCCAGCAGGGACACAGGTGGAATCCCAAGGGCCTATTTTCTGTTTCCCATCCAGTTATCCAGGTTGTGCTTAAAACAGATAATGAGATACTCTGCTTGACGTGGAGAAGGAGTCTATTCCACAGATGGAGTGTCTGGGACACAAACATCTATCCATGGCCCTGCAGGTAAAGCTAGTCAGGCTAACAGGTCTATAGTTCCTGGGGTCAGTGGAAGCACCACTTTTGTACAAGGGGATAATGGTGGGCTTTCTCCATTCAGCTGGGATGAAGCCAGTGCTTAGAGTTATGATTGAAAAGAGTACCAAGTGGCATTGCTATTTCTTGTTTGAGCCCATGTAGGACACAGCTTGGGATATTACGAGCTCCCATGGAAGCTGTGTTTTTGACCTTAGAGAGGGCATTCACAACCTGCTCTTTAGAGATACAAGGTAGAAAACAGAAGGGAGGGATGTCTTAGGGTAAGTGTGGCAGAGAAAGGGGACTGAAGTTTTCACAGAACCTGTCGATTAACAGGTTAACAGTGTCCGCAGGCTCGGTGTATGTGGTATCATTAACTACCAGATTGGCAAAAATCTGAGCCTTTCCTTTTAGGTTATGGATGTAACTAAAGAATGCTTTATGGTTATCCTTTGTTGAGGAAGCTAATTTGGATTCATAGTTAGCTTTGGAGGACTTCATAAGGAGTCTTATTTGCTTGTTTAAGCTGAGAGGGAGTGTTTCCAGTTTGGGGCTTGCTCCCTCTTACTCTTAGCAATTTCATCCTCTTACTGTAAAGCCTGTTAATGGCAGTTGTCCACCAGACAGGTTTGATCTTTCTTGAGGAGCTTGTTTTGGTCATATCAGGTACGGCCGAGTCATTGCAGTTGTTCTGGTGTTTGTATAAAGCATTTGTGTAGAACTCTGCATAGATGCCAGTTCCATCTGAGGAATCAGGTGCAGTAAAGCTGTTTATACCACCCTGTAAGAGGTTTTAATCTACTCTGGAGAAGTGTTTTAGTTTAGTTTGAGCTATGGGGGGGGGGGGGGTCAGGTGTGATACCTTTGAATGAGACTGATTTAGGGTTAGATCTCACCAGGGAAGACTCGCAATGTGGATGCTACAGTGGTCCCTCATATTGGTAAGAAACAGATCCAGGGTGTTGGCACCCCTTGTGGGGGTGTCAGCTAGCTGGTCCAGGGCACTGGAATTAATGAAGTCGAGGAACCTTTGGGCAAGTGGGTTTCTACATGAGTAATTTCCCCATTCAGTGGATGGGTAGTTAGTCACCCAAAATCAATCATTGTATTTGAATGTATCTTGATAGACCCAAGTAGATCCATATACGAAAAGTGGGTGTCCTGATTCATGGAAGGAGGACTTTAGCTGGCAATGACCTGAACAAGTGTTCTACCAGCAGTTAATTGCACCTGAAGTATCTCCAGAGAATCATGCCGTCTAACCAATCTAGAGGTGTTTTTATCTTTAATAAATATTGATACACTGCCTCCTTTACTTTTCACACCATCAGTTTGTGGTCTGAATGTGTGGAAGGAGGTTTAGCCTGATATGGCTGGGATGCGCTACACAGCCTTGAACCAGGTCTCCGTGACTGCACAAATGTCTATGTCTTCAAAGGTGAGGACTGCTTCCATTGAATGCAGTTTCGTGTTAAGACTCCTAGCATTTAGCAGCAAAACCTTGACGTTGTTCTTAGACGGAGTTCTTACATAGGGAATTTTGTCCTTGAGACACTGCCTAAAAAAGGCACTATAGGGGTGACAAAGCCTTGGCCAGTAGCCAAAATCCCAGGGGTGATAGATGAAGACCATTTTTGGCAAAGCATCGAGGTCTGTAGATCATGTCATCCAATGCTGACAGATACTGCATCCCCTTGATATGACACCAGAAACTAAGTCAATTGTTGAAGTCAGTCATTTTCTGTTGGCATCATGCTAGCTGA